>NC_069131.1:5975000-6297500 GCF_026914265.1 Mya arenaria | reverse complement strand
GTTACTTGTTTTTCAATTTGGACTATTTTAAAGCAAAAAGCCAGGTTAGTGTCTATATATATATATATATATATATATATATATATATATATATATATATATATATATATATATATATATATATATATATATATATATATGAAACATATAGTAAAAATAACTGTGGTCTAAGGGATGATATAGAAAAAGTTTTTGGAGGGGTGGCGTATTTTAAATTATTATAAATTCATAATTAATGCAGATATCTGGTTCAAATTTGGCCAGTTGACAGTGCTTAACCATAGAATATTGGTGTTTGAGTATGAAAGTTGAAGATATAATATTATATAATACAAATCAATAATATATAAGTTTCATATATATTTTTGACATTTTAAAAACAAAACCTAAATTCACTTTCAATTTAATGTTTGGAAATAGTTCCAAAGGGTGGTACCTAATGAAAGAAAGCCTCACTTTCAATTCCAAAGTATAAATGGAGGGATTTTTAAAATATCATCAACATAACTTTGCTCAATGAAAAAGCACATCCAAACGCCAACAGGCAAATGGCATATGGTTAGGTACTCTCGGTCCAATAAGGTATGGGGTTGTAAATTCCAGGTTTCCTGATGGTAAGTGACATAAATAACATGTTCACAGGTTGCTATACTGGGTTCATCTCTGAGTGTTGGCTTAATCGCACCTGTATTGAGTCACTTTTGGTTGCGGTGGAAAACTGAAATGTTGAATCCATCAATTTAAACTGGTATGCAAGAGATGTGTTAATCGAGTCTGATGTATAGGCTATAAGGGCGTCAATGATTGTATGTTCGGGTAGGTGTTGTGCATTTATTTATTTTCCTTTATAATTATTTTAAACAGGCACTGGAGGAAATGACGAAGAACCAGCCCGCCCGCCAAGCTTGCCCACCCGGCCGAGCTGAACCTAGTGTACGCCAACATGCAGTTGTAAGTACTTCAAGATCATATAATGGAACATTGTATCCAAACTGATTCGTAATATGAGTAAGGTTGGTCATATAAGCTCATTGATACTGTTTGTTTCATTCCTAAATTAATTTCTGTCACGCTGTTTGTCAATTGTTTCTGGTGCGGCTTTGAGAAAATATCATTTTCTAATGAAACTGTAGACCTGTATTGGTCTTTGGTCTGTATTTTGCATCTATTCGAACATTTTGTTTGCTCTTTTAAGCAACCATTACATGAACAGCAAATTCTACAAGCAATAAAAACAACTTACTACACATATGATGCACTAAGATGTTTTATTTAGTGTGCATATGATTTTCAGCTTATGGACAAGAAAAACATCTACTCCAACAATCACAGCAACACAATGAGGTCTCTATTTTAAAGAAATATTACACCCTTTCTTCAATTTACCCTTTCAATCATTTCATTCATTAATTCATTCATTTATTCAGTTAATACAGTGAAAACTTGACATTTCTGAAGGCAAAAGAAAAAAAAAAGTGAGCCGGTTTTATTAAGATTAGAGCCTTTTCCCTTCATGCATTAAATTAAAAACCTTATTACACTCAGATGCCTTAAACACACTAATTTATTGTTTATTTCTATAGACAGCCTGGTTGCTGAGCCACGGAGGTATTTTCAAGGACAAAAACCAGTGCTGGTCAAAACGTGGTCTTGTATGGAATTCCATACCGACTCTCGGCAAGGATTTCCGAGAAAGGAATACCGTCTCCAAGTAAGAAGGAATTCTAAGCATGTCTGGTTTAAACGCTTTCAAAATGCATCTGGGTACTCAATAAGTAGAGATTAACCTTTGAGTTGATAAACACTGACTGCAAATTGTGCAAAAAAACTATATATTTCATAAATTTTGTCCTGAAAATCTTTGAAATCATGAACTTTTCTGCATATTTATCACATTTATGACTACTTAAAACGTTTTGTATGCATCGAATGAGTGTTTACAGGCATTGTTGATACTTAAACAGGAGTAGCAGAGTTTTATTCTGTATTAAACATTGCTTTTGTGTCTTGCTTGCAGATTATGGTGTGCCAATAAGCTGTAGTTAGCTGCGACTCCCCCCCCCCCGGCAGTAGTCCTGCAATCTGAATCCAGGACATGCCGCTCTGAATCCAATATTTCACAAGAATGAAGATGTAAGTCAACTATGTAGTACTTGTTTGTGCGTAAATGATCCAAAAAAGTGAGATATATAGCAAATGTGTTATAATTCATTATCTGATAGACAATGTTAAAGTGCTGTAATCTTAAATTTATGCCAAATCCAACCTTCAAAAAAGATGCTTAAAGTAAAATAAAAAATGGGCATAATAATGCTATATCTGCATTTTGTACATCATGTAGCCAACTCACATATGAAAACACTAGCAGTTGTTATGAATCTTTCAGTTTTGGCGGTTTTTTTGCCATTTCCTTTTTTGCGCCATTTGTCCCGGAGGCAATCAGTTTTGCATATAGTGGTGTTAAGACTGTCTATAAACACATGATCACTATTTGTTTTTGTTAAACTGAACAGTTCTTTTACCTATATATAGAAGTGGACCAGAAAAGCATAAATTTTGGCAAGTTGAAGCATTTCAGTTTGGCTCTATGTCATTTATTACATAAAACACTAAAGTGATAAAGTGGAATTTTTTTATTTTGCTTAGAAAAAAATCTTTACGAGTAGGCAGGCCGTTTTGGTGCTGCTGTTTTAAAGACACCATTGAAAGCTACAATGAAAACTTTACTTGGTCAGATTATTCCAATGCATAAGGAAATAATGGCTCTTCAAAGGTTTGCTGCTTACCATTTGATGGAAATGGCTAATTCTGCTTTTTATGAAAATAACATAGGTGCTAATACTTGTCTCATTCTTTAAATGTTAAATATATCATTGCCAATCGTTCAGTATGTGCTGCATTTAGCCTGGTATTGAACTATAGGTGTTTTGAAGTCTGTTTTTGCAAAAATATTACTTTTTTATATTTAAATATTTTTAATAAAGGTGACTTCATTTGTTAGTGTGATAGCCTTTTCATCTGTGTCAATGTGAACAAATTTAGCCTTGGGTATTACTTCATTTTGGTGTTAATCTGTTTCAGATCGGCCTCGATAACTTCAGTACCATATTCACCTGTAACGTTTAATGCAGAATACCAGATTTGCATCTGGGATTGATCACTCAAGTACCGTATTCACCAGAAGCGTTTTATCCAGGAGACCAGAGTTGCATCAGGAAGTAATCACTTAAGTACCCTATTCACCAGTAACGTTTTATCCAGGAGACCAGAGTGGCATCTGGGATTGATCACTTCAGTACCGTATTCACCAGTAACGCTTTATCCAGGATACCAGAGTGGAATCTGGAATTGATCGCTTCAGTACCGTATTCACCAGTAACGTTTTATCCAGGATACCAGAGTGGCATCTGGGATCGATCACTACAGTACCCTATACCAGAGTTGCATATGGGATCTGGGATCGATGACTAAAGTACCATAATCAACAAGAACTTTTAAGCTAGGAGACAAGAATTGCATATTCACCACAAAGTGTTCTCAAAGGAGTATCATAAACTGTAATAAATATCTTTTTAATTTTAATTAATAAGTGAAATTTGTTATTTGTTGAAAAAGCTTCATTTAAACACTAGTGTTGTTTGATTGAATGTTTGTAAGAAGATCTTTATTTCCTTTACTTCACAAATCTTTAGTCTGCAGTTATGCTTATTTTTTTTATAAATTATTGAAAACATCGGGCACAAATGTTAATTTGTCAGTATTGTATAATCACCATGTCATGTTTTCGTACCATAGCTTCTTTAGCTGATAAACCAGGTCCTGATTCCATTATATTTCCAATTTTAATAGATATATGTTAAATTGTATATTGGCGCAAAACATCAAGTTATTGAATGTTCATTTTGGAGAGAGTCGTATAAAATAATGTGAAAGCGCTGTATATAATGCTGGAACTAAAATGAGTAAGCCTAGTAAGTTCTGAATAATTAAGTGTATAAGCACACAACTGTTCATCTTGCATTGCTATCTCAAAAGATATAGTATAAAACTGAATAAGCTAATGTTATCATAATTATAGTGCATTCTTGTTCTGTGTATGTTGTGTACTGTTAAACTGCAATATAGTGAATATATTACAATTTTACATCATATATATTATATAGTAATATCTATAACTAATGTTTCATGGATTAATATATGTGATTGTTTTTTTTTAATGTTTTAGATGTATTGTTTTTCAATGTATATAATTCAGGTTAAAGTCTCGTACTTTAAATTAATAAATTTGTTCATACTTTTTGCATACATTGTTATATTCAATGATTGAATGGCGAAAACAACGTCAACTACAGGGGATTTATATTCATTATAAACTGCTGAGGGGGTCAAAACATTTTTTCCGTTTTTTTTTGCAGAAGCTTAAAAATCTAAAAAATACACAATGCTGTTTTACATATTAAAATAGTTAAGTACAGGTCGAAAGTCAGATAATTGTAGAGTGTGTGGTAATTAATTTTAAGTCAACTCAATCTGTTTAATTTACCTTGTTATGTTTAAAGTAGGAATCATTATTGTGTATGATATTCAGTATTGCAATATTATGATTTGTATAATTATTGTGTTTGTATTTATGTTTTTTTTTCATCCATTAATATATTCAATTTCTTTTCCATTGCCTTAACCTTACTTGTGATGAACCTAAATGATCAAATTGGTCATAGTCATAGTCGTGGTATGTCCTATGAAATCAATTTTGCCTTTTACAGTTGTTTACCTAGGAAAATGTGTCCGGCATTAGCATTTTCTGTAGTTGAGAACATTCCTAGAGCCCGTCCAAGGCAGTGCCTTATTTCATATTATATTTTTGAAATAGTTATCTTTGTCAATGCAATCATGCTTCCAGAATTTAGAAACCATGAAGCTAATGTGCATACACGTCTAAATAGATATGTTTTCTTAACTTGAAAATCATTTTGCTTAATATCCATCAACCTTGCGAACACCCTATATTTCTAAGTTAATTTCGCAAATGGTCTTGTAAGCCCGTGAGTTCTATATTATATTGAGTTAGGCGTAGGCCTACCAAACATTTTTCACAGCGTGTTCATGGTTTGTTTAAATAGTTTTTCTTACTTACTTGATCGAAAACGTGGTCTAGGTATCGTTTTAATTTATCCTCACCTTCCATGAGTTAGGCTTAAGCTTGCGGCTGAGTGCCATTGTACTGCATTTTCTAGTTACTACTAGAGGTTAAGTTAAACGTCTAGTTCCAGACCTGGTTTAAATCAAGTTTAATGTCACCTCCCTTTTGATACATCTATATATTGTTAAAACACATTATAGTAAATACTTATTATGCACAAAAAACAATATTAAAATTGCAGTCAAAACACTGTTTTCGTTGTCAGATTAAAGCGTTTATTATCTTATGCAAAGATCCACCAGCGGTTTAAAATATTTGACAAACACAACAGTTGTGGTAGGTCAATAATCAAGACAAGTTGATGTTTTACCATAATGCGTAGTAACTTAAGTTCAATGGTTATGTCAATACAGTTCCTCTTAACCAGGTCTACTTAAAGATTATATATTTTGGTGTGTAATAAAATGTTGTAAATAAGTTTATATTCAGCAGTTCTTTATTGACAATAAGAAAATATTTTTATTTTATTCTTCAAGAATACATATTTGAATAAATAAGATGTGTCGTGCATTGGGAATGGACGTGCAAGAGGGAATTTGCAAGCAAGGCCATATTTACCGGATATGCATATCCGCTGTGCAAGAAAATATCTTAAGAATACATCATTTTCGCTAATCTCACTGCGCTCATTCTTAATCATTAAGATACATTATATCTTCATGTCATCCAACAATTAATTTTCTTCCAGGCTTGCATTTGAATTCGTGCACAGTGTTATCAAAGCAAAGTCAAATGAAAATATGTCAACGCAGAAAGTGATATAATGCATTTCTATTGATTTCATTTTTTATAAAAAGTTTTTGTTCATGTTAAAACAACACCCTTTCCTCGAAAAACCGGCGTATTAATATCAACAATTACTATTACTATCCAACACAACTTATTCCGTTAATAAAAATAATTCAAAATGTAAAAACTCTTCATACCAAATAAAACCCTTAGTGTTGATTCTTGCGATTACTCCATTAACAGCTTATCCTTTCTATGCAAGAGCTTAATGCCTGAGATATGACTCTCGAAACTGTATTTAAACATCCTGCATTTCTTTGGTCCTTTGTTGTCAACATATGCATGAATCAAAAGAGTCATCATTACAGAACAGAAAACACCCCTAAACATATTATATTAAGGTACTTTTATACTCTGAGATGTTTTTGAGGAAGAGTGATGAATTTTGATATGCATACCAGTTTTAAAATATTTAATGATGTTTGTACATCAAACAACTATCCGTGCATCTTCCATAATATGTAAAGATAGTGCAACACAATTAATGCAAAAACAGGCTAGTATTCAAATCTAAAGTAGTTTGCGTGTTCCTTGTTACACATACACTATTAATTGCAAAATGTTGCCAAACATACCGACGACAAAATCACCGCAGTAACATTTGTGAATGAATTGTGGACTGTATTGTGGTTTTATGTTGCTAAAAAAAGTAAACATAGAATATTCTTACCTTTCAGGAACGTCCTTATATCAAAAAGTGTCTGCAATATTTTGTTTGAATTGTAAAATATTTACTAATTGCATTTTCAGATTTGGAAATATTGATGCCTAGAATGAAGCAAAAGGATCAAATATGATTACAAAAAATAAATATCTAGAAGGGCTGTTAAACAAATTAGACATATGAAATGCTAAAAGAATATATCTATCTCTATATTTGCGTGCGTCAATACACGATATGCTGACGTAAATATCGTTTAAGTGTCGTTGCGTTTTGTTTAGATTTGGGGAAATAATATCACTGTTCGAGGGCTTGTAGTACAACTGCCAACGTTTAAAGCCCGAATGATAGAGCACACTCGTGATTTGCACTGTCATATACGAAAAACAATGCTCCTTCGAAACTTTATTAAAAATCGACGACTGATTCTGAACATGTTTTTCATTTCAACGGATCCTTACATTAAACAGCGACAATTGATCCATAACATGTTTTTTTTTCCTTTCTAACGGAACCTTACATTAGACTGTCATGAATAATTTACAAACATTTTCCTGTGAGGTTTAATAAATGAAATAAAGGTTAAAATTCTTTTGAAATGTTTCTACATAATGCAAACAATAAAAACGGCGTTTTACCAAAATTGTCATTTTAACGGTTTCATTAAACTTCACAAAACATTTCATGACGAAAGACGATAACACTTAATGTTTTTTACAAGGTTCAGAAAGCCTCTTTTTTAATGAGCGCATTATAAAACGTTTCTCAGCATGATTCACAATTCGTGTTTCTTATACAAATCAGATAACTCTTATTTTAAAGTCACGTAATAACGAATTAACCAAATCCACTAACTGCACTTTTTCCTCTTCAATTTCCGTCTTGATTCAACAATTACTGGAACGTGTACTACGTTAACGACTTTTTAAGTCTTTACAGTTTTTGATACGATTCCATTCTTTTTTAGTAGTAATGGAAGGGTTCTGCGTAAACCACAACTTCTGTGTGTTTTTATAAGCATTCGTAAGCTAAATTTCCATAAAAAGTACATGAAAGTTTGAAATATAGCTGCTAGAAGTGGTATTACAATGAATCTTTCTTGAAATCGATGTCAATCATAAAAAAAAAATATATTTGATTTTGCTAAACTTAATTTCCAATTATTCATTGGTTTTATTGGGTTTCGGTTTTGCTGGAAATAAAAGATATGATGATACGAAAACTAACTCTACAAGAGGTAAACTGTCCACGTGATTCATGATATACTGCTTTTACTTACCCACGAGCATTAAGATAAGGTAGTTAAGATGCTTTTTGTAGAGTGTAGCTTGAAACATATGTAATAGAATACGTCAAACATATTTTGGTGAGCTTTAATACCCGGCTGGGTACGAACTTAACGAACTTAAACTTTACGAAGTTTTATAAAACGATTAAACGCTGAAATGTTGGCCAAGAATTAAATCATTGAAGTACAAGCAAATATGTCAAGTTCTAACGCGTAACAATATAAATTAGCATAGTCATCTATAGACTCAGAAATATTTTGACATAATTTCTGTCAAAAAAGTTATTTAGAAGTTAATGTCACCTAACTACTTGTTAATATCGGTTGAGACTTGTAGTGATCCATGAGAGAACCAATTTCGACCACGGTATTTGTCACCCTCATTATGTTCGTGGGAATAAAAGCATGGAACAGTGATAAGAAAGTAAAATAGTATTATTGATTCGGCTTGTTTGTGAAGTTTTATGCTGTTCTTCCAGGTTTCTTGTTTGTGAAGTTTTATGCTGTTCTTCCAGGTTTCTTGTTTGTGAAGTTTTATGCTGTTCTTCCAGGTTTCTTGTTTGTGAATTTTTGTTTTTGTGTGTATGGCGTTTACCCAGTGCCATTAAACCAGGTTTATGTTTAAACATTTTGCTACTGAGCTCATTTCTGTAGTTTTTCACATAAGTATTGCTATGAAAAATATTTGAAAAGTATTGACAAGAAGAGGTACTTAATTTAAATAATTCTAGATTTTGCTGATATTATCAAACACAGATATTACAAAGACATGGTTGCTCCTATGAATTGGAGCAGTATATTTGACAAGGAGAAACATGATGCATCTGTCCAGTTTACTTATCATATCTATATTCAGCATTTTCTTATATTTACTGTATTTTGGTATTATCTGAAAAACAATTTTGATAGACGTTGTGACGCTTGATATGGACAAGATTGACTAAAATGCATATGTATGCTGGTCAGCTGTGGGAATTGACAAAAGCTAACTAAGAACAAGTACTTGTAAATATTTATATTGTTTCAGCAATACAAGACTTTAAACAAACGCAATATGCCCTGAATGAATGTAACGATTTGTGCAACACACCAACATAAAGTTTAAAATGGTCTTAAAAGGTGAATTGTTTCACAGTATTTTACACAAAAAAATGACAGATAAGAGGAAGCATGGTTGTAGAAATATGTTTTCGTCACATAATCAATCAATTTCGAGACAGAAACTAAGACGTGAATGTGTTTATGAAGCAAACGAAACACATTTTTGAACGTCGTTCTCTTATGGTAACGGCCGATGAATGGAATCATAAGTCATTTGATTTATCAATGAATATTAATCGTAACTATATTATATAGGGGAAAACAAATACAAAAAAAAAACATAAAAAGAGCTGTTTAAATGTTGAGTGTCTCGAAAGGTCGAACATATATCTTTCCGCCGATATTCTGTCACTGTCTTTTGAATGAGCCGAAATCGTATGCAACTTTTCTTGCAGACCTCATCTTATAGTCTGTGTAATAGTTTTTGACATCGTTATTGATATTGGGTGTAAAACCAGGTCAATTTTCTGTTGAGATATCCACTTGATTATTTGAATAAATGTACTTCGCGGGAAAGATGACGCACTTTAATATTCTTCAAATATCACAGTAAAGGAAAGAATTAAAAGAAATGTAAAACTTTCCATGTCAGTAGTGTACACAAACAGTTTAATATTGAGCGTATATTGTATCTACTTGGAAGATGAATGTTTTAACTGAAAACGTTCAAGTGTACTTATTGACGTAATGTTATCTCTCAGCAAGTAAAGTCAAATTATGGACTTCCCCAGACATAAAACTTTCAACAAACGGCTAGACGAATAGTAATGATTATTGCCACTTGTAAAGGTCATAAGATTAGTTAACCTGACCTTTGGGTGTAACACAAATTAATGAAATATTTGAATTGAGTTGAGAAAGCATCCAAACTTTATTGCTAATTAAAAAGCCATAAATGCAATGCACCTGCTAACACTAATTAAGTTGAAAATCAATTGGTTGTAATTTATTACATGATGTGCTGTCTGAAAATCTGGTTTTTAATGGCATCGTTTATTTCGCTTCGAATAAATACGGCAGCAGTATTTAAATTCAAAATCAGTACAAGTTAACCATTTAAAAATATAGGAACAATTTGTTTGTATAGGACAATTTTGCTTTGGATGATCTAACATTGTTGCGATGCAATCCTGCTGCATCACAATTCGCACGGAAGGATTCATGTTTGCACAAATGTCCTCGTATATCATATTCGAAAATAACCTTGATCATTTAGATTTGGAACGTATAATGAAAAAAAAAGATCATAAAAAAACTTTCAATATTTACAACTTCGATATAAAGATTTATTAAGAAGAAGATATTTGCATATTCAATTGACGTTAATGCTGTTATTGACTAGAGCATCGCTGCAGCCATCTGGGGAACATTGTTTGATGTACACTTAAAAATTAAGAAAATATTATATTATCTGTTTCGAACAAATCAAGAGAAGCTCTCTATCATCGATAATTTCAGATTGATTCAAAACGTAAGCTTCATTCAACAGAATATACAAAATAATTGATTTAGAAACACCTTTAAACTTGATGACGTTCAACCATTTACTTTATTACTTTATTCGGGATTGTTTGGACAAGAGTGAAGTTGTGCACACAAATTGGTTTACAACCCCAGTAAATATACATTTTACTGACCGTTCCAAGGCGGTACCTAACAATCCTTGAAACCAACATACCTAGGTTTTTATAAAGAATACATATGCACTGTGCTGTTTGCGGAGTTTCGTGCTGTTCTTCCGAAATTTTTGTTTGTGATTTGTTGTTGTTGTGTTCTATGTCTTTGGCGTTTACACTGAGCCATTAAACAGGGTTTATGTTTAAACTTGAGGCTACTGAACTTGTTTCTGTAGTTGTTCACATACGTATTTAATTAAATGCTTTTTACGTTTGTATTCTTTAATTAAATGCAACAAATATAGTATCCTGAAAGCAAAACACACTTTACACACATGCCGAAATTGTAATTAACAATTTGATTTGATATTCAATACATTTGTTGTCATGCTTATTGCGTCGTAACAACAACCGAATACTAGTAATTATTTAAGATTGCTTGATTCAATGATAAAAGACAGTGTAAATGAACAGCTGGAAATAAATAAAAAAGTGTACTTTCTACAAATATGGTTCCTGATGTCATTTTCAGAATAACATCCTTTTGTACGTTCGAAATCCATTAGCACAATCATCACGGACTGACTGAACGCGCCAAAGGGGAATAGTGTAGATTATTTTACATCCTAAATGAGAAAATATGATGTATTTACGATTTCCTATTCTAGCAAACGTAGGATGAACAAAATAAATCTGATTCATTCCAGACTGTTGTTTCGTACATTGTCTTTCCTACTGGTTAATGTTCGTTTTCCAAACATATGGCGACAAAGTTTGCATCAATCAGTCATGAACGTATGTATCAATTGGCTTATTAATTTCTTGCTTTTTTGCAGAGGCAAAATAACTATCTATAGAAAAACAACTGGTTAGAAAAGACAATTTCGTAAGAGTTGTATAAAAACAATAGTCTTTGCATAATACAACATGAATGAATTTAACGTACTTTATTGCCTTATTCATTCAGTAAGTCATATATTCGTGGCTCATTTGCACTCCTGAATTGACGGGTTTTAACAGAGTGTTATACCTATAATAATGCTTTTAATCGTACCAAACTATTAATTTGAACACAACACAAGGTTACATTTATCATTCATTTTTGACATCAATCTATATGCTATGGAATAGCTTAACTATAACGCACGAGGTGTATATGCATAAGCGTACCTAAAAAAGTGTCGTGTCTTGATTCTTGAGAAAACGTAAGAAGAAAGAAAACAAATAATAATAAAAAGCAAAAAATAGCCCATAGTTCTGATATTATTAGGATCCCAACTCTATCTGCAGACGAAAGAATGCAATTCCGAGTACCTTTACCTTCATTATTTATATCGTCTAACTTTTAAATATAACAAATTGCTATTTAAACATTTAAATTATTGAAAGATTTAGACAAATTTGAGTAGAAAATAATCAATAGATTAGCTTACCGGATCCTTCTCAGCAAACATAAAATACCTCACATCTCCTTGCAGTTTTGAGGTACAGAGGACCAGTCTGCAGTAGATTCAGGCTTGCGTTGAACCTGAACACAGTACGTGTTTTTGTTAAGATTTTCTTCAAATAAGTAAAGCTTGTAAACAGAATACATAAGCGTTTAAAATTTAATAAGTACACAATGAAGCCATGAAGTAGAAACATACATTAAATTTTACTGTTGTTGTACTTCAAATACTTTCCACAATTCTTATCTCTTGAAATTTATCATAATTACAGTACATTTTCTTCCAGTTTCATCCTAAGAAAGGGCACCACTTTGTGAAAACTGAGAAGTATACGTCTTGTATCTATTTTACGAATTGCTAAGACTATATGTTGGCACAACTAACGCCAATCTCCGGTGAAAGTATTAAGGCCACACTTCTCACAGCATCTATTTTTAACACCTAGAATGAATGTCTGCTTATGGCTTATAACATGGCAATTCGAAAGTGGGTTGAAAGAATTCCAGGAAAGGCCATCACATTTTCAGTTGCATAGCAGATGAGATATTTTAATGCTTTCTCTGTCCTAATATGTGTTTGCATTATGAATAGCATGAGTTCTAGTAATCAAACCGTCCTTGTCGAGAGAGCGAAACATTATTTTCAGTTTGTTCTTACCAATATTGTTTGCAAAACAGAATATTTCGCGGCAAATTTCAAGACCCTTAATGAAACATTTCTGACTGGGCCTGTTACACACTGTCTGTATGTATGCCATTTGTCAGTGACACAACATGATATATTTAAAAACAATATCATGCTCGTTTGTCAGCAGAGCAACCGAAAACCTTCTTAGGTCTATAATGTTATGACCGTAAATGAGTTCACTGCATGGTTTGCCTTAAGGTTTTATACACTCAGGTCTTAGCAGAGAAATCGTCAGTTATCTTTCACTGTCTTAAATCCTCTGCAGAAGGTTCTATAGCATGTATAAATGTGACTGAACAGGTTATGTATCACGCATTATCATCTGATTCGATGTCACGGCTAGAATACTTTCGGGAATCAAACAAATCGAATTCAATATATATTGCACCAGAAACCTCTTGACACAAATATTCATAAAAATAAAGTTTATAAAACTCTAGCAACTCTTCTCGAAATAAATATTCTTGCTTCATTCGTAGAGGACGTTGCTAGATTGATTAAATCTGGACACATTCGTAATGTTTTCAAACGAATTACAAACTTTCCGCCATTATTCCCGTTGCTTTAAGAAAGCCGTCTGTTGTTACGAAAAAATACTTCCGAAACAGTGTATTAAGGTTATTGAACATAAACATTAAATGAATACTACAACAAAAGATGATGACAGAAATAATAGGATACATTAACTTCCAAATAAATATCTCCATTTTATTAATCCGACAACATTTTAATGCCGTAACGATAAAGCGACAAAACAGCCATTCATTCGGTCTGGTTCGACATATTTTAATCAAAATTGTGAAGAGGAGAGCGACAACCTCAGATTAACGGTGATTAATCAGGATGTTAGGTCAGACAGCATGAAATTTATCGGCAACAATCAATTGATAGCAGAACGATGTCTCTTCATAAAGTTTACACACGCAATTTTGTAAATAGTTTTGAAATAGTGGAAACAAATAATAACAAAATGATACTTGCTCGGAAACGTGTAACTTGCTTAATCTCGCTTTATCACGTTTAACGTTATTACCTATACGGGACTTATTTTCGCTGACGACGTCCCATATAACTGTGTATGCGGTGCCGTCATTTCCTGTTCAAATACATAATTGGCGAATGTTTTAAAATGGTTTCTGGATGAACTCAAGAAGAAATATCATGTCTTCCGCTAATGGTTTTGATTAAAAAGGATCCACTTTATTTAAATAATTTTTTATCTTAAAAACAATATTAAAAATAAACGTATGATTTGCTAAAACATTAGAATTTAAGCAATCGCCTTTTCCATTGTTTTACAAATTGCGGAAATAAAATTGTTTTTAAACACATGTGTTATTCGCAAAGAAGCATACGTTATCATGATTAAATAAAAATGGAAAACAAGGTTTAGCATGTGATAAAAAAAATGGTTTGATAAATAACATGTTTAGGTATGACCTTAGCACAGTTGTTCATAAAAACAAAAAAAAGTCATAATTTTGCTACATGTATTTTACCAAATCAAAGCTCCGATAAACAGGCGACAATATATTCAACGGTGTTCATAGCCTTGAGAAATGTAAGAATGCGGTCGATTCAAATAAGGAATTGATTTGGATGCAACAACTGCATATTTAAGAAGGCAAACATGATTCATCACTGATATTTCCGTATTATATATTTTATCGTTTCCTTTCGCGCAAAACGCCATTTCGTAACGATAAAAAGCGCATAATAAACATGAAAATAAGGATAGTTTACGATATCGGAATATCGAAGCTTGCAGAAAATACAATTTGCTAAATGTATTACTCTTTGAATTAATCACCATGTAAAATCTGATCAGCAGATAATAAAAGTTTATTTAATTAAATATAACAGACAATCTCGAATACAAATGGAGAAATAAATTTAATCACACTGACTTTAAGTTCATATTTATTTATAAATTTAAGGGCTCTCTAAAAGGGACTGTAAACCAGATTGGCACCAAAAAGGTTTTTTGCTGTAACGAATCTCAGGACAATTATTTAATAGCATGTGTTAAGCTTTGATATCATAATTGTGAAAAAAGTACCAAAATGTAAAAAAACAAAATTGTGTCGGAGACTGGGTTTGGACTCGTGTCGCCAAAATAGCAGTACAGCGTCGTATCCACTGTGCTACGAACGCTTAATCAAAACGAGTGTTATATTAAAGCTATATACCTAACTTGGTAATATCACGTGATAACATCGACTAGCCAATCACGCATAAGGAATGAATTATACTAGGTAGACATACCCAGTAATCTTTTTTAATGGAAAAATACGAAATAACTGCTAAACCTAAATAAATTGTAAACTATGTAGTACTTCAGTTAGTAAATTTCAATGCATTGTACACATTAATACCAAGTTAATGTCAGTTTTCGACAATTTTCTTTTTTTTTTCTTGCAAATTGATCATCTGGTGCACAGTATCTTTAATACAATTCTGATGGAGACATGATATGTTAAAACATTTGGCGTACAAATGGATACCATTGTGCTGTGGCTTGAAATTGTGCAAAAATTATAGCAATAACTAGCAAAACACGACTTTCAACACATGCAAAATGCTCTAAATGAGTGGTACGAATTAAACGCATCAAGTTCAAACTTGATATAGAGACAATGGAAACACTTAATCAATGTGGTGTTCAAGTTAGAGTGGTACACAGTATTACAACTAAACATATACTGGTTAATATTTGCAAAGTAATAGGAAAAGCTTATACCTAGCTGAAACTAATACGTGTTTGGGTATCTGATGCAAATGAAAACACCGTATTATTCAGTCGTGTTGCTGTTTATTGAGTCATAAACAAACCTGTATTGCTCTGTTTCAATAAAAAACAGACAATTTCAATAATGAGTCGGTCGTGATTAATAAATTTATATTAATGGCTACAAAGTTATAGTTGTGTTTGGGAATACTAAGGTAAAACATTTTCGTGACAAAACAACTGTCAAGTATCGCAACTATGCAATTATACTTGACGGAAATGTTCTGAAACTTTCATTTGGGATGAGTCGATATTTTAAGTGAACTGCCTTGAAGACATCGTATCAAAATTTGATGATATTCTAGACCTTTGTATTGTGTGTTTTTGAGATCGTTACTAATAAAGAATACATTGAGGACATAAAAAAGTATTTTTGAGCAGTTCCATTTCTTGTTGACACATCGACAGCATTAATAATCAACGACAACAAGAAAATGCAATTTAAAACTCAAAATGCATTAACGAATTAACAGTTATGCCAAATTAAACAAAGGAAACACTTTACAATGATCGATATGAAAACACATATGCGCTATATGTAAATAATATAAAATAATGATATGAAATTTGGAACATCTTTTTTCGATTTTATTTCAAATGAACTTCCGCTTATGTCAACGAGTAAGACAGGAGAAATTCACACTTTTGAATAAGGGTTTAGATTTCTTGGGGAAACGAATCAACACACTTCGTTGAATAGATTTATAACTCAAAGATTTCTCATAAAACAAAAAACTAACCGAATATCTCAAAAAAACCTCAACTCAAGATTGTACTTGGCGAAAAATAATTTAATGTTGAGCATATAAGTGACCCATCAACTCATACGGTGAATACTGTAAAATAACACGGTTGAAATAAAGGATATAATTGCAAACGTTCAACTGATTATATTAATGTAGTGGGTTTTTTTCACAGAAAATAAGGCCACCTACTAGGAATCTTTTTTCCGGACATAATAATTTAGATGGACAGCTCGACCAATAATCAGGAAAATCAAACAAATTTATTATGGAAAATTTGATATGGTCATCAGATTAGTAAACTAGACCTTCGGGTATTTTATCATTGAAAGTTTGATATGGTCATCAGAGTAGTAAACTAGACCTTCGGGTATTTTATCATGGAAAGTTTGATATGGTCACCAGAGTAGTAAACTAGACCTTCGGGTGTTTTATCATGGAAAGATTGATATGGTCATCAGAGTAGTAAACTAGACCTTCGGGTGTTTTATCATGGAAAGATTGATATGGTCATCAGAGTAGTAAACTAGACCTTCGGGTGTTTTATCATGGAAAGTTTGAACGTAATTGAGAGTGTACCGAAGCTTTTATTTATAATTATACTAAAGGTATGAATAAACTATTCAACAATATATAACAATTGCAAACTAATTGGTATCAACTTTGAATACATACGATAATAGGACTTTTATGACATATCAGTAGAAGTACCAGTAAGTAAGTAAAATTACCAAATCTCATAAGTAGGTGCTAAACTAAGTGGTGGAAGCACATATATGCAAAGTAGTTATCTAGACATAGAAATATATTGCGATAGTATTCTTAACAGTGAATCGGATCAGTTGCGACTGAATGTCATTACCGGATTTAAAGGGGCTATACACCGTATGATGAAATAGCGAAACAATTAGAAAATTGTCGAAAACTGACATAAACTTGGTATCGATGTGTACAATGCATTTAAACTAACTAACTGAAGTACCACATAGTTTATAATTAATTTATTTTTCGCAGTTTTTTCGTATTTTTCCATTGATTTTGTTTACTCGGTATGTATACAAGTAAGATATAACCAAGTAAGGTATATATCTTAAATGTTCCTAACAGATATCATAAACCTTCGTGTGCTACTGGGTATTCACTGTGCTAGTGGATACAACACTGGACTGCTATTTTTGCGACCCCAGTTCGAACCCGGTCTCCGACTCGATTGTTTGTTTTTATTTTGGTATATTTGTACAATTATGATATCAAAGAGTAAAACATTTTATTTAATAATTGTCCTGAGATTCGTTACTGAATAAACATTGTTGCCAATCTGGTGTATAGTCTCTTTGAACATCGAAAAGACTTACAATAATCCCAAAAACATTTAATGGATCTCCAATTGAAACCATTACAACAAGCGCTTGCATCCGTCCATCTTAGCCCTGTACATGTTACAGCTCAAGAAAACTCATATACAGATGTTATACCCTTGTAATAATCAGGGACAATTTTTGTGGATATGTCATTCTGTTCAACGAAATTCAGAATAAATTACTAGTCTCATGCACGGGATTACATATATTCCCTGTAAACGCTATTCACGACACCATGTTGTGCTTCAAGTGTGATGCTTAGGAGAACTTGCAGCTCTTAAGAAATCGATGCAGATCCTAATGAAACGACATACAAATTAATTTGTCTTCTGAAAAAGTCAGTCCTATTATTACCCATTGCGCTAGACGGCCTCATGTTAAAAGGCTACCATGCAAATCTTCTCAGGGTTGATTACCATGCTAATGGATTATTTATTTAGACTGTATACAGTACCAAACATCAATCCTGTCAATATCGTTTGTATCTAATTAAAAAACTGGTTGCCACTTCGCAAGCGACATTGCCAAATCGATATCGTCGTCACAAACTTGAACCGGTTGTTGCAATCTAAGAAATAAATGCAGCTCTAGGACTGCAAGGAAAGAACAGAACAGGACATTCCATCAGACGCTATTAGTAGCAGCTGGACCCAAAGGGCCGTCTCAACAGCTAGGATTAAGCGTCTCCAAGAGACCACGCAATTTCAAAGGACATAAACACCTAGCAAAATACATGGTGACGCTTTAAACAACTCAACAAGTACAAAGTGTTTCCAAAACATGAAACCCCGCAACAGGCTTGAAATAAGCAGAAGAGATTGACCTCGTTAAGGAAGCATTTTCCGGAGCCATAATCCAAGTTTTAGTGATGACGGCTGTTAATTATTTCCAAAACAGTATGCGTCATGTTAATCGATTTTTGAAAATAAGTATAAAAATATAATAAACGTTTAGTTTATAATTCAATCTTGTTAGTTTGCATATACATTATTGAAATGTTTAGCCAATCGAGTATTTGTTCAGTTTGTGTTTCATTTGTATTTGGTTAGAAAGGTCACTGCACATAGAGCGTCACCACATATGTACCGCACCTTAAGTATTTGCTCGAAATAAATATAACTTAATTCATATTTGATTATACAGGGACACTGATCGTTAACCTGGAGGTAGAAACTCATCGATTTCCAAGATATTCACAATGCTTATTGAACATTCTATCCCTATAATAGGCATGCTTATGTTTAAAGACCAGGCAAATATTTGTCAAGTTATAAATCTTTTTTAAATGTAAGCACCCATAACAGAAGCAAATTTAATTAAATCAAAAATGGGATATAACCAACCTTTATGAATTCATGCACACAATAAATTACCGTTATTTCATTATCTTATTGCTAGACATTTCCAATGGAACGCATCAGGTAACTAACGCGATGAAACATAATACACACGAGACTTGTTGTGCAATACCTTGAATTTATTGTGCATTAGTTGTAGCTGATATTATCAATATTATATTTTTAAAAATTTCCTTATTTATTTAATGAGCATTTGTTATTCAAATTGTGGCGTTGCAAATCCCAAATTTCTGAAGGAAAGAAACCAACAGCACTGTTGTTAGCCATTCAAATGCCTTGCATGGACTTTAACCTTTTTCCCTATCGCCCTCTAATACGGATTAAATTATTACATTGTTTAAGAGTAATCGATCCAAATTAAGCCAGCATAGCCTATTAATGAAATGGTTTGTTAAATGTTGATGCCCGTTAACATCGTTTAATTGTGGTATTATTTTAAACAGTATTGATGCTGATGACTAATACGTTTAATAAATAAATGGACATGTAATATGGATAAAATCTTGCACTACGTAGTTGTTTTATTTCAACTAATTTAAAATCGGACGAAAGTTTTTTTTAATAAAGTTTGTACCTGTGTTTTTCTATATATATCATGTCTCTTCAACCTTTTATTAGCCACCAAACTACTCGTATGTTGGAATCAATGGGAAATCCCCAAGGAGCATATACATTGATTTGGTAAATTTAAACATGTAGGCTTAATTTCACTTTAAAACCACCTTCAACGTTCAAGGTCATTTACCCATCATGTTGATCCAAATACTGTAACAACAGAAAACTAGGTAAATGCCTCATATTTAAAATAGCAGGCTGACTATATTTTCCAGAGAGAAAAAAACAAACTAATAATCACTTCTAATCCACGAGCAGTTGTTTATGATTATGTCTTAATCCTACGTTAATCATACGTTGACTTAATGATAACTAGACAATACTTATTGGATTTCATTTGCACCAGCAGACGGTAAATGGCTTAAAGCTCACGTACCTTGTGCTTTATTGATTTTCGTATAAAATGGAATAAACCTTTCATTGCAATAATATATTTACAATTCAAATACTTATTACAGTTCTCTGTCATAAAATTATCGTTAGTAAATTGCATTTCTATAGTTTAAACAGAGTACTTTGAGGCAGAATTATTGTCTGAATGTTGTTTGTTTAATAATATAAATGTCATGTTGAAACACTGATGCATAAATGAGTCCTTTGTGGAAACTTAACATTTTGTAATTTCCTTTCGAGGAAAGGCACGCGTTGTCTTGACAGTTTTAAAACATTATATGTATTATATACGATTTCTATTTCACAAGAAAACACATACTCATTGGTTTTACGATGCGTCCATTCATACGTCTATCCATATCCATTTGATGGTGAAAATATAACACATCCATATCACGCTCATTGCGTGTTCTTCTATCTTTTACACACCGGTGTTTATTCAAGTTTCACTTTATTCCACGCGTTGACTTATAGAACATATTTTTTGTTAGAAAATATTCCCAGATTATTAAATTACTGATTTGTGTCGATATTCAAGAAAATACATGAACTTGAACAGCGAACGTGATGCAGATTTAAATCACAAATGGTTTATTGTTTTACCGTATTTTATGCTCGTTTACGGTATTTTTCATTAATGATACTTGAATTATTATTAAAAGCAAAAATGTATTGTGGCGTTGGAAGAAACGTTGAGTCTCTGATTGCGTCTGTTTATCATTGTTGTATAATTTCAAAATGATCAATCGAATGAATGAAAGTGTAATGTAATAATATTTTGGAAATATTCGCACACAGTAATGTTTTTTTTATTATTTTTGCTGCTCGTTTTAATGCTCGAACGGTTCGACACAACTAGACAATATCAAACGTAAAATTCAGAATGACAAATCGGAAACAGTAAAAAAAAATGTTCAAATTTGGAGAGTTGACGAATGCAGTGCTATCTGGAAAGAACTTCGCAAAATAACAATCACGTATTTATTATAGACATTGATTGACAGCACACCTAAGATTTTTCTATTCCCTGTCTGCCGGCCAGTATTCCCGTTGCGTATATACTTAGCAGGCGTTGGGGCTAAGGATTAACTATACAAGATGAACAGAGATATGCGAAGTTTTATATATGGTATGAATTGTGTGCGTACAAAAAAGTGTTTGGACAAGTGTGCACATATTATACATATAAATGCATCCAATAGCTTTATATAACTTATCCCGTACCAACCATGAGGCCAGCATTACGTCACTAACACCATATTAGACTACGGCCGGTTCTGCCTTGTATCAACAATACACTTGTTGCATATACAAATTCCAAGCATACACATATACCCACTGACCAATATATACGTCATGTTTCTAAACTAAAACATCGATGCTTGGACAACGACATTAATCAGTCGGAATTTATGAGTTCCTTTATAAATAACCGGAATGAAAACACGTGTTCTAACCTATAGGATTGGGATAGCCTTAGTGGCACAAGTATCTGCATTAACAGCAGCGTTGTCATACAGCACAAGAACAACATTACATTGGTCATAGCTTAATACCGTTACATATATATTAAGTATATACACCCGAACTTCCATTCCTAAATGCACGGCGTTTCGGCAATTGCGAATATCGCATATTAATAGAACTGTTTTTTTATCCTGTTAATGTTTGTAATATGTTAGCAGACCATGAAAAACTGAAAGCAACATGTTGAAAAGCATGATTTTATGATTTGTTTAATTTATAGTTTTCATTAGCGTTTCAATTTAACTTAAAAATATTAAACATATCAAGTTTGAAGTGAATTAATTAATCCCGCATTATTATGACGGTATTTGATAAACGGTTACGGTCGGATCGCTCTTTTTACAGAATCGGTGAGAAAGAATTATTGTATGTTCTTCTAAAAAGTATTTTTTAACAATTCTGGAAATAAATTATGAACTGTTTGTGTAAATATAAGTTATGAATTGCTTGATTGATGCCATAATCTTTGGTATGAACGCAGTTTGGCTGGTACGCGTGGAGTCTTTATGACACACATTTAGGTAACCCTTCTTCGTTCATACCCCGATAAAAACATCAAATAGGCGGTTACTTCCCTAAATGAAACAAAATTCCCCGGAGACAAAATAAATGTAATAGTGCCAATAAAGCAGAATTTCGTCTTTTGCTGTGTTTCCTATTTAATGTGTACAAAATGTAATTATACAAAGTATAATAGACACTATGACGTCTGAATGGTATCATATCATAAGACTTAGTTAATGCTTTATTTATTTAACAAATAGCATACAAACATACATACGTTATATGTATAGAAATGAAAAACATCACAATATGTTCGAGGATTAGAAAACAAGAAATAACTTATATTAATTCTGCTCCTCTACTTAGATAAAGTGCATAAGAAACAGATGAGACATGGCTTATGCTACCTTGAAAAATATTATGATTGATAGATTTTGTCTTTTTAATATTATCTAAAAATGATAAAAAATGAAAATTGTTGATCGCACACCGATTATGGGGCACGCGTGAGACTTCATAAGACTTCAATAGAGTAATCCCAATCTTGTAATGTGCACAGTGAGAACGAATAACGCGTAGGGAAGTTTGTGAGCCAATCGCAAAACCCATCGATGATGTAATTTCGCCTTTTGTTTTGTTTTCAAGAGTTGCTCATGTTTATGATAATGTTACAATTTTGGATCTTAGAATTCGCACAAATGTTGTCTAAATAGATTTAGATGATCCGTGCTTATCCGCATATTTTTTTAGAATACCATGTTTTTGGATATTACAAGCTACTGGTGCCTTGAGTTAAATGAGAAAGCGTTATGCATCTAAAATTAAACAAAGTTTATCACATTTTTAACGTATAATTTTAGCGACCCCAAAGTAGTTTCTAGACTACACACCGTGCTAGCATGATAAGAAATCAGAAAGCGACAGTATGGTGATATGATATTTTCAATACAGCGTGCTATATTTTCACTTGGATATGGAAAAGGAAAATTGATATACATATAATGAATGTGCACATTGTTATACTATACATTGTATCGATGTCGAACGTTTCTCAAATAATTGATATAGATCTAAACAAAGGGACTAGACGCCAGATGGTTCCGAAATCGACAAACAAACGTTCTTATAAAGTCGGATGAAAAGCGTGACTTAAACTAATTTAAAATAGTTTACAATAAACATACATGAAATAAAATATGTTGAAATACAGTGGAAATCAAAATATTTGGCAAAAATGTATAGGTGTGTTTACATTGTAATGTTTTTCAGTATGTATTGTTTACAAAGTGAACGTATTTTTAACCACAAACCAGACTTGGACCGTAGCGTCCCATATTTACAACGTTCATACAAATTTGGCGACAACCTCCCTTTATATGCACAAGATAGGTACAAATGGTTTGGCGCAATGAATTGCCATGCTTCGTAGTGCCATTAGTTCTACCGGACCAATGCAAACAGATCTCAATCTTAATCGTTTTATTAACGTCTTCAGGATCCCTGTAAATTATTTGAACCATTTCTCTTTAACGATTTATTTAATCATTTACGATGAAATCAGGTATGATGTTAACATCTGTAATTAACACACATACTTTTATATACTGGATCATTCAGATATCGAATGCATTTGAAAGAAATGTAAGCAACGTCGAATAGTGCTTAAATCATAAAATGTCTGAATAAGATACTTTTTTCAGATAATAGCTTATTCCTCTAGTTATACGTTGATGCTTGCTAGAGCTTTGCTACGCTATGAGTGACGTTGTCTGAAGAAATCTTAGACATAAACTTTTCGTAAAATATTATTTTTGATCAGTTCCAAACAGACAAACAAAACGATAGTCATTATTTTTATCATTCATTGTAATCATATAATATTAAAATGAATTTAAACGTCATACTAAAAGAATACTCCTGACAGCAATGATGCAATGACAACTACATAGACACTTGCAGAAGTCTAATATTAGAATAAACTTCAACTCCGTTTAGAGACACCAGGCAAGGGCTAAAACGACAATTAGCTAGTCTAAGAAACAAACGTGATATAACTAAATGACTGGATTACCACCTTGGCACGGTCAGTAAAATACGAGTTCAAATGACCACCAGTCTACTGGGGCATAAACAGGTTTGTATAGACATATCCTTCCACACACAAACTTACTACAGTAACATATTAAACAGTTCCTCACCCTTGAATAGAAATATGATATCTATTTGTTGTCATGTAGGTTATATTATAACCTTTCTCAATAAACAAAAGCCGATTAATCATTTAAGTCAGCCTTATTAAATCATACCCGGGAGTACAAATCACCAATTCAGAAAACGATAACATTTAGCACAAATATGCTTCTTGATTTCAATTTCAGAAAAGAATTACTTCTGTTGGTGCGATATACGTACGTTATTTACTAATGCACATTAAAAATGAACTGAAGTCCTATAGGACAATGTTGTATGTAAATTAACCTCCCTGAGGGGAATATATGATGTATTTCCGATCTCTTATTCTAGTAGGGCGATTGCTTAAAGAAACAAATCTGATTAGTTCAAGACGGCTCTTTTGAATTCCGAATGTGTTTTGCTTCCGATATGGTTTTTTTCTTCAGGATAAATTTCGTCGTCCACACATAAGGCGAGAAAGTCTTAACCCATCTATCAAATACGGATGACTAAATTATTATCATGCTTATTGCAAACATGAAAAGGGAATCTATCATCTTACGAACAAACACAAAAAGAAAACAATGTTTAACAATTTATTTTGTGATTGTTTCGTACGAACACTATAGACATAACGTGTATGAACTTGATTTGTGAGTTCGATTGCTGAATTAAATTAAGTAAATCAGCAAATACAAAAACGCTATTTTCTTCAACGACAGTGAAAAATAAGCATTATAATTACAAAATTTATTTTACAATTTTGATTAGAACGCAATTATTTGAACAAAACGTGAAGAATACAGACCGGAAAGAGCGCATACAATTTAATATTAAAATACTACGTTATTCAACCCCAGTTCCACTATTGTGCGTCGTTAAAATGACGTTTGTTATGAAATGTGTCTCTTAAATAACCATAACCAGAAATGTTCATATAAGTATCCTGAATGTCGTATTCGACTCTCCTGTTCTAACGTTGATTTTGAATTCACACGGCTAGCGCCTCATGAAATCTTAATCTGAAATAAATTGTTTTCTGATGATAAATTGAACCAAAAACCCAAGGTCCATAAAACTGAATAGATCTGATCGTAACCGCATTTAGAAAATGCGTGATGGAACATTCAGTACTACTTTTATTAAATCACAGCTTAATGAATAAGGTATCTTTATCTATCTTTTTTATTCTGCTATCGTTTGAAGAACCGCTTCATCATCAAACCTTGTTCTATGAACATCCGTTTCGTCGGACGCTAAGGATATACAGATTAACTAATGCATTTTTCATGTTAATATGACTTTATTCTAATTGAAGCTGGGCTAATGAAATCGCATGCTGAAAATAAATACATTTCATTTTATGCTGGTTTCATACATAAGATGATTTGTTTGTACATCCAAAGAACGTTTATTTCAGAACTAAATGCACTCGCCTTTTCTCCAGATTGTATTATGCCTCTAACAGGGTCTATATTTGCATTGTTGACCGGTGTATTTGAAATACATCAAAATTTTATCAATTCGGTTTAAATCTTGGAATAGTTCAATAGAACATATGTCGCATAGTAAACGGGGTTATTCGCCAAACGTTTTTAAGAGTCTTATTTATTTCAGAAAAATAATCTTAGATATAATCTTAAATTTTGATCCTTTAGATATTCAAGTGTCTTACCGTTTTTGCATTAATCAGGAATATGTTATGTCGATCTACATACTTTTGTGATAATCACATTTTGATAGCCTGTTCTGACAATTTTGTTGCATTCCAGCTTCAAATTAATCACTTCCATGCGCTTATTTGCATATTCAGTACAGTGCGATAGCGATATCATACGTGTTAGTTGGGTTTCTCGGAGTGTTTTCTTGCGGTATGTTAGAACAGTGCTGCTAGTGAATCAAAAACATTTACCTGGTTGAAATTTTGTTTACTGCAGCGTATTAATTGGTTCGAATAAAAAAAAATCAGTGGATTGGAAAGCAACAAGTGTACTGATTTCGACTGTTTTTTTTATTTAAATATTATAACATTCTCATTTTAGCTGTATCAATAACATGGAAAGCAAGTTTAATTATATTTACAATAATAATGCAATAATAAAATGATAAATTGCCGCCCTCTTTAGCTACTTTTATCTCTTACCCGACCAACTCCAACAAGAATTTAACAATGTCATCATCAAATGCGATGTGGCCGTGTACTGGTGAAACACCACAAATTTTGAACGAATGACTGTCAAATGTATTTCTTCCTTTCTTCATTTAGCCTGTTAACCTTTCAATTTCTGTAATCTAGAGTTCCCCGGGCAAAGTTTACCGAACGTATACATGCACAACTAAAAATATCAATCTTATATACTTGCTAATCATTTTTTTATAAAAGTCAGCTGTAAAGATGATCTTGATAAACTCAGCTAAAATCAAGTCGGCGTAGTTATGGTTAAACATTATAGAAGTACGTTCCGGTAATGCTCTAGTAGAATATTGGACCAATGTGACTAACACAATATATGAGGACCAGGCCACAATATCACGAAAATATTCAAGTCAAATCTCAATCTCAGTCTCAACTCTTTTTATCAAATAAGAGCATCATATAATTCAAAATTGTAAGAGCTTTACCCTTTTTAAAATCGCCTTATCTCATTCATTACGTTGATGAAAAAAATGGTCAATATTTTATTTAAAAATGAGAGCAAAAATTGTACTTGAATCCAATTTATTATTTTTGAGTTTTACTCAAGTACATTTTATGCTGTAGAAATATTTTTTTTTTAATATAGAGCAATCATGTTAATCAACATAATGCATGTGAGAATGTGCTTTAAAAATAGTACAACATTAGTTATTAATAATGTCATACTGTTATGTGGAAAAATGAGCTGAGATTGAGATTGAGATTTGACTTAAGTATTTTCGTGATATTGGGGCCAGGCATTAGTATTGTGAGTTCTATATCCAGCGAAGCACCTTTCTTCGGACATAAACATATACGCATTATTAAAATGCAAATAACTTCTTTTTCTTTGCTATAAACATTTAAATTGCCCGATCAATTATTTATTACTTCACATTCATATTTGTATTTTCTTGAACTCAATTAATAAGTTTAAAAAGACGTTGTAATATTATTAATAATAATAATAATAATAATAATAATAATAATAATAATAATAATAATAATAATAATAATAAGCGAGTTGTAACAGGTTCCAAAATATTTACAAATTTTCAATAATTTTAAATTTTAAATTGTGATTGAAATGGATTTGAGAATTTTTCGGGTAGGAATGTTAATGAAAGTGCTCAAAGCGTCATTGAAACAAAATATGTTTTTCAGTGTAAATATAACAATTTAATTTACCTTTGGGTCTTATAGACATAAGCGCATTATGCCACTTTTCGTCAGGAGAGGCCTCGCCCTATCTGGCTTTAACTCTACATTAGCATAATTGTGCATGCATGCTGCGTCTCAGTTTAAAGCCGAAGGCAAGCCTGGAATATAAATACCGGTTCCTCCACCGATATATATATCGGGTGAATAGTGTCGAGCTAAAAATCTCTTTTTCACCCATACGGCTGATAAATCACCAGATACAAAGTGAAATGTCTGATTATGTTTCGCCATTTTTTTTAAAATCGCAATTATGAAATTTATACACAGCGTCACAATATCTTTATTGTTTACACCATTATAATTACAAAACAAAATTGATCTTGTTTATAGAAACGCGCAGGAAATTTATTTGACGACAACTTTGAACTAAAGTTAGTACGCTTTATAACGGTCACTAAATATACGGTCGTACGTGCGATTAGGTGATATTTGGTGACAATCTTTCGATATTGTTATTGTCCGTGCATTATTTCCTTTCCTTGTTGGAATTGACTTGATACCAACTAATACCCAAAAATAAAACAAAGAAGGTTAGGGAGTATATGTTGTAGATTAATTACTAGCTAAGACTTAGTAATTAAAACATAATTAAATAATTCTTTAATGGTTTGGCTATTCTTTGCAAAAACCTAACTCTTGACATGCTATCCTTGGAACAATGTTGAAACATTCTGAAGAGTTTGTATCCTTGGTTATTAGGTAATGTTGTCGTCATACATGTCATTAATTTAGTCTTTATTGGAGAAATATTCCATTACGGTAAATTGATACTAGCAATTCTTATCGCCAACTACAATCTTTACACTAAAGACTGCATTTATATTATCGGGTTCCACTAAAGCATGAGAAAGCATATTAATTTTGCTTTGCAATTATTACAACGTTGAGCGATCACTGAATTTCGAGTTAACAACCGCAACGATCTGTTATTAGTCGAAGGTTAAAAAAAACTCTGAAAACTGGTCAATGTATTAACCTATACTAACCATTAGAGATCAACATTTTGTCTTCTTTTGTTTATATTGTGATTTCAATTCGCTTTGCGTCCTATTTAAATCTTAACACGTTTTGTAACATAAATCATTGTTGAATAAACTTAGCATACTTTTAAACAGTCAATACTAGAAATGGAAAAAAAAAAACATTACACTTTTTATGCGTTGATGTTGAATTTATTCTCTTAGTTAGTGACCTCATATTTTACCTTCACCTCGCTTCTCTTTCCCTTTCTTCTCTTAATGACGTCTTATAATTCCAGGACAAAATTCTAGTTTTTAAACAATTGCGAATACTATTGAAATCCTGTGTATATTAAAAATAGAAAGGAAGCATATTCCTGTTCTATCTTTTAACATGTATTAATTTATGTTTATATCGTGTCCAAGTTGTGCTCATTAACTGTCTTAACGAGGTTTTTTAATACGCTCAAACAGTTGAGTGCTCTAATTGGTTTTTGAAATTACTCAAAACAGTGAATTATTTGAATCTAGAAAAAAACCCATTAAATCTAGAATGCTTAGTCCAAGTTGAGATTGAGATCTTAGATGTCAACGCAGTCCATTGAATCTATACACTATATGGATATGCACGATATACCGTGACAGTACGTATACTGGCGTTATATTCTATACCAGTATATAATGTGCACAGTATATATTCTATTCATTCTCAGAGGTGTTGAAGCAGTGCTTCAACACCTCTGTTCTCTATACAATGTATACAGCCAGAGATTTTGAAGATATACTTCAACTCATCTGTTATAGTCTATATACATTGTGGAAGCGTGCACTATACTCTATTCATTCTCAGAGGTGTTGAAGCAATGCTTCAACACCCCTGTTCTCTATTCAATGTATACAGCCAGAGATTTTGAAGATTTACTTCAACTTCTTTGTTATAGTCTATATACATTGTGGAAGCGTGCACTATAATCTATTCATTCTCAGGTGTTGAAGCAGTGTTTCAACACCTCTGTTCTTTATGCAATGTATACAGCCAGAGATTTTGAAGATTTACTTTAACTTCTCTGTTATAGTCTATATACATTGTGGTAGCGTGGACTATTCTCTATCTGTAGATTTGAACCTCTGTTATAGTCTATAAACATTGTGGTGACGTGCACTATTCTCTATTTGAATAGAGAGGTGTTGAAGCAGAGTTTCAACACCTCATCACCTTTATTTATGTCCAGTGAAAATGAAAAATGGGAGAAAAATGCTTAGATTTTTTGGGGGGGTTTTGTGTTATATCAGACACCACATTTAATATACTATAAATAGAATACGATCACATTATACAAAATATATTTTTGGGGCAAAATGTTTTAAAAGTTAAATGAAAATGAGAATTTCTGGACTAAGCATCAACTCTGCCAAATTTTGCAATAAAATTACCAAAATAACTATTTAAAACAGATATTATAAAACATTTTAAGATACTTGAAATTATACAAACTATGTATTTTGTAAAATATGATTTTAGGTAAATTTGTTAGAAAAAAAATTGAAAATTTCTGCATTTTGCCAATAACTTTGTCAAATTTCGCAATAAAATTACAAGAATTACTGTTTTTAAATATATTTTATATTACAGTATAATAGACCTTAAGTAAAGAAACTACATACTTATGTGAAATGTGCTTTTGGAGCACAATGTTTGACAAATGAAATGATTTTTTTTGAAATTTGGTCACCTAGGTGTCAATGAATTTTAAGTTTTTATATTGCAGATATTTACCAGTCGCGCAAACTTCACAATTGCTAACAACATGCAAAAGCACTTTGCAACCAATATAATGAGACAGACACTTTGGTTTGCCAAGCCTTGCCTTGCAAACGTCTACATAAGCCTAAAAATGTCTGTCTGAGCTACCAGGCGTGTGGCTGCATATAATACTAGTACGCAGATGAAACCACATGATTCTGATAAAAACATAAAAAAATCAGCCAAAGTTGCAGTATGCGTACTTGACTACATGATCCTTTAACTGTCATTTTTATTTTCCAGTACAAAATAAAGCACATCAGAACGCCCAGAATGCACCATAATTTTCAAAATATTCTGAGGGGGCATGCCCCGGGACCCACCTTTATGAATCCACATATAAAGGGCTAGCTAAGCCCCTTACTTCTGTTTGCAAAACAAGACTACATGCTCATCTTTTCTTTATCTATTCTGCCTGTTAATTTGCTTGTAAGCTTATGTTAATCAACAATATAATAACATCAGCTGGGCAAAAATACAAAAGTCTCTTCTTATGTTGAGTAAAAATTCGAAAAATTCCGTCATTGTTAAATTTCCGTGAATGTTTATTCTTCTTTCGCAAAGAGGTATGCCATTATGATTGCCGGGTTTATATAAAAATACGACATCAAGAATTATCTGAAACAGCCCTAAAACACACAAAAGCCTTAAATGAAACAAACATAATATTAAAGAGAATTGGAGTACTGTCTATAAAACATACACATATGTAGTAATTTTCCTTATAAAACAATTTATAAACAGTTTTAATCCAATGTCTCTTATAAAAGAAGCTACAACAAAAATATCGCTGAAAGTGATGATACTCCCCATACGCCCGTTTTCTTTGAAAAAGTAAAACTTGTAATTCAATGTGCTAGTAGAAGGTAAATTGTTGTAGCATTATTATACACAGTTGGAAATACCATTTTCAATAATTGTTTTCATTGTAAATGGTGCACTCTCACAGATATATGAATTTTTATTATTTTTAACTTGGAATGAAAAACTTTTGTGCACATGTCTGATAACAGTTACATGAGACTGCATACAAAATCACAGTTTTTCCTATTACCATTTGAAAATCTATGTTTAATGGTTAGTAATGCTTGAGGAGAAATGAAATTTTTGGTAGTTTTTCAGACAATTGAGTTCTGTTTCATTGAGAGTTATCTTATATGACTGGATTGAAGGCATTCATGCAAAAATCAGCCTATTTTGATTAAATTTTTCAAAGCAAATGCGAAAACTCTTAATAAGTGACAGTGCAGCTTTAACATCCTATTAGATTTAATCACTATGATTTCAAAATTATCAAACATACATGATACTAGATGTTTACTGTCTTGTTTGGAATTCTTGCCCTAATTCAGTATTGGTTCAATCATAGCATTATTATTTGAACTGCCTCTAGGTTGAAGTGTGATAAAATTCATAAGATGTCAAATACATAATTAAATAAGATTCACAATTCTTCGAAGGAATGAACTCCTGCTTACATGTCATATGATAAATTATGGACAAATACAGAACCTAGTCCTAATAGTTTTTCTCCAGAATTATCAAAGGGGTCACTCTTAACAAAGATCTAGTATAAACTAAATAATAATTTCTTTAGTTTAACAATGTTTAAAAATCTTGAAAGGCCATAAGCAGGTTGTTCAGACGTCCATACCCTTCAAAAATTTGACAAGAGGCATGTCTATCAAATGTAAGTATGAATTACTGGTGTAAATGGGTAGTGGGTAATGCACATGTCAATTGTAACCACCACCACCACCCCCGTCCGGGGGTAAACTGGGTGTTAATGCGGTGGTTTGTCTTACCTAGGGTCTGTTGGGTGCGGGGGAATTTGGCAGGGATTTTACCATCAGTTCAGGGAATTTAACCTGGGGTAGGCTGGACCGAAAGTCAAACGTCCCCGTTATTCCCCGGACCTGGGGGCGGGGGTGTGGTTACAATTAACTGGTGCATTATGCAATTTATTTTGTTGCCCACTCTTTTGTTTTTCTTTGATTATCCACTGCACACAACTATAGATCGGGATCTCAAATACTATATATATGTTGAAAATTGACAACTTTTGACATCAGTGTTTTAGTAAGAGTTATAAATAATGAGCGTTCATATATTGCTTTTTTATCAAATCACAATCATAGGTGTTAGCAAAGCATACCACTTTGGGCAGTAATGTTTGATGCTGTGGCTCCTCTTATCAACCAAGCACTTGGGCTGTTGGTGGATAACCATTTCCCTAGTTTCCATCCTGTCTGGATAATATATGATATTGACAAAACTTAAAAGTATCCAGAATTGTACACTATGTTTATACATTTGCTGAATTAAATGAATAAGCTAAGGAAATGTACATTCAAAACAAAAGGGCCAGCATGGCCCTTAATTGATCACCTGATTAAAATGACCAACGAGTCAGTGGTAACAACTGGTTATGAAGGGTGTTGCTATTTGCTTAGCAGGTTAGTGGTTGCTGTGTTATTTGATGGTTGATAAGGACTCCTCAAAGAAGGCTGCTCTTTGTTAACAGAAATGAGAAGTATGGTAAGCTGGTTGTTCCCATGTTCAATGGATGTTATGGTTATGGTAATGAACCTGAAAGTTGCTATGAAAGTCAATGATTACTAAGGAAGTAATTGGTTGCTATGTATGTTGGCTGTTACTCAGGAAAAAAGTGGTTGCTAAATAAGGCATTGGTGCCTATAAAGGTAGTTAATGGATGGGTTGGAAGGAAATGGATGCTAAGGAAGTCATTGGTTGAATGGGAATTCATTTGTTGCTATGGATGAAGGTAGTTGCTAAGGCAATCATTGGTTGATAAAGAAGCCATGTATTGTTTAGGAAGTCATCATTTTTTATGGAAGTCATTGGCTGCTGTAAATGAAGTATTTGATAAGGATGTCCTTGGTTGCTTATGAAGTGATTGTTAAGGAAAACATTGTGAGTTTTAATTGTAGTCACTAAGTCAGACAAGTGGGTTCCTTAAGGGTACTACGAGGTCTACGATTTCCTCAACAAGGCCAAACCTTGCTTAACATCGTGCTAAAATGTGATTATTACATTGTTGTAACAACTTGTTTCATAATTTTTGAAACTAAATAACTTTTAGTTTAGACATCAGTTTCTAAGGAATTCATACATTACTGCAGAAGTCATTGCCTGATTTGAATGTGTATCATTTTTTTTCTAGAAGTCTATCAGTAACATGGGAACACTTTTTGGGACAACTTTGACCCCAAGGACGAAACTTGAACAACATTCATGAAAAACCCACTTAACAACAATCAGTGATTTTTTTATGAATTCTTTTAATGTACCTTGCAAATTCAGTAAAAAGTTAACTTTGGGAAAATGGCAAATATACATTTTTTAACTTTTTTATGCATACCTTATGCTGTGAAAGAGTAAGATTTGTCAAGATTTTGATTATATTTCAAGAAATTCATTGCTATTTTAATCCGGAATGTAATGTATTTTTTTAATTTTGGGGAAAATGGAGTTTTTCACAAGGGGAAAGAACCATAAAAAATCACTGACAATGAACTACAAACTCCAACATATAAACACCACATACACAAAAACAAATTGATTACATATATATTAATTACTGAAAATTCACATGGTCTTATGATATTATTGATGAATATTATAATGTTATTTTTAGATACCGGTAGTGGTAATGAAGAATACAGGATTACAAAATCAAAGTGAAAATGGTAATTATTAGAGAATCACTTTGTTTGTGGGAAGGTCACTTAAATATTCATTGAGGTCAAAAGAAATTACCATATGATTTATTGCATATGTTTAACCGCTGTTGCACAATCATCATTTCCAAGTGACTGTCTCCAAGTCCAGTACTAGCTTACAAAATCCCTTTATAGGCAGTCAAAGACTTCATCTGATGCATCTTAAAAAGGAAGAATAAAACGCAATCAGGAACACAATAAATGCAAATAATGTTGGGTATGCTATGAACATGATTCAAATGCAAAACATCTTAGCAGTTATTTCTAGAGCAATCTAAATGTCCTGCATGAGATTTATTCTCTTATGAAAAAGTGATGCTTATGTACATGTCAAATAAACTAGAAATGTGTCAAGTGGACATTAAGTCTTGTATTGCTTGGTGAATTGCATATGTGAATGAACATAAATAACAAAACAACAGGGATTTCTCATAATATGACAAAGTTTTTTTTACCAAGTTTGGTGAAGATTATTGAGCCGTACAATGTTTTTATCTGGACTGCATCATCTTTTATTCTGGGCAGCATAATATGGAAATCCAGGCCATATATATATCTGGGTTTTATCTGTAATGGACCACATTTTCAAAAATGTATGTAGGCAAATGAGTTACATGGAAATAAAACCTATCTATACATAATAATAAGTGTTTTGTATACATGTGTTTACCTTAGTATTATATACTCATAGATATATTATATGACATAATATTGAGTTAATACAAAATAAAATGAAATAATATATAATTAGGTTAATGATAAATCAAGCAAATTTAAACTAACACAAACAATTATATGTATATATATTTATTTCACAGTAAAATGTAATAGCAATTTATAAACATTGGCATTATGCTAAAATCAGGTATCTATTTCAAGGCAGTTGTCATAAAAATTAAAAGCTGCACTCTCACAGATATACCATTTTTTCAACTTTTTAATTTTTTGTCTTGGAAAGAGCAAATTTTTGCATAAATATCTCCAAACCAATGATATATGATTGCTGCCAAAAAATCAGATCATCATCATAGATTTCCATATTTCCGTTTGAAAATTAATGTTTTATGGCTTAAACCGTTACTAATGGTTTAAGAAAAATGCATACAACATTACATTTCTAACTTAAATATAAAAATCGGCTATCTAATTTTTGTAAGCTGTCTTAAATAACTGGTTTCCATGGATTTTCGCAAGAATTGCCTCATTCCAAGACAAACAAATTGTCAAAACTTTCAATCTGTGAGAGTGCAGCTTTAAGGTCCAAACAACTAGAAAACAAAAATTTAAACAATAAACTTAAAAACAATGACTTATGGTACAAGTATTTCCACAATCTCAATAACCATAAACTTGACGATCAGACTGTAACCGAGCGGCTGGTTCTTACACACTGACAGTTACACACAATACACTCCACTCCTCTCCATTAACCCTTTATATATATTAGTTTAAAGCTGACAGAGGCACTCCTGCCATTTACCGCTGCAACCATTTAAGCAAACGTGGGAGGAGAAGTGCCCCAGTGTGGGGCTTGAACCAACAACAACTGCTGGAACACTACCATGGCGCTGTAACCAACTGAGCTAACTGAACGACTGGTTCTCATCGACACGATCTACATATACAGTAACTTTACAATGTACATGAATACAATGTACATAAATAACTATGAATGCAAATTTCATGCACTTAAATTTAACAAACAACATAATTATTATGTACATTGTAAAGTTGATGTCTACTGTTCTACTTTAAAAGACACATGCATGTACCCCAAAATTAGTTTTGACAGGCATGACTCACTAATGCCAGTTGTGAACTTGTTCCTAGCTTTGATCAAGATATTTTTGTCTAAAAATGACATTGAATACACTCTAAAGCCTAAAAGTCTGTAAAATATGCATTCAACATCTTGATAAGCAACTATCTTAAATAGATTAAAATATTAAGATACAGAATCATGTAAAAGAGACTTTAAAAATATCGCTGCATTGTTGGATGTTGGTGCTGTCATCTGATGATCTGTCAGCAGCAATGATTGAGGCAAGCATCAAGTATATTTAAATAAAAATTGCACTCTAACAGATTAAATGTTTTGACAACTGCTTTATTTTTTGACTTTATACAAGCCAATTAATGAAAAAGTGCAAGAAAACCAGTGACACAAGACTGTTTAAATTTAAGTTAAAGCTTCACTCTCACAGATATACCATTTTAACAACTTTTTTATTTTTTGTCTTGAAAAGAGCAATTTTTTGTATAAATATCTGCAAACCAATGATATAGGGTTGCTTACCAAAAATCAGATCATACATTTTCATATTTCCGTTCGAAAATTAATGTTTTATGGCTAAAACCGTTAATAAACGTTTTAGAAAATTGAACAAAACATCATTTTTTTAACTTGTATATATAAAAATCTGCGATCTAATTTTTGTCAGCAGTCTTATATAACTGGTTTCCATGGATTGTCGCAAAAATTAGTACATTCCAAGACAAAACATAAAAAGTTGCCAAAATGTTCAATCTGTGAGAGTGCAGCTTTAAGAAAATGATGTTTTATGCATTTTTTTCCAACTGTTTAATAGTAGCACTTTTAGCCATAATTTTTTAACGGAATATGTAAATCTGCGATCTGATCTTTTGTCAGCAGGCTTATTTGCAAATCACTTATTTGCATATATTTACACAGAAACTGGCTCATATTCCAAGACAAAAATAAAAAATATAAATAATAAACAAAGTTGTCAAAATATGCGAGAGTGCAGTTTTAAGGAGTACTTCGTTATATCAATAAAATATACTCGTTAAACTGTCAATTATTTACGTATCTACATAAATTCAATTACTTTTTGAACTAGAAAGTGTTATATTTTCAAAGAAAATAGCCATTTACCTCTGTTCAGTGTCGGTCAAATTCGATGTTTTGAACCCGTTTGACGACTCTCGCGCGTGCTTAATACTAAATGACGCAATGTTTTGGACTGGTCTTCATTTTCTTCGATTCAGGCACAACCGAGGGGTACAGGGTGATACAGGAATCCAGTGGATTTCACGTGAAAGCCACTCAAAACGTGAAATCAACTCAGAACTCAGTTATTTTAATTAATATTTATTTTTTTGTATACATATTGGAAAGTGCCTCATGAAGGGTTTATATTTCAAATTTTATTGAAAATGGTCAAAAAATAAAGAAGTTAGAGCAATTTTTCATTTTTTTTCAAAAATAGATCGGAAATCGAGGTGAAATCCAGATTCCTATAAGTGAAATCCACTCATAACTCATTAATTTTAATAAATAATTTTCTGTTTTTGTAAACTTATTAGAAAGTGCCTCATAAAGGGTTTATATTTCAAATTTTATTGGAATTGGTAAAAAATTGAAGAAGCAATTTTTCGAAAATAGACCGGAAATCGAGGTGAAATCCAGTTTTCGAGAAGTGAAATACACTCCTAACTCAGTTATATTAATTAGTAATTTTTATTTTCTGTATAGATTTTGGAAAATGCCTAATAAAGGGTTTACATTTCAAATTTTATTGAAATATATCAAGAAATGAAGAAGTCGGAATTCGAAGTGAAATCCACATTTTGACAAGTGAAATCCACTTTTTGAGACGTGAAATCCACTCATAACTCATTTATTTTTAACAATTTTTTTTTGTTAAAAAAATAATTGAAAAGGCTTTATAATGGGTTTATATTTCAAATTTTATCCAAATTGATCCAAAAATAAGAAAGTTGTAGACCTATTTTGAAAAAGGATCGGAAATCGAAGTGAAATCCACATTTTGACAAGTGAAATCCACTTTTTGAGACGTGAAATCCACTCATAACTCATTTATTTTTAACAAATTAATCTTTTTGTAGAACAAATAATTGAAAAAACTTCATAATGGGTTTATATTTCAATTTTATCCAAATTGATCCAAAAATAAGAAAGTTGTAGACCTATTATGAAAAAAGATCGGAAATCGAAGTGAAATCCACATTTTGACAAGTGAAATCCACTTTTTGAGACGTGAAATCCACTCATAACTCATTTATTTTTAACAAATTATTTTTTTTGTTAAACAAATAATTGAAAAAGCTTCATAATGGGTTTATATTTAAAATTCAAATGGAATTGGTCCAAAAATGAAGAAGTTAAATAAATATATTGAAAATAGATCTGAAAGCGAAGTGAAATTCCCTTTTTGAGAAGTGAAATCCAATATTTGGAAAAGAAATCTACTAAGTGTAAAGAAATAATTTCAATTAAGTATCTTAAAACTTCTTCATTTCTTGATATATTTCAATAAAATTTGAAATATAAACCCTTCATGAGGCACTTTCCAATATGTATACAAAACAAATAAATAATTAAAATAACTGAGTTCTGAGTGGATTTCACGTTTTGAGTTGATTTCACGTGAAATCCACTAGATTCCTGTATCACCCCGCACCGCAACCGAGCGTAAATATTAAGCGAGAAAGTCTAGTGGAACGATGCAAGGTTCATGGGGTTTGTTAACAAAAATTCAAGCATTGGGTTAAGAAGACGACAAATAAAATGGTATGAAGTTGGTAGAATGGAACTCCTTCCTGATTCCTGCACATGTAAGTTGTAAGTATTGACTATATCGGGATACCATACAGGACACTCAAGTGTTATTTTATATTTTCTTAGTTATCATGCAAATGAAAATAATCACTATCATTTAGAAGTTATTCAGGAATAAGTGCAAATGGTTTGTTTACATTAATAAGTAATATGAATTTAATTGAATACACCAATTTTTATTAGAGCGTTGCACCAAATTAAATTGAGTTCATTTTACGGGAGTAACCCACACTAGCGGATACAGAAAGGAAAGAGGGTGCGCCCCCCCCCCCCCACACAAATTTCTGTAATAAATCTCAGGACAATTTTTCAATAAAATCATTTACTCTTTGATATCATAATGGTAAAAAAATATACCAAAATGTAAAAAAAAAATCAAGTCGGAGAATGGGTTGGAACCGGTGTCGCCAAAATTGCAGTCCTGTGTTGTATCCGCTATGCTATGAAGGCTTATCCTAAACAGTTGGACTATTTAATATATATACCTAACTTGTAATATATTAGCGAATTTTTTTTATTGTAAATTATGTGGTACTTCAGTTAGTAAGTTTTAATGCATTGTACACATTATACCAAGTTTAAGGTATCAGTTTTCGTCAATTTTCTTTTTTTTCCGCTATTTCATTAAACCGAGTACAGCCCCTTTTAAACAAGTCTTTGGGAGGGAGACTTGTCTTCGACAACTGTTGGGGATTGTTATTAAAGCTGCATTTTCACAGATTTACCATTCTGACAACTTTTTTTGATCATGGAATGAACCATGCAATGTTAGTGCATATGTCTGCGAACCATGATTTAAAACTGCTGAAAAAAGATCAGATCGCTGTTTTTCATATGTACGTTCATAATTGTTGTTCTGTGACTTAAATTTTACTAACACTTTCAGAAAAATGAAATAATAAGCAGATTTCTCAATACATGACATCTGTTTTATTGTGATTTATGTCTTATTATTAGGACATTTAAGGCATTGATTCTTTGAGATAATAATAATGTTAAAACAGTCAGTCTGTGAGAGTGCAGCTTTAAGACTCATATTTCCTAAGATCAGCCAAGTAAGTATTATAGCTAATTTTAGCTTAAAAGTAGGTGAATTTTATATTTATTTCAGACCAGATACTCTTGAGGGACCAATTTAAGGGCAAACTGACAAACGTTTTGATGCAAAGAAAGCATTGGATTTGAAAGGTAGATTTTTAACACATATTTACATGTACTCAATGTCATTCACTAGTATAACATAATGTATTCAAGTATAAGATATTTCAAGTATTTGGTCAGGTTGTTAGGTTTAATTGAAACTGTTCAGCAAATAAATGAAAATCCATGCAATTGTGCATGCACATGTTTGTTGCATGCAGATTTTACTCAGATGGCATAGGGTACAGTTACTCTTGTAACTTGCTTAAAATAAATGCAAATAATTCTGCATGTGTCTGAAGTCATGTTTTATTTTTCTCTACAAATTGTTATGAAAAATGCAATTGTTTGATTTCCTTTCTTATGTGTTCTGTATCGCAGTTCCTATGGAGAAGAAAAATGGAGAGATTCTAAAAGTATGAATATACTCCTGTGTATAATGAGGAAATCTTGTCAGTGAATGGTAAGTTCTCTTTGGATTAATTCTATGTGTAACAAAATAAATATGAGTTAAGCCAAGAAATAAGAATTAACATAATTATTCTGTTCAAATTACAATTGATCTACAAAACTTTGTTCCATAGTTTTATGTACATTCAACAAGTTTTGACAAAAGTTTCTCACCTAGCCCACTGTTTGAGATTCTAATCATAATCAGCAATTAACATATAGATATATCATACATTGACATATTAAATATAAAGACATATGATTTGTCTCTGCTATTATACTCCAACCACTTGATGGTTATGGTTCATTTGGACAAGTCTTCTTTTATCCATAATTCAAAATGCTTCTGAGATTTCTAATACATATTAAATATGTTCAGGAGAAGTGCTGTGCAAAAAACATTTTTGTTTATGAGAAAAGTGAAAGAAAAATAATCAAAGACCAATAACTCTAAAATACCATAAACAAAAATGTTCTTTTAAACTTCAAACTTCATCCACATATTGGACGTGATAAGAAAAATAGCTGTGCATATGAATCATTAAATTGTGTATGGTAGTCAATGAGTTGTAAACCTTTGATTATTATTTTTATATTTTTTATATTTTTTACTTCTCTTCATAACTTTTTTCATTTTTTACTTTAATTTAACAAAACACTATTCTGTTTTTAGTATATTAAGAATTATTTTCTTATGTTTATTTTGTGCTTGGCAGTTTTAAAATTATTGCCTAATTGGTTACTGTATGCTTAAAAGCAAACATCACTCTCAGTGAAACCTCTTATTACAATAAGTGATAGCTGTATTTTTTCATGGAAACAAAAGTGTTTGACAGTATGAGTCATTTTTAGCAGCAGTATATTATGTACATTAGGTATACCGGTAAGTTATCTTTTGCTACTTGTTCAGTTGTTTTTCAGTTGTTGCAATTGTGGACCAGGCCAGAGTTGTACTAAACCCAATAAGACACAATGAGAGACAGGAATGACACAATGAGAAACAGGAAACAGGAAAGTGATGACTGATCGCCACCTGTTACAAATTCATCTAGGTACAGTTTTTATTCCAGATTTGATTCAACTGTAAAATGTTTTATGCATGCTATGATTATGTTCATCATGTTTGTTTAAGACCCCGATGATGAGGACTAATCTATTGATTATCCCTTGCCAAATGGCAAAGTGGATACAGTAATTGTGTAATTGTGTGTGTGTGTGTGTGTGTGTGTGCGTGTGCACGGAATGTTATCTTGAGCATAAATCCCCCAGGTATTAACTTCGAACTTCATATACAGATAGATCCCTATTGAGGAGAAGTGCAGTGTTAAGGGACCATAACTCTGTTTACAGTTCTTTTTGTAATAACCCTTTGTTATATTTCATACGGAGTTTTTGTCTGCAGCAGAACTTGAAAAGTCTTTGAGGTGTTGATTTCAAACTTCAAATAAATACAGATAGGTCTCATTTAGCAGAAGTGCAGTGCACAGAAACCATAACTCAAGATTTTTTTGTAGTAGTTGCCCTTTGTTAGTTTTCAATGATATCCTTTGTTGTAATGCACAGTTGTGATCATGCTCAAATATGCTCATTCACATTAAAAGTAATTGTCCAGGTTCAAATCCTGTAATAGGAACAATTATTTTCTTTCTGTGTTTAGTAATGTTTATATGAACTATCTATCAATGTAAAATGAACTAAGATTTGTGTGTTTTTATCACAAAAAGTGTGGCTAATTTTTGATATTTAGATATAATATATGTATAAGAACTATCATATTTCAAAATCAACCATAGAGCTATTGCAAGATGGATAATAACTTAATGTATCTGATGAAGAATAATGTGATTTTGGGATGCCAGCAATAACATTTCAAGGTGAAAATATGTTCTTGTCATTGATTTTACATATAAGTAATCAGTATGCAAAGCCCTTTCAAATGATACTAATATTATATGGGGTAACTATCAAATTTTAACATTGAAGCCAATGGCACAAATGAATGAAAAGCTCCTTAATAGTTCAATATTTGAAGCCAACAATGGAACTGTGTTTATATATTGCTTAATGTTCCTTTTTCTTTCAGAAAACCCCCCACATCCAACAAGAGACAGTCTGACTTCAAAATCTTCATTGAAGGCAACATAATGGACAAGACATCCGTCACATAAAGATTTACTAAAATTGGAATGATATACCAATTTTAACTTTTAACAGCCAAACACATTATAGATTTTAAAATAGATTACCCTTAAATAGAGTTGGATGATTAACATTTACCTCAACAAAGTACAAAGTGCTCATGTTGAACTATTTTGATTGATCATAGTCTATCCTTCATTTTTATTAACAGTTTCATACGGTGTTAACACTTCAGTATGGGGACTCATTTTCTCTTTGGCCTTTATTCATACTGGCCAGAATATGTTTACCTAAGAAATCTTAGTAGAGATTGATAACTGTTCAGGTTGGATAAAAAGCATGTAGGTTGTTTGTTCTTAAAATAGAAACTGTAAATGCTTCAGAAACTATATATCTAATTTTCATGATATTTATCAGTATTTGTTCTCGTCAACGTTAAAAAAAGATTAGGTGAAACTTGTTTATTGGTCAAAATGTGTTTGATTAGAGTGGCCTCAAGTTCCACTTTATATGAATGAAATTTGGTCAAGTATTAGAAAAAAAACCTATGTTCTAGTTTTATAGGCCATATTCTCTTCCCAAGCTTTCCTTAAAGAAAGAATGTAGGTAATATGAAACAGGAGTCACTAAGTCAAATATTAAAAACCTTAAAAATTGCTATTCATAGAGGTATCGTTTCCTCATCATAAATCACAACTTAGCCAGCAAGACTTTTCAACAAATAAGGCATAACAGGTAAAAAGTTAATAATTAGGCACATATTTTAGTGAATAAAATCTTGTGCACATATTATTGAAACAAATAATGTGTCTGGTTCTGAGGTGAGCAATAAAGCACCTTGCTTAGTAACAATGAAAATAGTTCATTATTAATAGTTTGTTTTAAACTTGAATGAAATGAATGCAAATTTTATATTATAATTTTTAATCTATATTTTTTTACTTACCTTGTTCTGTTGTTAATTTCCATACTGACTTGGTCAATTATGGCTACTTTGTCTAATTATATTCTAACTTCTAAACTGAATCTTTCATTGTACTTTTGAGTGTTCTGTTAAATATATTGCACAATTACCCTATATGCCAGTATAAATTCAATGAAACCATGGTCATTAAGTTCCATACATATTGGAGCACATGGTAAGCCTCTAGAAATGTCACTTCTTAAACCCAGATTCTTGATCTTTTTGCCACATTTTTTTATTAAAATTCTTGTTTATAAAAACAAATGATGTTTAATGTCAAGGAAACCTTTTTAAAGTTAAAATGTAGATGTACATAGGTAACTGTCAAATATTATTTACCATTTAGTAACTGTCTAAAGGCAAAATTTCCTTTCCTTTTTATATTTGAGTTGGGCCCCTAGGGTCATGGTCACTATAACTAAACATAGAAAATGCTTGGTACTGAATATCTTCAGTTTTAATACATTTGAAACTGAATCTCACAATAAAGGCTGAAGTTCTTGTTGCATTGCAGCATTTCTAGTTAACCTTTTAATTTGACTCTTTTTATTGCTTTTGACAGGCACATATAACATCATTATTGTATTCATTTTTAAGACAAAGCCTCATTTAATTGAGCGTGCTGTCCAAAGACAGCTCTTGTTGACATAATTATAAGACACCTTTTGTTATGGTTTATAAATATGAACAATAGCTGTTTCTGTGTATGTTTTAGAAGAAACTTCCATTTCTTATTATATTGATAGACATAGATATACATACATGTACGGGATTATTGACATCAGATTCTTAGGATTAAATTTACTAATGTTCTGTTCATGTTCAAAATAGATACAGTTATGGTAAATGCGTAGTCTTTATAACATAGACAACCATGTCTTTTGGTTGTCCTGTTCTCCTGTCCTGTTATGTAAATTGGGTTTTATGGACATCTTCGATATTGTAGGTCCAATTCTAGTGTCTAGCTGGAAAAGTATTTAGTTTGGGTTATCATGTTGGATATGTCTGAATGTTGGCATGTCGGGAAATGACAATTTTGGGCTATGACAATTTGAAAATGTAGACGTTGCTGGACAAGGCTCCTCACACCCAAGTGACTGTCGCATTATATTCGTGAAAAAGTGCCTTGGGCTTTTGGTTTGTTATGAATTTTGCGAGTCTGGCAAATATCTGCATTATAAAATTCATCGACATACAGGTGACAGAAAAAAGGTCAATTTTTAATGATTTCAAAAGATTTATTAACTAAGAGGGGATCATCATAAATGAATACAGAGAACAAGGTTAATTGATTTGACAGAGGAGTTGATGCAGAGCTTCAAAAATTAAGGAGACTTTTTCAGAAAAATGCACATAAATGGTTTTTGTTTATTTGTGTTGTTTGATAACTGCATTGTGTCGATTTTTATTTAATTTCATTATACCCCCCAAATCACATTTCACACAATACATGGTTTCTACACTTTAGGTTTGTTATACTGTATTATAGTATCTATTGAATACCGTAAAAATTCTGGTCATTGTATTGCAAAATTTGTGCAAATAATTGGCGAATTTCAGAAATTCTCATTTTTATTTAATTTTTCAAACATTTTCCCCAAAATTCACATTTCACAAAATTACATAGTTTCTTTACTTTTGATATATTAAAATGTAAGATAATATTTATGAAATACAGTAATTCTGGTCATTCTATTGCAATATTTGAAAAAGTTAATGGCAAACTCCAGAAATTCTCATTTCCATTGATTTTTTCATACAATTTACCCCGAAAATCATATTTTTAAAAAACTGTGTTTCTATATTTTTATGTATAATACTGTTAAATGATGTATATTAGCTGCAGTAGTTCTGGTTATTTCATTGCAAAATAAGGCAGAGTTATTCGCAAAATCCATAAATTGTCATTTTCATTTAAATTTTCCAACATTTTACCCCAAAAATCATTTTTTGCGCCATTTTATTGTTCAATGATTTAAGTATATTAAATATGTTGCCTGATATGACATAAATTCATCAAAATTATTTTTGTGCATTTTCCCCCATTTTTTGTTCAAAAGTCTCCGTTTGTATACATTGAATAGAGAACAGAGGTGTTGAAGCACTGCTTCAACACCTCTGAGAACGAGTATAGTATAGTGAACGCTACCACAATGTATATAGACTATAACAGAGGTTCAAATTTACAGATAGACTATAGCGCACGCTACCACAATGTATATAGACTATAACAGAGAAGTTGAAGTAAATCTTCAAAATCTCTGGCTGTATACATTGCATAGACAACAGAGAATGAATATAGTATAGTACACGCTTCCACAATGTATATAGACTATAACTGATGAGTTAAAGTAAATTTTCAAAATCTCTGGCTGTATACATTGCATAGAGAATAGAGGTGTTGAAGCGTTGTTTCAAGTACATTTCTTGCTACTATTTATTTTGTTGACCAAAATTATATGTCAATGTTATCTATCAGAAAGATATTTTGTTTTAAGAGAGTAAAGTGTTTGTATTTGTAAAGTCAGTTTAGCTAGCTAATGATTAATTTTTAAAGTATTATCTTAACACGGGAAAATGACTTACAGGCTAAAGAAAAACGCAAATGCAGTACCATACATGCATACGAGTTGTTCTGTTTCGTGACTTTAGTATCGTTGCCAAAGAATATTGATTACTGTCTAAGTCCAATTGACATTAGTCCAGGGTACAGCCATTTGGCTAGCATGTAAGGCAATAATGCAATGATGACTGAAGTAGAGATAGCAGTAGCCGATAAGTTTGTTTTGACACAAACACAATCAATGACGAAATGTTGCCAAATTAAAGTCACCCATATGACGTGAACTGACGGTTAACTGTTTTAGGGTTGTGAGGTGTTAGTCAATCTAGTTTAATTTGAAGTATTCCACCGTAAGGCGAGTAATTGGTCCCACTGTGTCCTTCTGCGTTTGAAATATTGAACCCGAAACATAACATTGAAGTGTTAATTAATTTGCTCTCGTTCTTAAAATAAGAACGCCATACATATTCAAATGAAAACTGACAAGGATTGTACGGAAATATACTTCCTTATTAGAAACAAAGCACCAAGGGCTTTGTATTCTCCTTTATCAGATTCTATATGACATTATGCGATTTGTAAAGATATTATAGATGTACTTTTCCCAAGGAACCTCATGAGAGCACGCTCAGAAGTTCCACATTTGCTGCAAAGTACAATCCATTAACTTAATACTCTTGGAATGTACGTATAGTGTAGGCACTTGTGATGCTTATCATACAGACACTACGGAAAGAACGCATTAAAACATTGTCTGTAATAGGCTTTTGAAGAACCTCGTTGTCAAACAATTGAACGGTTAGGTCATTTTTTGTGTAAACGAAAACATCAAAAACAGAGAGGACTGTCCCTCTTTTTTCAGAATATAACAATATTGAACAACAAATTATAACTTGCATAACCCTGACATATAAAGGATCCCAAACCTTGCAAATGAATATTTTTACGTATATATAGTGATGTAATTTTGCTGTCCAAAACGGTAAAAAATAGAACATTTTCTCAAATTAGGAAACTATTTTCCCCCGAAAACGACAGCAAAAGAAAATCCCTCGTGCTGGTAAAATAACTCAAATAACAAGCCTAACGTGGTGGTGAACAAGAGCCTGCAGGAGGGATTTTCTTTTGCTTTCGGCCGATTCCTGGTTTTCTGGAGTCATTATTTAAAGGATCTTTATTGTTTATTTTCCTGTGAAAAGTGTTTGGACAAGTGTGAGTTTGAGCACAAAAAGTATCATTTGAACACCTGATACACATTGATAAAGCAATGGTTGTAAACGAATATGATTGGCAGCCTATAATGGAAATCTAAAAAAAGAAGAAAGTTTTAGAGAAGGATACACCGAAGACGTGTTAGACATACGACATGAATTTTGTTTAACTTGAGATTATGCGTCTTTCATGTCTACGTTCATCATCATTAAACATTGTCACGTAACGAGTAGCAATTTGAACCTACAAACATCACCGAAGTTCAAATGTCAAAGGAATTGATGGTATTATTACTATATACTGTGTTAACGAAAACTGTCACTGGGGCAGTTGTTTTTGTGTTGTGCGTTGGAAGCCAATCAGTATATTATTGCTAGGTTTTGATTGTTTAGGGAGAAGTATTGGAAAAGAATCTGTTATTATGGCTTCGAAAAACAGACACTTTGACTGATTCACATTGATTGTTCCATCATCTAGCATTACGTTACAACATACATGTCCAATACTATATTCAGATATACGCTGTCAAATATCGTACGAACATATAATAAGAACTTTAGCGCCAAGGGCAATGGTTCTCCTTTATCTTATTTAATATGACATTTCTTCTTGTAGGGAATCTACAAACAATATGTTGTGTGACATTGTATGTCCAATTTAGTGTATATTAAGAATTGGCTATACACACTTCATTAAAAAGTTTGGCTGCTTGGCTTGTCCCTTGAATTTTCATTGTATTATTGGCATGTCAGTCGGCTCGTCTCAGTAGGATTCCATTCATAATTGAATACAGTTATTACAACTGGTCACTATGTACCTCTTATTGCTGAATTACAAGATAACATTAACTTTCAGAATTCATGGGTAACAATACTGAAAAACCATAATCTGTAAAAAATATTACATACGTTTTCTACCAGTTTAAGGCTTTGTCATTTGGATGCTCGGTCAAATATATTTTAGTAGAACACAATGCAAAGGTTATTATTAAACAATTACTTTACAGACAAGATTATTTCAATAAAAACATGTACAGATAATATCGACTTTCCATTACAAGATAAAAGCAATGCATTATCTAATGTTAAATTGATGGCACTGACTTCCATCGAATCATAGAATCCTGTCATTATGCAGAAGTAAATCGAATAATCGAATAAATCGTGATAGGTAGAGACAGAATTATTGCGATGTTTGTCCAAGTGAACAAATTTCACTACGGCATTCGGACACCATGCAGTTCTGCAATCAGATTTGTCAGTCGATATCAATAAAGGCAGCATAATAAATTGACATGCACAATAACCAAATTGTACCATTGCGTTTCGGAAACGAATAATAGTTGGGATTAATCGGAGAACCCACAATACATTTAAGGCTAGGCCTTTCAAATAAATATCAATTCTTTTTTAGGTTATTGTAAGACTAGAAACTAGCAAAGCATTTAAAGATTATAAAATGCCGAGAAACAAAATCAAACGCGTAGTTTCACAAAAGAGGTTAAGATATACGATAACCATATATGATAATTGCAGATGGGTAGTGGTCCCATATGTCAAACTGAAAGTTTATCTATAAATCAACTTCTAAGACCTATGTGGAACTTTGTGCTTAAAAGTTTATTTCACTTTTGTTTTCTTAAGTCATTAAAACCATTAAAGTTTAGTTATATATAAACCGTCGCGGAAACGCTATATCTCGGGCAAAGTTTAAATAAAACACAATTTTCCTCGGTTTTATTTACTAAATTTCTTACATCATATTTCAGTACTTGTTTATCGTTCTTATTGCTGTTTTTTGCTATACGTTATTTTAATGTGTGGGGACTCGCGCGTACTGTACCATGGGATTGTATTTCCAAATTGTATTCAGTTGTCGATGGTGGATGATTGTTGCTAATTGACATTCGTTTGTCCATTAAAACTCGCCAGACAAAGTTTTGTTGTTAGATGTCAGAAACTGATTGGTTCCTCACTCATGAAACATAATAGTAACGTGTGTGTAGCGATCACTAGTTAAACGTTTGTTTGTAATCGACAACCAACTGGCTGCCGGCAGTTCCCAGAATGTAAATGTATATTCATGTACTTGCAACATACATTACAACAGCAAAAGCGATTCATTTGTGGAAGTATGAAAATATAAAAATCTTATTGATGAATTCCTTTAAGCGGCCTCATATTCACGCCAATAAACGATCATGTTGATGATTTTTAAATATGTTTAAATATTGCTTAATGGGGTACACTGCATCACCACAAACACGCCGATTGGCAGAATGCACGCTTTTCAGTTGTTTCAGGCGAAAAAATGAGCAATATTCATCGTTTGTAATTAGCAGAGTTACGGACATTTTTCATAAAACACAAGTACTTAAAATGATACGTAACTCGTAGTTTTATTAATTTAGACGTTCATGGGAGTGGTCAACTAAATATTCCTAAATCGGTATTGCCGCTGGTTGCAGCTTTTTATAAGTTCAGCTTGACTTAAAAAACCTCGTTTACAATGGACAAACTCGATATTAAATGTGTTGACATTAAATATAAAACAAAATGTTTTGCAACAATGTTTAAAAGTGTCGACAGTGTAATGTTTGTCAATGTTTACAGTTGAAAATGAAAGTATTTAAATCCACATTCCAGACTTGGGCCGCAGCGTCCCATAATTACAACACGTTCATAAAATGTGGGAGACAACGTCCTGAACAATGCGCATAATAGGCATAAATGGTTAGGCGCAAAGACGTGTCATACTTTGTAGTGCTATTAGTTTAGCCGGACCAATGCCAAAAGAGCTCAATCCGAATTATCTAATCAACGTCTTCATGATACCTTGCTTAATTATTCAAAGCATTACTCATAAACGATTTATTAAACCATTTACGCTTTTAACAACTGAAAATAACACAGATAACCACATTTAGAAAATGGTAAGCAACATCGGGTAGAGCTTAAATTATCAGATGTCTGGATAAGATACTTCTGCAGATTATTTCTTATTTCTTTAATTATATGATGTTGTCTGCTCGAGCATCGCTGCGCTCTTTGAGTAATGTTGTTACATGGAAACTTAAACTTAAACAACGTAATGTTTCGGAAAAGATTGGTCAGCTCCAAACAGAGAAAAAGACAAAAGTAATTATTGCTATTATCAAATTTAATCAGACGCAGGCATTAACATAACAATATATATTATTATCCCTCACTTTTGTCTACAATGGTAAAAACCCATTACCCAAAAAAGAGATGTTTTGACTATCAGAAATCTTTTTTCACAAGTGACCAAGCGAAATGTGACCTCAGTGCTATTTTGAATATAAGGGCAAATAACTGCTTTAATATTTTAGCTAAATCATGACGTGATTGCCTCCCTTATACACATACAGTAGTGACATCACTATTCAATGTGTACAAAAAAACTTAGACGATAGGAATTGTCAGCAAGTAAACAGTGGATTTGAACTTTATACTAACTAGAGATGTAAATAATATAGTCTGAGTTTTTATCAACATAATCCAACACAACATCAAAAATTCAATGAAAAATAGGGACACAGAAGTCGAATTTAAAACAAAACAAAACAGCACACAAACTTTTCAGAGACACAAGGCAAGGGTCAATACTACAATTACCAATTATCAATGTGACAAACACACGAATTAATCACATACACTGACACCTCAGAAAGACCATACACTCATGATTGAATAACCACCATGGGACGGTCAGTGTAACACCATGGAACGGTCAGTGTAACACCATGTAACGGTCAGTGTAACACCATGGAACGGTCAGTGTGACACCAGTTCACATTTCTATTGAAGGCTTAAATTAATTTGCATAACCACACACACATATACACGCAAACGCACACGCACACGCACCCACACACGCACGCAAACATTAAACATTTATTACGCTTAAGAAATATTCTATATTATTTTAACCGTTTATACATATGCATATTTTGTTGTCATGTTGGTTATTTTGTGACCTTTTCCAATAGACAAAAGCCGAATATCATTTATGGTAGCCGGATTACATCCTAACCGGGAGAACAAATTTTCATTAAATCACGACTCAAAAAATAAAGTATCTGTATAAATCCCCTTTTGTTCTGCTATCGGCTTATAAAACGCTGCAAGATCCATACTTGTTTTATGAACACTTCATCCGTTTCGTCGGACACTAAGGTTATACTAGACTAGTTAATGCATTTGTCTTGTTAATATGACTTCATTCTAAAAGCAGTTGGACTGAAGAATTCGAACGCTCAAAATAAATACATTTCATTTTCTGCTGGTTTCATACATAATATGAATTTTTGTACGTCCAAAGAACGTCTCGTTCAGAGCGAATAGCACTCGCCTTTTTCTCCTGGCTGTATCATGCCTCTAACGGGTCTATATTTAAATTTAATACCGTCATACTGAAATATAACAATAATTTGTCAATTCGGTTAAATTTGGAAATAGTTTAATAGAAAATCAGTCGCAAAAAAACGAAGTATGAGTTATTGGGTTATGCCAAATAATAAAAGTGAACTTTGCTTTAAGAGTCTTGTTTATTCATTAATATAATCTTTGATACTTAGATATTCCAGAGTTTTACTGGTTTTCTATTAATCATGAGTATGTATGTCGATCTTCATACTTTTGTGATAAATACATTTTCATAGCCCGTTCTGACTGTATTTATGTATTCCATCATCAAATTAATCCCTTCGATGGGCTTAGCTACATACTGAGCGATACCGATATATTACGTGTTAGTTGAGTTTCCTTGAGTGTTTTCGACTTGTAAGGAATATCAAGATATAAGAATGAATCCGTAAGGCATGATAGTACAGATCCAAGTGAATCAGAAATATTTTAGTGGTTAAACTTTTGTCTTTTGCGGTATATACATTGTTTCGAATCACATAACATATACAGGAAATAAATGATCTATTAGTTTGAAATGTAAGTAACAAGTGTACTGATTTCGTCTTTTTTTATTTATTTTTACATTCTTAAGGTAACGTTTTTATAACATGGAACACATGTTTTAATTCATTTACAATAATAATATAATAAATGTTATGATTAAGTGCCGCTCTCCCTCCCAGTTTTACCCGTCCATCTCCAACATAATTCAACAATGTCGTCATCAACTGCGATGTGGTTTTAAACTAGTGTTCTAACGTACACATGTATGGAACGAAAGTCTGTTAGATGCGTTTCTACCCTTCATCAAATTTATTCATTTTGAGTTCGGGCAATGTTTTCCCTGTCAAAGTAACCTTGATAACCTCAGTTTAACGCAAGTCGGTGAAGTTATTGTTTTAGCCTTAGAGCAGGCCGTTCCGACAATACTGATGAAGAAGTATTCAGAAGTTGTGCACAGTTCTTTTAACATGTTAGTTTAAATTGTACTACCCGGGTTGTTCCAAATAACATAGCAATGCACCTTCCATTGACCATTTTCATTATTTAAGTGTAAATAAATATTATCTATGCTATAAACATTTAGATTGCCTGTCTTCCGATCCATTCAGAAACATTTTTGTAGTATTTACCTGTAATTGGCACATTCGTATTTGTATTTCCTTGAACTAAATTAATAAGTTCAAAATGACGTAGTTATACTAATAATGAGCGAGATGTAATTAATACAGAAATATAATTTGAATTATCAAATATATTGATTGATATTTATATCATATTTTTCGGGGATGAACGTTAATGGAATTGCTCAATGCGTTTTTGAACCAAAAATACAACTCTTGGCTCTTATTGACATAAACGGATTATGCCACCTTCCTCTAGGAGATGGTTCCCACTTTTTGGCTTTTACCATACACTAATATAATTGTGCATGAAAGCAGCCTATCAGTTTGAAGCCGGATGCACGGCTGGAATATAAATAACACTCCCTTCACATTGGAGATATGCATAAAGGCCGAATAGAGTCGTGCCGAAAAATATCTTTGTCACCTATTTGGCCGTTAAATCACAAGCTACAACGCGAAACGTCTAATTTGTTTGCATATTTGTATAATCGCTCAATTATGGCATTTCAATTTAACGCCACTGAATATATTTTTATTTTAGTACAACAGTATAATTACAAAACTAAATCGATCTTCATAGTAACGCACTTCTTCATAAGATCTATTTAACGTCAACTTTGAACTAAAATTAGTACGCGCTATGATAGTCAGTAAATGTTCGGGTGTACGTGCGATTCGATGATATTTGGTGACACTATCTCCAGGTTAGTAATTAAAACATAAGGGAATGATCCTTGAATAGCAAACTATTATTTACCAGAGGTTGACATTTGACATGCTATCCTTAATATTGAATAATTATGTTTATCATGTATCATTGGTTATTACGTAATGTTGTCGTCAACCTTTTCAAAAACCAATATAGTCTTTATTGGGGAAATATTCCAATACGGCATAATGATACTTACAAATCTTATCGCACACTGCCATCTTAAAACTGTCGATTGCTTTAATATTATCGGGTTCTACTAAAACATTTTATAGCATATTTATTTTGCGATAATTTTAACGGTGAGCGATTACTGAGTATCGAGTTATCAACATATTAATGTTATTAGTCGAAGGTTAAAATATCGTCCGCATTGCCTATTTATACGCCTGAAAGGAAAGTAGATATCAATTCAACCAGATATGAACCGTGTTCAACACCATTATTGTCTTCACGAGTCGTTTCAATTTTCAATTAATTAAAACAATTTTTACCTTTCTCAATATTTAATATTGTGATATAAATTTGGTTAACGTCTGATTTTAATCTAAACCCGTTTTTAAAATAAGGCATTGTTATATTATCTTAACATACGTATAAACAGTCAAATAGGAGCAATGAAGAAATATATAACATGTTTTATGCATAAAGTCTCAATGTATTCAGATTTATTTAAAGTCTTTCTCTTAAAAACTGTGATTTTAAGTTAGTGACGCCATATTTAACCTTTGCCGCGTTTCTTTTTTCTTTTCCTCTCTATATGATTTTTTGATGATTACAGGACCAGCACAGTATTTCAATCATATGTTTCTTGTAAGTAGAAAGGAAACGCATTCGAGTTCTTTTATATTTCAAATTAAATATTTACCAGATTGTATCTTAGCAATTTTAATACATATTACAAGATGTTTTTGTAAATTTGGTAAAATTGTTTTACATATGATTCAGCCATTGGTTTTTTTTTCTGGGGTGGACACCTTTGCTTAAAAAAGTAAGATTTCCTAACTGCCTCAAATGAATATCATGGATGTTTCTGTGAAGATTTTTATTTTATTTTGAATGTTGTTACATTTGAATAAAAATGAATATATAATGATAACATTCTAAAAAAATTGCTGATTCACAAGTCGATTACATGTACCTTTTTTATTTTAAATAGCACTTATGTATTTTTATTTGTATATATTTTCTTTCAGCAACAAGTCCATCGTCTTTGGTGCTGCAGCATGCTGCCAAAACAGCTACATGTACATCACCTTCAGTAGAGTTGTGTCAATCCACTTCCAACATAGTGTCCCCTGCAATGCCCCTGTGGGCTGCCATGATTACCAAAAGGTAGAACACAAAATATGACTAAGTAAACATACAAACTTGAGACAGATTGTGTTATGGCAGTGTCTTCCATGCCAATAGTCATGCATTGGATACAAAATATAACAACAAAACTGTGAAATATACATGTATTAAAATGAAACTAAAAGCCGCATCAAAGGAGTCACTGGATTAAGCACTCAGATTTTTCTAAATGCTATTAAGATATTTATGCATAAGAATTATAGATCAGACAGTACACTTCTGTCTAAATATTTTAACATTTGAAATTCTTTTAAAAGACAAAGTAAGACTTTCAAAAAGTACATATGAATGTGTGTATTTTTATATTTCAGTACAACACCAACTGACAAAAGTGACAAGAGTTTCCGAGCTTCCATCTACAAGCAACTTGAAACGACTTCTTAAACGCCAGAATGAGCTCTTGGAGCAAGTATTACATTAACAAAAACTGACAATTGACAGTCTCCTTTATTACAGCATATTTCATAAATGATAACTTAAATAAAATGTGACTCAGCAACTGTTTAGAATCAACAAACATGCTCACATAAAGCTTTGAAGTCCTATAATATCCATATGCCTGGAAATGTTTGATTATTGTATCTACTTAAAAACCTCACAATCCACTGAAATATTGCTGACACTTGAAGCTTCGTATATTGTATTCACAATTGCATTTCATAAATCTTTATTTACCTGTCAACCTATTCATGTTAAAGTAATCTAATAATACATATGGACAAGCACTTTCATTTAAAGTGACATCTATCAAACACTGTAATCACATAAAAGGGGTTCATAATCATACATTTTATTATATAGTATTTTTTTTACCAATAGCTGAATGAGTAAATTGGTTGTTGTTTAGAGAGACAATATGTCAATTTATGTGTTTTGTAAATGTTTTAATTGTTATTTGTACTGTAAACACTATTTTATCATAGTTATGATTGTCAGCCTTAATTTCTGTTTTGTTCATTATTATAATCATCTTCTTCATAAGTAATGTCAGTGAATATCAACATGATACAGCTTCAAATTTATGTATAATCATTTTTAAAGGGACTCGTTCATGTTTTATAAGGTTACACATTGATTTTTTATTTTATATGAAATGTGAACAAAATGCTTGTAGCTATGATAAAACACTACAAAAGTTCAAATAAGCTCTGAAAATATGGCATAAAATGCCCTATTTTGCCAAAGTCAGGCTTTTAAAAATTGAATCATTTTAGGCTTGGATTTACTAAATGTTGTTCATTTGATTATAGCAGTTGCTTTTTAATCTTTCTTCATAAAAGTTAGTAGAATAATTCAATTTCAAAAATTTAAAAATTAATAATCTATTAACAGTCCCTTTCTGATAATGATTGCTACTATTCTGTGTTGTTGTTTTTCAAGTTGAACTTCATGTAAAATGTCAATTTAAAATCAAATTTTAAATTCACACAAATAAAGTTTTCACTTATTTCACAGATGGATATGTTTTACCTTGTGTCTTTTTCACTTTGTTGAAATGATTATAATGATACATCTATTAAATTCAAATATTACCAAAAACACTTCATGCTTTTCTACAAAGATATTGAGATGCACTCTTTCTATTTTTTATTGAATAATTGACATTGTATTACTTTTGATTGCTTTTTCTACCAATACATACTGCAAAATGGTGCCATCATCAATGCAAAAAGAAACCAAGTGCAACCGTTACCCTTAACATTATTGTGAGTTTTTTTGTGTACCATATACAGAGGAACATTACCTGCCTATAAACTAAGAGGTCTTCGATTCAATCCCAAACTACATTTATGATTTTCCACATTACCACTCAGAAATGGTGACAAGACTGATTATTGTCAGTTTATAAACCAAACATAATAATACATTATGTCCATAAGTATATATACATCAAATTAATAAATTCACAAGTGGACAAGAAATCAAAACAAAAATCACATTACATTAATAAAAGAAACATCATTCGACAGATTACAAAATCAAAGATCTTTTTTAAGTTAACAATGTTTAAAAAAGGACCTCAAATTTCAATCTAAACAGTTGAAATTGTTCAAAATATTTATAAAAGAAAATAATAAAAATTTAATGTTATAAATTTAATAACCAAAAGTTCATTAAAATGGAATGGTTAGCATTTTGACACTTGTGAAGACACACAAAAATAACAATAAATGTTTAAATAACAATAAATGTTTTGGATGACTAATTAACGCATCCAGGGTATTTATATTGAAATCTGGCAATGAGGGCTGCTCTTGCTCTCTGGGCATTTGGGTCAACTGGCCACAAGTATGGTGGTGCATTTCCTAGTGCAACTTGAAACTGTCCATCAAACTGCATCCCTCAATCAATGCACATGTTGTGCAGCAAACTTCTCTGGGGTGATATGCACAAATCCTCCTGTTTTATGAAGGCATCTGTTTCAAAATAAATGATGTTGTTTAAATATAGCAAAAAATATTCATTGAAAAAGAACATATAACTGTTACAGATGAAATGCCTTATGACTTTCTATGATATGCTTTCAAGTAACCTAAAGAATTTTATCAGATAAATATATTTTTATAGGATATTTCACTATTTGGATGTTTACAACACAATTCCACTACATTAAATAAGAATAAAAACTATTGGTACATAATTTCAAGGGAGCAAAATAAATTATAATATTCAACAGACTTTATAACTAGCTTTCCACTATGTAACATTGAACAGGAATGGTTTATAAAAAAACAACTGTTGAACATAAAAATAGCCTGCTCGACTATCACACAAGTTATTAGTAAATTCATTAAAAGACTGTATGTCAATTCTTAACTGAAAAAGAGTTATTTAATTCATTTCATGAATAAGAACGTTCCTTCTTGTCTAAATTGGCTTTGCTTTTATAGGTATAAAAACATTTTAGGTATAAAAACATTAAGCAAACCTGTCATAAAGTTTGAATACATTACTGGAAGTAGACACTGGAATGTGCACTTTAACATTGTCATTGTTGCTCACAAAACAGTATCCACAACTTCAAAGTGGAACCCATCCAGGGCGTTTTTGTTAAATTAAATTAAACACATTATTTTCTATGAAATATTTATGATCAACATACACTGCCCATGCTTATGCCTAACTTTTCTTGATGAGAAAGAACATGATTAGTATGAAAATGTATTGGATTTTTCAAGATCCCATATCACATATTAAATTAATTTATATATATATTTCAAATGTCCGAAAAAATCTTTAAAATCACATTTTTATGCAACACCAAATACATAAATTTAAATAAATAAATGATCAAAATTAAGTTTTACTTACTTGCAAAACAGATACACATACAGAGCTTCTGGAGACGCCATGAACAAGTCCACCCTCACTATATAATTTTCCTTTTGCCAAGAACTGCAGTGTTATGAGGAGCTACCGGTACAACAAAGAATCAAACAATTTGATATAATATTACACTTCTTTATGAAACATAAATATATAAAATGAAAGTAAAATGTATATATCAAAATGCTGAACAAGACATACAGTACTGTTTGTTTCAGTTTAATATATTCGATAAGTTCCACCGAGTCTGCACCAAAAGAAATATTTCACGTGCTAAAAGTGTAATATTTACTTTTCGTTGTCACAAGATGATTTATATTGCAATCTTACACTGAAAAAACAAGTTTTTATTTTTTTTTCATGCTTATTGATAGCTTACCGGATAACCACATTGAATTTTAGCCAACTGACATAAAACTGGAAACTAAACTAAATGACATAGTTGCGTTTCCTTCCCGGCATTCAATGTTTGTACTTATGTTTGCATTTTTAAAATAAAACGGTAATTTTTGGAATGAAAGGAGAATATATGACGTCTATTACAGAACAAGTTGGAAGTAATCAAGGCAACAACGGCTGAGAAGCAACAAAGTTTTTGGAAGAAAAACACAATTTCAAACGAAAACCCTACCTGAGTGACTCCGTTTGTATCAATTACCGGTGAAATGATGTTTGCCTAAGTGCCATTGTGGCAACAGCCGAGATTACAATATTTCCAGTACACAGCACATTTCATTTTGTAGATTATAAGTTGCAAATAAATGTATGTCATGCAATATCACATATTGGGGATTAAATGCCACCCAAAAGAAATAAAGCACAAACACTAATAAAAACAACCTTTTTTAAATATCAGACACTCGTTTCCTTCAATCCGGATAGAGAGAATATTCGGATAAAAAATTAAATTTCACATTACATTGATACCAAAACAATCCACAGTCTTTCTAAACACGTTCAATTTATATGCATAAAGCTACAGAAACAAGCTCAGTAGTAAAAAAAATAAACATAAACCCGGGTTAATGGCACTGGGCAAACGCCAAAGACATAGAACACAAAATCACAAACTAGAAACATAGAAGCACAGCACAAAACTCAACAAACAGCACAGTGCATGCATACTGTATATATAAAAAAATAGGTATGTTTATCAAGAATTGTTAGGAACCGCCTTGGAAAGGTCAGTAATATGTAAATTTACTGGGGGTTAAAACCAGTTTATGTGCACAAACCTCACTCTTATCCTAACAATCTTTAATAAAGATAAAACGCAAAAGGTAAAACTTATCAAAGTATGCATTAACTTGAGGAAACTTATCAATAAAACAAATAATAATAAACGTATAGGTAAACCCCAAGTACTTCTATGATTAGAGATCCCAACTCTCTATATCTTCCTTTACTTCTAGTTGCAGATCTAAATAGGGTGCTTTAAAACGGATGTATTAGATTTATAAAGGTGCAATTATGAAGGGTATATCGAATGAATGTTATCTGTAATCGCAGGATTTTCTAAACTTAGAATATCATCAATATATCTAAGTGCTATTGAATTTATCAACAAGAGCTATATCTCCAGACTTAGATAATTTCAACATATATTCACTTTCATAGCAGTATAAAAAGAGGTCTGCAAGTAAAGGTGCATAATTTGCACCCATTTGAATTCCAATTGATTGCTTATATAAACAATTACCGAATTTTAGAAAAGAATTATAGAGTACAAAATTTAAAACTTCAATGACATCTGTGCATGTCGAATAGATATATTTATCTGAGCGGTCATTAGTAAAAAAGCTTTTTAACATTAACTGCCATTAAAGTTGTTTCTCCTTCGCAAAAGTTTTTTCGATAAGAGGAGTCATTTTTTTGTGGAATATATGTATAGAGCGTTGAAAGTCATAAATATTAAGCACTGAGACCTTATACCGTCTATTTTCAATATCATTTACTAAATCTAAAGAATTATTGATAGACCAAAAGAGATTAATATCAGAATTCTCATAAACTTTACTGCAGTATTTTTTCACATGAAACTTTATAGCAGTTAAGCAGGTTGTTAGTAAAATTGAAACTTGTTTAGTAGAACAAGAAATGGAATTAACAATAAATCGTTATTTATACGGATTTTTATGCATTTTAGGAAACCAGTGTATTGTAGGAATGTTTTCATGATCATCCCTTCTCTTTTGCACCAGCTTTTACTATATTTGGCTAAAGTGTCTGTTAATTCTATTTTAGAAATATGGAAATTAATTTCAGATGCTATCCGGTATTTAGGACCTTTATTTAGCAGTTTTCTAAGAAGATTATTTTTAATAAAAGAAAAATCTCCTGTAACAATATGTCCAACAGGGTCGTAGCGGTACATGGAGTCATTACAATCTCATGAAGAATGTGTATTTGCGGAAATATCATCTTCTGATACTACTTTATTATAATTAAATATGAAATTTCTAATAGGCATTTTTATATTTGTAACATATCATTGGCATTTCTTTATTCTTAAAGTATTGTGGAATACATTTTTCTACTTTTTATTCTTAAATACATTATTTAAATTTAGAAGATCTATACCCTTGTTGCTAAAAGAAAGTTTAATGCGATATCTTTTGCTGGTATCAACACTCTCAATAGTGGGATGACGGTAATGTTTAGTATATCCATTAACGATACAAGCGCATTCATACTTCGGATCAGTTCTTAAAATAATATTATCAGCTTCCCTATCAAGTGACCGTAAAGAAGTTACTGAAAGGGAATATAAAGTAGAAAGAATTCGATGTTTGCCATTTTGTAACAAGATACTATTACACTGATCCATATCAATTGTTCTCCTTTGTTTTCTTTTAATATTTCCATTAATTCTCTTGTCATGTGATCTTGTCTTACGCTTTCTATCTTTAGATAATGAAAAAATATCAAATATTTGAAATATTACCTACATTAAGTAAATATCATTAAGTCCAAGCGGATATGGAGTTTGCAAGCGTTTAATCAAGTTAAGTTCTGTGATAATTTAATATCTACGATGTGCTCCTCCGATGCCTTTGTTTTCAAATCAGTTGTAAAAGCAATTTGTGTGAAAGTTTGTAAAACAACGGTTTCAAGCGTTGACATATCCTAGGTGAAGGTCAGATCTAAGGGAGGCTATCGTGAAAAAACTTAATTCATGCTATAGAATCGAGCTATTGGAACGATTACTGTACCATCAGATTTTATCTCATCAAATATAAACATGTTTTACCTTTGTCATCGCTGGAATGGCATGAATTCGGGGTTGACGACGTCTGGATTTCTTCCGTCGGCCATATTTACGCTTTTTATAACAAACTTACGGATGCTTTTTTAACATAGTTTTACGCAAAAACTTACGTGCATACGTACGTACGAACTATTTAGCGTAACGCATACTTTTGGAGTGACGCTTACGTAAGTCCGTTAGTAAAACGGGCCCCTGGTGTTTGGTTTATTTGTTTATAACTGCAGAGATTTGGAACCTAGAAGCGAATGCAAAATTCTAAATTCCAAACTGCATATGGGGAATCAAAATTTAGATGAGTTTAATAATATGGATATACAAATTTGAAAAATATTCTGGTTTATAAGGTAAGAAACAGTTTGAAGATCTGTGTATTTCAATGCATGTTGTATTATAAATTTGAGTTAAGCAATTGAAATTCAATTTCAGGTTTATGTGAATACATAAGACTAGGTACTAATACAGAACATAAAAGAGTTGCCTAACCTATTTCTTATTATTATTGCTCGTATATAACTTCAAGAGTTTTATATGTTGTATCAATAGTGTGGCAGACTAAAACTAAATGTTAAGATATAAATAATCACTAATATTATCAGTTATTAGTTATTGAGCTTGTATACAATCAACAACAACATCAACAACAACAACGAAACACGAACAAAAACAATCACAAAACAACACGATTACATACATATATGACAAAATGCAATATAATAATATAATTTCCTTTTACTTATATACGTTTTTGTAAAAGGGTATCGCTGCGCAGCATTTATGTGTATGTCCAGGTTATATTGCTCTTATTGACGCATATCCAAACATGTTTTAAACACCTTTGCTACCCCCAACTAGGCAATTATCAATCTGACATTTCCGCCGAAATATTCAATATATAAAGACACTGTTCTCTTCAGCTTAGAAACATGAATTTTCTAAAATAAACCAGACCTTAAGCCACAGTGTTTGCCTTGCATGGTTGTTGTTTGAACAATAACACATGATATGTTCTGGCAAGCTTTGACACTTAAGATGACACATTTCACATTTTCGAGAGTATTGTCTCGTCATAAATAAGGTACTTACGTTCATCAGAAATGAGCATAATGACAATTGTCTTTGAGACGTCTTTGCAACTAACAATATATTTAAATATTTCTCCGGTGTAATATTGTTTGGGGTGAGCCAGCATGAGTTGGAGCACAGAGTCGGATACTTTTTGCCTTTTTTTAATCTTCAGCGCCCTGTATTGGAGAATACTTCTCAAAGCCTACGAAGAGGGGGAAGTATATCGTAGTCCACATATATCACTATGTATTTTTATAATGGGTTCATAAGTTGAGTTGATAATTTCACCAAAAAGCAAAATATGTCAGAAAATTAAATCAAATTATAATCATAGTGTCAATTTTGTGTTTAGATAGTGAATACAACACCCTATCATCGGCTACCGTTGGTGATCTTATGGAAATGTTATAAATGCATCGGCCACAGCCACTGTCAAGCAACTCCTTTATAAATCCTTTACGAGGAAAATTATGGACCTTGAGAATTTCCTTGTAGGACGTCAAAATCCTCGGACGATAAACCCTAAATCTAACATTACTTTGAACTCCTGTATACAACTCTTTCACTGCAATGAGTGCAATGTCGATAATTTTACCACTTTGGGGAAATTACTTGATGCATAGGCGATCGTTTTTTTCTCCTATGTCGTTTAATAAAAGAAACAAATCTAATCAATGCGAGACTCATGATTTGTTTTTCGAGTGTGTTTTGCTGTTTCCGATATGTCTTTTTTCCAGGATAGTTTTCGTCTTCCGTTAATATATGGTGACAAGGTCAGTACCCATCTATCTTAAACGGATATCTAAACTATCATCATTAGTTATCATGATTGCAAAAAAGTAGAATCATTTTTCTTACAAAACTTAAACAGAAAGAAAACAATATTTTAAAATTTACCTTGTGATTAGTTCAAACAGACCCTTTAAACAAATTGTGTATGTACAATAGAATTGCGATGTATATCGACCAAATATGATGAAACGCACTTGAAATGTGAATAATACAGACCAAAAAAGGCGCAAAAATGTCGTCCTTTCCTTGCAATACAAAACGGGATCAAGTTCTATTATATAGCCATAATGAAACCACACGCAATACATATGGCAAACTATAAGAGTCCATATTCAACTCAAGTGCAGTAATGTGTGTCGTTAAAATGACACTTAATTTTTATTATAAATGATAATAGTACTGAGTTCTGAATAAGAAAGTATTATTTGACTCTCTAGTACTTTTGTAGATTTTGAATTCACTCGGATTGCGCCTTGTAAAAATCTTAATCTGAAATAAAGTGTTTCTGTCGATTAATTGAAAAATACCACGGTCCATAAAAAGTCATGGATCTGATCGTTACCACATTTAGAAAATGCGAGATTGAAAATTGCAATTCTACTTTGATCATGGCTGAATGAATAAAGCATCTTTATCGATCCCTTTATTCTCCTATCGTCTGAAGAACCGTTGCAAGGTCAGACCTCCCTTTATGAACACTTCATCCGTTTCGTATGACCGTAAGGATATACTTGTTTATGTATTTGTCATATCAATATGAACTTTAAAAAAAAAAAGAAGTTGGGCTAATGAATACGCTTGCTAAAAAAATACCTTTGATTTTGTGCTGGTTTCATACATAAGATGACGTGTTTCTTCATCAAAAGAACGTCTCTTTCAGAACGATTTGCACTCACCTGTTCTACATACTGTATATACTGCTTTCTCTTAGGGTTTACGACTCGTTAGGAATATCGAGATAAAAGAATCAATCCTTAAGATATGAAAGTACAGTATTCCGAATATTGAATTGAATCTTGGTACTTCTCTGTTAAATTAATCTTGATACGCTCAGTTTAACTCAAGTCGACAAAGTTGTTGTTTAAGCATTTGGCAATACTCTAGTCGACCATTTGGTCCAATATGACGTACAAAGTATCAAAAGTCCAGGAATTAGTATTTTGTTTTCTATATTCAAAAATGCTCCTCCCCAGCCAAAATTGAAATTCTGCAAATCTAATCGCTGTTTACTGACATCGGTCGACATAAACGCTGTGATACGCCGCTTTGTCGATCACCCTATTATATGTTTTATACTTTTATAAAATCAACTTTAAATTTCAAAAGACATTTTTTAAAGGCAATATTAGGCGAATGTGGAGCTGCTGTAAGAATTTCGAAACTATGTGGCTGTTTATGATATACGTCATAATATTATCATGTTCTTTCCATGACAATCAATCTGCTTAATGGACCCTTATTATTTGAATACCCCTAGTACTTTAGATCCTTTTAGCAAATGTTCTTGTTAGCCCGTGTACCCTGTATTATCCTGCTTAGGATTTAGTATGTTTTCCAGAATATTTGCACAACGTGTGCATAATTTATAAAAATGATGATTCTTACTGCGTATTGATTGATACACTCATATCTTTCATTTTATCAATTTATGTGATTCAGATTACTGTTTAACTGCACATCTAGAAGCTGCTGTAGTTATCTGTACAGATTAGCTTAAATGATGCCTGTTCATAAGAACAAAGCAAAGCACCTTTCTTCGGACATAAACATCTTGTCATTATTTCGATTGTAAATAGCTACTTTCTATGCTATAAAAAATTAAACTGCCTGTCTTCCTATCTATTCAGAAACAATATCTGTAGTACGATATTTATTTGTACGTTGCACATTCACTTTCGTATTTCCATAAACTCAATCAATAGGTTGAAAATGACGTTGTTATGCCAATAATGGGCGAGTTTTAATTGGGTCAGAAATAATGTTGATGATTGATATTTATATGCCTGGGAAAATTGTTATGGAAGTGCATATCGCGTTTTTAAACAGAAACATACTGGAACGTGCAAATTTAACAATTTATCATCGCTGAAGTCTCTTTGACCCTTATAGACATAAACACATTATGCCACTGTTCGTCTATGAAATGATTTGACGTATTTGTCTTTGAACCTACGTTAATACTCTTGTGCACGAATGCAGCCATCAGTCTGGAGCCAAATGTAAGCCTATATATAAAATATAAATACCGTTTCCTTCAAAGCGGATATGTAGATCGGGTGAATATGCTTGTGCTGAATGATCTCTCTGTCACCTATATGGCCTATAAATTACAAGCTTAAATGAGAAACATCTGATTTGTTTTCGAATAAAATTTATAAAAAAACTCGATGATTGCATTTCAATAAAGCGCTACGGAATATAATTTTTCTTCAACATTACACATACAAAACAAAATCGATCTTCATAGAAACGCGCTGTTTCAGAATAATAATTTGACGTCAACTTTGAACTAGAATTAGTACACGTCATGACGGTCAGTAAATGTACGGTCGTATGTGCGATTTGTTTATATTTTGTGACAATATTTGTGACAAAGTGATCAAATCAATTGTGTAGTGTAACCTTTAGGTAGATGTTCATTGGGTTAAAGTTAGAGTTGTTTTACGAGAGGAAACAGAGATACTTACATTTTTAGTAGAATTGTATCAGGACATATCGGCAAATTAAATAGAGTTGCATATTAATTTAGTGCCATAAAATCTGCAATAGAAATTCATATTATATTAGACAAATGTAGAATTAGGTTTTGTCTATTTCTGTATTTTCGTAATTCTTTATGATGTCTGATCTGGTTTTGTCTTTGATATTTTTGCGGGCTGTTTGAACGTCATTTAACATTAATTTATAACAAGCCTCACGATTTCATCTCTATAAGTCACTTTAACAACTGCATAGTTTGTTACCGCTTATATTTCACCAGGTCCTCCAGTCCAGATTTGAGAGCGAAAGCCAGAGTTTATGTTTGGGTAACGAGTCTAAAGTACCAGATACTTTGTAAGTATGAAAACAATGTTGTTTGCTGTGTAATATATGCTATTGTATAGAATATAGGCTATTGGAATAAGAACTCACTCACCCTGAACTCATTGTTTAAATGTATATTTCATTCCATAACTATTTTATCCTTCATGTCATTGTTCATCATTCTTATAATAATAAGTTATTTAGTAATAGTAATGTCTCCAATATTATAAGACAATGTTATTTATGTAATTGCAGGACGTTTCACCGTTACTGCCATTCCAGTGGCTACAGACATGTGTTTGATGTGTAGATGACATACTAAATATCGAACAAACTTTATCTACATTGTCCTCATTTTAAACGATAGTAAAGCCAATAGTTACATTTTCTATCATGTTATTGTCCATGCATTATTTCCTTTTCTTGCTGGAATTAACTTGGTCTAGATACCAACAAAAAGTCGGTAATATAACTAAGAAGGTTAGTGGGAAGATTTCCTATAAGGTAACACTTAGTAATTAAAACATAACTAAATCCTTTAAATGCTTAGCCATTCTTTGCAAGAACCTACCTCTTGACATGCCATCCTTGCATCATTCAGCATATCTTGTATCCTTGGATATTAGGTAATGTGTTCGTCAACCTTTTCATAAACCAATATTGTCTTTACTGGAGATATATTCCATTACGGTAAACTGATACTTGCAAATCTGATGATTTGAAGCAATGATGTGAACAAATATAAATGTCAGCACATAATGGAAATGTAAGGACAAAAAATATGTTTGCTCGGAGGATAGATCGGAGATGCATTATTTATATGCCATGTATGTGTGTTTCTCTTGAGTTTTTGCGTATATCGTATCCACGTTTATCAACCTTATTAAACATTGTCACGTAACGATTACCATTTTGGTGATTTACAATCATTATATAAGTGTCAACAGAGTTGATGGTATTGTTACTAAATATAGACTGTGTTTATGACCACTGTCATCGGGGTAATTTCTGTTGTGTCTGTGAAGCCAACCAGTATATAAACGCAAGGTTTTGATTGCTTCTGGAGAAGTATTGAAGAAGGACATGCTATTATGTCTACGAAATAAAAGACATTTTGACTAATTCGTCTTGTTTGTTACTTGTCCAGTGTTTCGTTACAACATATACAAAAGTTAGTAGTTACTTTATCTCATCTTTTAATTTGGAAAGTAAACACTAATTTGTATCACTATCTCTTAAGGAAAATACTCAATTTGAACATGATATTTGGCAAGGGTAACCACTTCAATCAACGTGTCATTATACAGTAATGATTACTTGATAATAATATCTGATAATAACTTCCTCGAATGAGATCATTCTTTGCCTTAGATAACTATAATCAATAATGCTAAAGAAGAACAACAAGATAATTTAAAATAATATGGAAAAAAAGGTATGTCTTCTTTGTTACTGTCAGCTAAATACATGTGTACGAAATGCGTTATTCAGAACATGTTGACCTACTTTCTTTTTTTGAAGCTGCAGCAATGGCATTTTGACCATGTGAACAGTTTTGGAAACAATTAACAATGCTGTGATTGGATGACCTAAATACTAACTTTTTGACCTACTTCTTATTTTGGAAGTCTTTGTTATGAAATTTTCAGCATGTGTACAGTTCAATACTGACGTTGTCAGGTGAAATTTTGCCCTACTTTCTTATTTTTGAAGCTACAGTTTTCAAATTTGAACCATACTCAACTTGAACATGATATTTGGCAAGGTTAACCACTTCAATCAACGTGTTATTATAAAGTAAAGGAAACTTGATGATGATGATATCTGATAATAACTTTGAATCGAAATAGCGGATATGATTTTGTATCACATAAACAAATAATTGTAACAGTTTATCCTTAAATGAGATCACTCTTTGCCTTAGATTATTATAATCAATAATGCTTAAGAAGAATAACAAAATAATTTAAAACAATGTGGAAAAAAGATGCAAAACCCGAAAGGCAAAGGTATGTCTTCTTTGCTACTGTCTGCTAAATAAATGTATTATTCAGAACATTACAGACGAGATAAAGTATTAATTAAGCAAAACACTAGACCTCTAAGGTGTATACGTACAATAATGTAGATTATTTTAACTAAAGAATCCGGTTACAAATAAAAAAGATATCATAACGGGTTTAGGTTGGGTTTTTTGGAAGTAAACAACTGCTAAATGACATTTTCATTAATGTAGTTGAAATTATGTCGGCCCACCTTCTTGATATGTCCAATACCATATTCAGATATACGCTGTCGAATATCGTACATAAATATAATTGGAAACTTTGCGCCAATGACAATGTTTCTCCTTTATCAGATTTAATATGACATTACCATTTCCTCTTAAAGAAGATTACGAAAAACTACATTCCTATGTGTTTTATGAGATATTGTAAGTGTACTTTGCCCATAGAATTTCATAAGATAAAATTTAGAATTTCCACAATTGTCGCAAAGTAGGTTTTGTCAATTTGTTACTCTTGGAATGTCATGATGGTGTAATCACTTGCGACGTTTATCATGCCATTAAGTACAAACACGGGTTATTACTGGTTCACTTCCTTGTTGGGCTTGAAAATTAAGGTGTTTTTTTAGTAACTCGAATTATTTTGCCAGCACAGGAGACAATTCTATTGCTGTAGGACTAGCCCGAATTTTGACTACTAAATATTAAATATTAATAAGCATATTTGTGGTGTTTTGTGTGATTTTTCTCGGTGATGGTAGACACTTTGTAGATCAGTGTTTGGAGTCGTATGAGTATGAGTGCTCAAAATATCATTTGAACACGCAGTAGTCTCGGACCCGTCGGTATTCCCGTATACAGTTTATATGAATACTAAATATGTCTATTTGGAAGTTGTTTTGTGACATTGTGTGTCAAAATAAGTGTATGCTAAGAATTCGCTATACACCCTTCGTTAAAAAGTTTGGCTGATTGGCCTGTTCATTTAGTTAACATTGTATTATTGACATGCCGGTCGCCTAGTCTCCGTAAGTTTCCATTCATATTGAATACAACTATTTCAATTGGTCACAATATACCCCTGGTCGACATTTGGATAACGACAGGGAAAATCTAGTGTGTAGAATGTAGATATTGCTTAATTAATTTTGATATTAGATTTATATAGAAGATGATTTCGATTATGCTTTCAATATAACGAATTCAGGCAAGAAAGGCTATTTTATATCTATTAATGGTACAAAGGTAGGCAATACTATCTAAACTTTATAAATCTTATGAAAAGTCTAAACGATGACAGAATTAAAACCATAGCATTCTTTGAAAGTGTAATTATGGAACAAAAAGCTAAGGACAAATGTCTGTCATCAAGAAATACAAAACTCTATAGACTTTATGTCTTGTATTGCATGTGTTGTATTTTTGACCAGAAGACTTTCTTTACAAACAAATCGCTTGACTGCTAAATTGAAAGAAAGGCGAAACGTCAGGAATTCATAAGTAACAGGTCAATACTGATTAACAAACAGTAACCAACAACAAAACCTAAACATAATTTTATAAGTATATTGCTTTGCCATTTGGTAACCAGGTTAAATACGTTAAGTTGAACACAATACAAATTTTATTATTCAACAATCACTTTACAAACACGAATATCTCTATAAAACAATATGCACAGCCAAAATCGGCTATCGTTTACAAGACAAAACGATGAATCATCTAAAATTTAATAAATGGCACTGACTTCCATCGAACCTTTGAATGCTGTGATTATGCAGAACGAAAACGGATAAAATTGGATTGAACGAGCCAGGATAATTGCGACGTTTGACTAAATGAATGAAATATCGTTACCGCATTCGGACAACATGCAATTCTTTAATCAGCTTTGTGCTTCGATATCAATAAAACTAGCATAATAAATGGACATGCACAAATAATCAAATTGTACAATTGCGTTATGTGGAAGAGTTGGAATTTCAATTGAATTTATAAAAGTCGCTGCGGAAAAGTTAAATCAGAGAGCCTTACATGCATTTAAGGCTTACCCTTTAAAATGAATATCCGTTCTTTTCTAGTTAATTGATAGACAAGATAAAGTGTAGGTTATATACTGTTGAGAGACAAAATCAAACGCATGGTTTCACAAAATGGCTTAAGGCATTCGATACCCATACATGTGAATTGAAGATGGCTATTAGTCCCATTACTTCTAATATAAAGGTCGAAAATGGGACCTTATGCTTAAACTATATTTCTCCCATGACGTCTTAAGTCATTAAAATAAACCATTTATAGTTTCGTTCTGTCACAATATTTTATATGTCTAACTGACTGAGTTTCTTATGGTTTCAGAAAAACAAATGTTGGCTTGGATAGGTATATTTTCTGCAGCATATTTATGTACATGTTAATTGTTCTTATCGCTCTTTGTTTTGTAAGATCTCTTATATTATATGTTTTTGTTAACCTCTTTTTGATGTGTACAATGATACTCGAATCATTCGATCATGTGAACACAAAGTTTGAAACTTTTGCCATGGCCATTTATGTAAAGTAGCTATTATGAATGAATTGTATTTCAGCTGTAAGGAGTTGTTACTGTTGCTCCGGCTTGACCATTCGTTTATAGCTGATGATTGTATCTAGTCATTAATAACTTGAAATTTCTTTATAAGATAAAATTAGTTTAATAACTAACATTAATTTTACATCTCCATTGTTTAATTTAAAGCGTTGAATGGCCTTCGGCCTGTAATGTTATGTGAGTATAGTCATGTAATTGTAAAAAATAATTATTAACATGAATATCTAAAGATAGTATATCAGGGCTCCAACGTGTTTTGTGTTTGACGAATTTTAAGTGAAAAGATATATAATGCTTTTCGACGGCTAGTGCACTTACTTGGGCACTATTCGACCGTTTTTTATGATTAAACACCTTTTATGTTGGGCGACGAAGTTTTATGCAGTTTTTGTGTGAAGCAGAATCAGAATATGCATGCATTAATAAAAGTGTAATTAAGACACGACACTTGAACTGAAAACACAGTTTCAAGTCATGCAATCGCTCAGCTTATACATCCAATAACTTTTTTGTTAATGCCTCTAGAAACAAAAGTTAAAAAACCGAGAGACGCTTACACGTGTGGTCTCGGGGTAGGCGTATTTATATTGCGAAAAAGGTAATATAACGTACTTACCAGGTGAAAATACCTACCTGAAACACCGAAATTCTTTCCAACGCCGCCATTTGATTCGGCTTCACACAATTCCCCACACTTAAAATTCGGCACACACAAAACACGTTGGACCCCCTGGTATATGCTCGCTCATAATTTCCTTCGCAAAAACTTTTAGAGTTTTATGTGGATTCTCAATTGGATCATGTAGTATAAGTCATTTGAAATGTGGAATACGCCAAATAGTTACGTATAAGGTATGGAGTAATTCTTAATATCATATAAAACCTTATCTGGAGCTTTGGTTTTTATAAATAAGCACTGCCACGGATAAAGCATTTAGGATATGTTAGTTAAATCTACTCTTCAATTCAAACTTGACTTAGGCGTATTTAATTTACTTCCAGGGTATGCCAGCTTAACCAAATGCATCCCAACAAAATACATTGAACATATTAATTAGGTTTATGTGTAAGGCTTCCTTCCACAACGACAAATACCTCTGAACCCAGTCACCCGAATACTATTTATTCCCTGTATGTTTGATGTACATGTATCTTCATAATGCCCTCAACCCATGTCACAAAATAAACGGATTACTCATTTATATCATTGGTTTTAAATATGCAAATGCATTATGCTACATGCTCAAGACTTTGGTCTGAAATTACTGAGACAAAGTTAGAAATATTCACACACTTTCAGTTTCATTCGGCATTACGTGACTATGACACAAATTGTAGCTGGTCGATATCTTTACGCGATTGGATTTGAATGGTAAAAGTGTATACTTATATATATATATATATATATATATATATATATATATATATTTAGTACTGGTTAAATGTTGTTAGTATGTACTTACACAAGAGAATGGTCTTATGTCGAAACACATTTTACAAACACAAGGACAAACTAACAATTTTAATAAAAAGAAAAAGTAAGAGCGATTTAAAACATAGCAAATATTCTTAATGATGAACTTCAATCACCAAAAATAAACTGATTGTTGGATAAAATGAAGTATTAAAATTTATTTTAAAACATTATGGTTTGATATCTTACGCCTAATTAGCTTTTAATTGCATCATTATACGATCCATATTTTTCTCAGAGTTTATTTCCGGGAAATAAACCTGTCTGAATGCGATGACCCAGATTCTATTCTTAACTACAAAGTACATGTAGATATGATCGGTCCTCGGCCTTACATGTATTTATTTGATTCAGTTCGCGTTCATTTTGAAACTATTTGCAGATTCTGCTTTTTATATTGCGTTCTCTAACTCACCGATATTGAAATAATTGCTTTCTGTACAATTTTAAATGCATTATATTACGCAAAACGCAGCTTATTCGAACTATATTAACCGCATTTTCATATATTGAAAACTCATAACAGCGCTACTTTTAGCTAGCTAATCAATGTGCAGAAAGCAGTGCGTAGCTATTGTAGCAGATTGCTTACTTGGTATTTTCGCTGTAAATGTTAATGTAAATTAGGTCGTTGACCAACGCAGATCTTACCGCGCTTGGGTTGATACGCCCGTGCGCGCATTAATTCGCCAAAAGTTAAAAATGTTATGTCGATCTGCGATGCGATTTCCGAGATACGGTTATAAAAGTCTGCAGGCCTATCAGCCTACAGCCTAAAATTGATCCTCGCTCCGATAAGGCCTATATTTCATTTGAGACAACTGTAATGTTGTACCAGATTAAGCTTTTGGTTAAAAAATTGATTGCTGGTATAAACCGTTATAAAACCGTACACCAAAAGTGTATTAATGGAATTATTGATATTCTTATTCTAAGTGTTGTTCCAATACCTTGACTGGACTTCCATGGGTGATTGTGATGCCGTCTAATGGTGGGGTGAATACTATTATGTTTTAAATAACTTTACAATTTTAAAAGATCAGTGGTCTTAGGTTTCACTTAGAATAACAGAGCAGCAACCCAATCTTTTATTTATTTTCTATTACTACTGCGCGTATAAATAACATCTGTATTCAACAGTCCACAATTAAGCTAAGCTCACTATTTTTGTTTTTCAATGATTTACGTAACAGGTACTTTTTTAGTGTTTTTACACTTAAGATATAAGTTATCTCTATGATAATCACAATGAACCATTTCTCATTTATCAGAATTCAATGTAAGTATGTATTTTGGCTAATTGAAATAAGCTACTTAACCCTGTTACACTTAATGATGCACTCTTACGCTCAGGTAAGATTTACCACAATTAATAATATTGTTTTAATGTTTAAAAAAGGATGAATAAATGTCGAAAAATATGGTTCTTATAAAAGATACAGAATTTAATTTGAAAGAAATGGGCATAAAACACGCCAGTAAATCTTTTAGTATTCACCATTAATTCAATATTTTTTGCGTTTTCTGCTATTAAATACATGAATACAATATTGCTATCAGTAATTAATATTTTCCATAAATGCATTATTTAGTAAGTGGTTCAAGGTTTATCAGTCAAAACTGATGTTTGTTATACATGTGTAAATACTGATTTTGAATAAGAATGTCCCTTTAAGAAGTTTCGCGAAATTAAATACTTGTCATTGCGAACACAGAAAAAAAACAGCTCGCGAAAATGCTCTCATTTACAATCTCAATTATTCAAGGGATACGTGCGGTAACTATAACTCTGACAATTCCATTCCAATTTCAATGCAAACAATTTTAATCCGGATTTAGATCAGAATAAGTCAGTTTTAGTTCTGGTATTTCAAATTAAACGAACATTACTATTCCAGCAGTCGCTGTTGCTCCTTTGAACGAATTTATTATATTTGTTATAAGTGAAATATAACCTAGATACTCATTGTTTACTCTATTCACTGCATGGAATTTATAAGTTCTCTATCATACCTCAAATTCATCATATTGATGTCCAAATGAAGTACATCAACTATTTTTTGAAGAACGCAAGTATCGCTGACTTCTCTGAAATTCATGTTGACTGCATAATAATTGAACAATTGGACAGATAAACTCCTTAAGTGATAGGTTTAAAGAAACAAAAGGATATAAGAGTGAAAAATATATTATGTTTCACAGCATTTTAAATGTTTCAAATGAGCGTGTGTATTGTTTACAAGTTGAATAATGAGCATAACTCTACCATTTATTTTAGTCAGAGCATTTTTGTTTGGCCAGGTTAAGTTTCACCAAAGGCCGAGAACGCTTAACCCTCCAAATAATACATAGGTAATCATAACACTCTGCACAAACAGTATTGAGACGTAATATATGTGCTGGTGTTCAAGTCTGAGTTTGCTTGTATCAAACAAAAGAGATATTCTTGGACACATATACTACTACCAAATTGTAAATGACTGTTTTCAAATTACAGACACGAAAAGTCACGAAAAAAGTCCTCTGTTTGACAATGTCCAAACAAGTCCAATGCAAAGTAAAAGTTAATCGAACTTATGACGGAAGTTAGTTCATTTCTTAATGATTTTCAAATAAGCAATAACACATGTTAGGAATGACGGGGCACCGAACATAACATTCATGACGTCGACGTATGAGGTTAACATTCATTAACGTAAGTTTGTATTGTGTACGTTGAGATATACAGTCTAACACAAATAAGGCTTATTAATACAATAATTATAAACGACAATAGATAATACCACAGCTTGTTTTTCGTAGATAAATTTTAACTGTTTAATATAAATAAGCGTTTAGTATATTTTATACAAATAATAAGTGTTGATATGTTAGATATTCGATAGTCTGACTGGTTTCATAATAATCAACATTGTGTAAGGTCGATCTACATATTTTTTTTTGAAAAATAAAGACTAGATGTGATTCATGGTTGTAATAGCTTTTACATCCCCTGCAATCAAATAATCCCTTTCATGCGGAGACATGCATATTAAAAACGGAGCGATAGCGATCTCACACGTGTGTATTAGGGTTGCTAGAAGTGCTTTTGGCTTTTCTTTAAATTGAAGATAAGGATTAAGTCGCTTGATTTATGGAATTTGCACTTCTATTAACATATATGTGAAGGCAACCATCTTTAATCTTAATTATAACTAGTCAATGTACCGTTTTCCCGCACGGTTCTGACACTATGCAAATATTGGCTTTTTTAACTTCATATAAACAGACCGTTTTGTTTAAGGATACACAACATAATTCAATAGATTGATCAGTTGATGTCTGATATCATTAGTAGACACCATTTAGCATCGATTTACTATGTGTTTTTGGAAGAATTAGCTGTTATATATGTTTCACTTGAACGAAGAAATTGTTGATATGATGCCGGTGGGTCACTTTTATTTTCTGAACGATCCTTCATTAAACCTATAAAAACACGAAACATTCAAGGTTGTAGTCTGTCCTGTCTAAAACTGTGAGTCACAATGCTGTACTGTACTGTTTCATTTATTGAAGGATTATGTAAATTGAAAAATATAACTTGTCTTTCATTGGGGCCAGCTGCGTACTTTAATATCATAGACTGAGGTGGCATATGTCTTATGTTTCGTACCTCGTTGAAACGACTTACATATCTCTTTAAAACAACTTACTGACTTGTTTAACCGACTGTTTTATTATATATAAGGGCTTAATGATTGTATTTTATGGTAAGTATTGTGCATCTATTTATTCATAAAATTCCTTAATATTTCTTTGTTATTATGTTGTCCGAAGTGTATCAACACTGCAGCATTGTGTGAGAAAGTTTGGTTCTTTCCGTTAATTTATCCTGTTTGATTCATTCCGAAAGAAATTTGTTTGATCCCGTTTTTCAATCTTTTTTGGCCGCGTCCAAAAACAATTACAAACCAGAAACATGAAACAACAGCACAAAATTCTACAACTAACACCGTACACATATACTACACAAGAAAACTAGGAGTGTTTATTTTAAGTTCTGTTAAGAGCACTGCTTATCTATTTAATAAAATGTTAACAGCTATCGATAGAATGGAATTGTTGAAAATATAACCTTAAACTTTCCGGTCGTCTTTTTTGCAGTTTTTAAAGCTCCAGTGGATAACCTCAAGATATTATCTGAAGACATTTTCGTTAGATCTTAATTATCATTAAAGCCAAACAAAACAGATGAAGTCCCGCAAACAATACTAAAGCAAGTTAATTCGATTATTCTGAGGTCGATTTCCGACTGTCATCATCATGTATGGTGTACGAAATGCATTACCTCAAACATTACTTACTCTACAAGAAACCTTTGACTTTTACAAAGCCAAAAAGCTTGTGGTCCAGCACAATAAATTGCAAATTATAAACATATTGTTTATAAATTAACATAAACAAATGAAAGAATCATTGTAACACAATATGTCTTTAAATAACATGTAAGAGCCCAATAAGTGTTTGTTTTCTGTTTTCGTTTCCCTTCTTTTTATTAATGTAATTAACTTAAGAAAGCCGTGTGAATTCATTTTAACTGCCATGTGAAAATGCTGCGAGCGTATTCACTGTAAAAGTGTTAGTGATAATATTTAAAGAAGCTTAGTGAATTATTCCCTTTTTTTAATTATTTAACGAAATATACTCAATGTGTTTATGTCATGCAAATCAGACCGGTCCCATATTTTTAGAAATATATAAATTTAACATTCGCGCATTTCTGCTGGGAATATTCAATTTACGTTAAAGTGCCTGGACGGCGATTTTAAATTTAAATGTAATTTTAAGTTATTAACATTTCTCATTCTAGCTCGTATTGACAATTCTAGGCTTTTTCATGGAAATAAAATTCTTGACAATTCTGTGACCCTCTGGATTTCAGCCCTTTTAAAGTGAAGCGTGGCCTAAGCATGTTGGTTTACATGAAATGACAGACTGGTCAAAACTCATTTGCTTTTTTTTAAAAATAAATCATTTAAGTATTTGTATTTTAGCAAAAATGAACACTATATTTTCTTAGCAGAGGAATACACTTAATTCCTGTGATGCATGTGCGTTACCTTATTCTGATTATTCGCCTACCGAAATCAGTAAAGATGACTTTCAGAATACTTGCAACACAGTCTTGGTACATATTCCTTTTGATAAACTGCACCTATATTTGTACTGGTAAACAGTGTATTTGTACCTATGCGTGTGTACAGCGAACGTGCGAAGTGCATACGCATTAATTTGAACAAGAAAATTTGTCCAAAGTACAACCTAAGCGAGTTCACAATTTTAATATAACTTTTAAAAGGGCAAAATTGAAATCAGAGAAGAACAACAGGGTTAAACATGTATCACTAATGTTTTGCATAATTTGAAAATAAATTAATATACCTATTGCCTACGATATAAGATTTGCATAGAAAATGGATGGTCGACACTTACGTGGTGCAGTTGTGACCCTTGGTTTTGGTACATAATTATGTTATATGCTATATGTTATATGTTATATGTTATATGCTTCATAATTCATCGGATAATTTTAAACACGGACACACTCTTTCAGAAAATTGGAGAATGAGTTTCTGTTCAAGAACATTTCCACTTCATGATGTCTGTTTCAGTTAAGCACGAATTGTGGTGCCTGAAGCTTCTCTTCCGATTCGGACTTGTTCATATTTTAAGATTTGCTAGCATTTCAACAAGATATCGTTGTTAGAACATTATGGCGCATGCAAAAAGCAAAACTGTTATGTATAGTACTCACAACGGCACACATCAGAACTTACAAGCTCGTATGAAAAAGAAAATATGCACCTATTTTATGAAGGTCGTAGCGGTTTTAACCTAGCGATGGCGGTGTGGAGTAATTGTTGTGGCGCTGTTCAGTGTGATTTACGCTGAACGTTGATATGTTTATGGAAGAAATGCTATAGCGTGCCACATTAACCATGCATTGTTGTAATCATTGTAATGTTTGGTTTGCATGTCTTCCATTATTTACCGGAAAGCATTAAATAAAATGACATGGTTTATAAAATTGAGAATAAACGGGAACATGTTACGCACTTTTTTCTGTAGTTATGAGGAATACGATAGTTGGTAAAATTGAAGTAACACTCTTATTCAAATATCAATACAAACACACTTATAACAAACATAAATTTTGAGCGATAAACCTTCAACTACTAACTAAATAATTTATTTATGGAAAATATGAATTATTATTAACATTATTATAACTGTGTATTTCATAGCTGGAAACACAAAAATATTAAAGTATTGGTGAATGCTAAATTATTTACTGCTATCTACTATCATCCCATAAGGTAGAAATACCATGTTTTCTGCACATTTCTTTCAGATTAAACTCAGTATCCTTCATAAGAACCATTGTTTTCAACATTTATTCATCCTTTTGGATATTTGAAAACAATTGTATTAAATCTTATTTTGGAGTAATAGTCATCTTTAAGGCATAAGACAGTCTTTATTAATTGTACACGAATTTACCGTATTGCATATACATTTTGACACAATAAAGCGAATGTGCATTAGGTCAATATTGCTGTTTCTTTTCAAATGAATACAAAGAAACTATGTATAGATTTATCATATATAAGAGAAACTTCTAGGACAACCAAACTTGCTATTATTAAACTTTCCATTCGATTTGACTAAGTGCCACAAGCGTTTGACATACTTGATATATCTTAGCCATAGATGAACAAAACCATTAGTACATGAAATAGTTACGTATACCTAGTATTTATATGTTAGTACTAAGTTCTGGGTATGTGGTTGTTGTTAATGCAACTCTGATAGTATGACTAACTATTTCGCTGCAACTTTAATCTGTAGAATTGAAACCCGCTGTTAAGCTATTCTTTCATTGCTGCCCGCGAGCGGCTTTTGCATAATAGTGCATAACAAAAAACACTTGTTTTAATTAAGTGCATACAATTCAAATCTACTCGTGATTTCGGTTTTAATAGAGACACATGGTATCCAGAATTATATGGATTAAGAAAGCAATAATTAAAGATGTACTCTTCCTCCCAAATAAGTTTTAACACAATTAATACATTTGTTATGATATGTCAAAAAGGATGAATAAATGTCGAAAACAATAGTTTATATGTGATACCGAGTTAAATCTGAAAAATATTTGCAGAAAACACGGTAGTTTTACCAAACGAAACGATATGACAGTAAATCGTATAGCAATCACCAATAATTCATATTTTGTGTGTGTTTTCAGCTATAAAATACACGGTTACAATGTTGTTATCAACTGTTTGAATTTTCCATAAATGCATGAATTAGTAAGTAGTTAAAGTTTATCATTCAATTATTGTTTTTGTTATACATTTGTATGTATTTATTTTGAATAAGAGTGTCACTTTAACGTGTGCAGTACGGTGTACAGTCGCCTCCGTTGCAGTTTTGCGCGGGCAAAATCATAATACTTGCAATGACTCAATTATTACTTATTTAAGTCTCACTCATTTGCAAGCATTACTCAGAAATAGGATCTGTCACGCGTCGTCATGTTATGCACTTTTTTTTTAAAAGTTCAGAAAATATACCAGTAAGCGATCCTTTGGCGAGCTAACTTACATATTTCCTGGAAGTATTGTCACACATGAATTGTTACCCACTTTTTAATCGCAATATTTACACATAATTTATTGTATTTTTTTTGTCTTGTTTTCTTAGTGCACGGTGACTGACAATATATGAAATTAAAAAAACAACAATCAACGCTTTTAACAAAGAAGCCTATGTTCTTTTCATGATATTCAAACATTTCATGACTTTAGCAATTATACCACTTATCGTTTAGCAAATAATTAGACCTATTGCATTTTTCTTTACTGTAATAGCTTTGTGCACGAATACAATCCATCAGGTTGATGCCAAATGCAAGCCCTTAATATGAAGATGATGGTTTATTGCCGCTCAACACGGGCACCATGTTTATTCAGTCTGTATCATCAATGTTAGATCTAAGAAAACTTTACCATTTTAAAGTCTACCCAAATGAACACCTAATGTACCTGGAATATTTGGGACTGTTCAATGACATTTGTTATCTTTGTTTTAAGTCTTCATTCGAAGCAAAATATTGCCTTTCAACGTAGCATTTATGACGCAATTTATCACGTGGTACACACACACTGTAGTAGGTGAAGCGCACATTGTTTAAAACACTTTACTTTTGGTTGGAGGCAACCATACTTTTACTGAACAGCCAAGTGATGCTTCAATGAAGCGGAAAGGGTTTACTTCGTAAATATACATTTATCAATCCTGCATCTATAGTGACGTATAAAATATATGTAAGCATCATCATCATCATCAGCAGCAGCAGCCGCAGCAGCAGCAGCCACAGCAGTAGCAGTATTTTTATTATAATTATTATTATTATTATTATTATTATTATTATTATTATTATTATTATTATATTATTATTATCATTATTAGTTTAGATATTATTATTATTATTATAATTATTATTATTATTATTATTATTATTATTATTATTATTATTATTATTATTATTATTAGTTTAGATATTATTATTGTTATTATTATTATTATTATTATTATTATTATTATTATTATTATTATTATTATTATTATATTATTATTATTATTATTATTAGTTCAGATATTATTATTATTATAATTATTATTATTATTATTATTATTATTATTATTATTATTATTATTATTATTAGTTTAGATATTATTATTATTGTTATTGTTATTATTATTATTATTATTATTATTATTATTATTATTATTATTTTTATTGCTGTTGTTGTTCCTTATGCGGTTGTTGTTCTTGCCATTGTTGTGCTTCTAATTGTTGTTGTTGTTTTTAATGTTATCGTTGTTGGTGTTGGTGGTGGTGTAGTTTTTGTTGTTGTTGTTTTAGAAAGCACTCATTTCTGCATAAGGTGTCTGACATTTTTGCAATTCTCCGTAGCTTTGATTATTGATAGACACATACCTCGAATCTATGAACTTTTGCACAAGCTGACATCAACCTCTCCAAGACCGTTAAACTATCTTTGATTTCAGTTAACATTCTTCCCAGCGTCATTCATCACAAGCAGATCAATAATCCTTTTAGATTTAACGCAGCTACTTCAATCTGTTTTATTGTATGTTTTAACCTACTTTTATCGATAAATAATTCATCAGACCTAGTTTTATAGATGAATAATTCATCAAAACAGAGTGAATAAATTATGGAATTAATCTTTTACTGTTTACGATGCAACTATTTTGTTTGAAGTTGTTTTCTTTCGCCACAACTTGATGTCACAATTTCACACCTGGGCTGAGAATGATGTTAGAAGACAAGATATTCTTAAATATTAAAGATGCACTCTTACTCCCAAATAAGATTTACCACAAGTAATACAAATGTTTTAATATGCCAAAAAGGATTAATGAGGGTCGAAAAGAATGGTGCTTATGAAGGATACCATGTTAAATTCGAAAGAAAGCTGCAGAAAATACTATATTTCTAGCTAATGAGACGATAGAAGATAACAATAAATCTTTGAGCATTCATCAATCATTTAATATGTTTGTGTTTTCAGCTATAAAATACACGGTTACAATCTTGTTTTCAGTAATTAATATTTTCAATAATGCATTATTTGGGAAGTAGCCAAAGGACTCAAAATTTATGTTTGTTATACATGTGTATGTATTGATTTTGAATGAGAGTGTCACTTGAATACGTTTGATGCAATGAAAACTTTAAAGAATGTTATAGTTTATCTTTGTTTGAAAATGAATGATTTAACATGTTATAATTGTCATAGCACAGTGGCACTTTTCAACTCGTATTACCGGTAGTATCGGTGGTATGTAAACTTATGTATACGCACACTCGGGCCTTCTCATCCGGCGAGTGCACCGTTAAGATTGTTAGTCATTTTAGGAGCATAGGGCACAGACAGACTGTAACCCTGGTTAGAGCTACCCTGGTTCTTTAACGTGCATCCGGAATACGATTAGTATTTTTAGTGATGCGACGGGGAATCGAACCTGCGACCCCTTGATTTATCCGGAAGGCCTTTATCCGGCCTTTTGAGGAGTGATAGCAGGATAAAAACGAATAATTCAACATTTTTACACACTGTATGAAAAAGAGATACTCTAACAGAAGGAAAAAATGAAATTCTAGTCCGATATCATGAAACATGCTATGATATATTTTCACATTTTAGTTACAGAAAAGTGCATTATATTTATCAAGGTTTAATGCTCTTAAGCGTACTGCAGGAAGGAATTAGGTTGAGTCTGTTGTAATTGCTTTTCTTGCAGATCATTGCAAACAAGTCTAAAATTACGCAGGAAGGTGTATGTAATTACGATTTTATGGCAACAAAGTAATGATTATGGTCACATAAAATCTCAGCAATAGAAGTACACGCCAGGTACACGCACTTGACACTGTTATAGGCGGCGGGTTTCAGTTCCAGAAAATATCTCATCAACAAACACTGTTGCAAGTTTGGGAGGGTAGGTATATGTAGGTAAATTAGGGTACGTTTAATGTATAATGAACTACTCGGTTTAGTTTCTGTCTGTTTTTGGAACCAGGAGAAGTACTTTAAGGTTCTCATATGTATAACTAACTTATTTAGGTTATCAGATATCTTATCCTTTAGGCGAACGTTATTATTGTGTTTTTTCATACGAAACTATAACCAACACAAATCATCGGTTGTGTTATACCTGTTCATATGAAATTCGTTTGTTTTATACCTGTTCATCTGTAATTTGGTTGTGTCATACCTGTACATCTGCAATTCGGTTGAGTTATACCTGTACATCTGCAGTTCGATTGTGTTATACCTGTTCATCTGCAATTCGGTTGAATTATACCTGTACATCTGCAATTCGGTTGTGTTATACCTGTAAATCTGCAATTCGGTTGTAATATACCTGTTCATCACGGAGAGATGAACAAATAAACAACTTAACTATAGTTCAATAATCATACAAACTTCACTATGTATGGATGTTAATAGCCGTCTACTCGAATCTAATGACATTCTTTATTGCGTTCATGCGTCATTAAAAACTTCAGTAATATCTACAGACAGCCAGACAACTGAATTTATTCCAAAAAATAGTTCACAATGCAAGCATACCTAATAAAAGGTTTCTAGACTTTTTAGAATCTTTGCATTGGCTAGTGTTATTTGTAAAAACAAGTTGTATGTGTCGATAAAAAAGAATCGAAACATGTCGATCACCCTGAATATAAAAGTTTAACATCGTATCATGACAAATGTCATTCAAATACGACAATCAAGGATACAATGGCAAATAAAATAAATTTAACAATGCAGTTTGTTTTAGTATTAACGAGCCTCGTATTTTTTAGGATATTTAGTGAGTTGATATCTAGTAAGAAATGACAACAATAGGAAACATGTCAACGGTTAGAGTAAGGCACAACTAATATAAGTATGAGTAACAGTTGTGCTTCCCCGACCCTACATCAAAATGTTCACGGGTTATTTACTCAGACGGTAAGTCGTATATTCAATTATTTAGAGCTCTTGTAAGTTTAAACTTGAAAACTTTGAACAAGCTGGAATAACAGTTAATATCAAAATATCAAAATGCTGCTGTGCTGTGGAACACCTAACCAGGGTGTGGGCGTATAGATTATCGATGTCGTAATGTACCATCTTATTGTATCATCTTAAATATGAATACACATCAACAAGGGCAACGTTTCATTTGTTTTCTATTTCCTCAATCTTGTGTCCATTTATCATATTGGAGAAAGTTCAATGCACTAAAATGTGTAGTAAAATAATGGAACTATGACACTAAGATTTACTACAAAATCGTTATGGAAATGGCCTCCTGATGAATACCACTCATACCTGTACAACTTTAATCAGTTTAAAAGTTTTTAGTTCGTAAGTTGTTTATTCTTAATTTTGTGTTTAACCTTTCGCCTTTTGTGCATAGTTTGTTATCCTCCTGCAAATGCCAGTGAACCTTATTTTGTTTTCATTTATGCTTAATATAATTCACTGTATTTACTGGTCGATAGTCTGTCATGTTACAAACCATAGAAAGTAACCGGCAAAATGTAATGCTATTATTAACGAACATTCGTGTGAAAATGCACTTTGCCATTTCTGTTGTAAGCTATGATAAAATGCGCGAAGGGAATTAGAATTGTCATTTGGAGCGTAACAATAAATATAAAAGTAATGATTATGAAAATTATTACTTAAAGCACTACCACTCTGATGGAATCGGTGAATATCGCGCTTATTGATAACAGAAAGTGAAGTTTAACTCGACTGTCTGCAGAAGTATAACGTTCTATGGACCACAGATAGTGATGTTTACCTCAAATTTGTCTTGATTAATAACCATCTATATGGATTTTAGGGAGTGATGTTTACCTCGACAATGTCTGGGTGAACATCACCTTCTGACAGATTACATATAGTGATGATCTCCTCGACATGTCTTATGAATATCCCGTAATACGGTTTACAGATGATTCCGGACCGCTTATCGAATATTGCTTTCGGCCCGTAAAACGTACACACGTGAATTCAATTTTCGTCTAAAATCATATATGGCGACTGTAAAAATATGTCTGCTAAGACTATGCCTTGAAATAAACGTATGAAGAACAAAGGAATTCCTGTTCACACCATAACTGCATGTTTTTACACAAACAGTAGATATGGTCTTTTGAATTCTTACCTAATTTGCTATTTTGAACAAATGTTTGGTACATTTAAAACGTCTATTTGGTTCTTCGCTGTCCATTCAACAACCATGTACGAATAAATTGTATTCTCAAATACTCTTAAGAAAGTTCGATGTTCAAATACCATTTATTTTAAATCCCGCTAACTTATTACGTTATTGTGAATTCTAATAGACACTTTCCAACTTTTAAACTATAAGATAGATTAGCTTACTTCAAACAATCATATTCTTAATTTTGCAGACATGTTAAAATACCAAAAGGTTGTATTAATAATACGACAGGACATGCAAGCAGGTGTATAACATTGGAAACACCAGTCTGTTTCAATTCTAAAGGGAGAAGGTTCGATAATTACTTTTAGTCCATAAGGAGAGGCTTTTAAATAATAATGTCATATATACTAAACATTATGTGATATCATTTTCTTTACTAGACAAGACGAATGGGATATAATTACCGCAAATAGAACAACTGATTCAAAATGTGTATGTTGCTTGAACATGGCACGAATCATTCCTTACCAATGAACGGTCATAATCTAACTAAAATATGTCAGCCTTTCCGGACATTAGAACACCTTAAAGTAGTATTTATCCACGATAACGTACATCGCTATATTTCAAACAAACTTTTTGGCGGTACGATATTGGCCATTCATAGTACGAAAAAAAATTGACTCGGTAACGGACATTGGCTACTTTAAAAGACTACACAATCCTTCTTTATGTATTTACGGATAAATGGGGAAATGTCAAAATTTTATCTTACCGCAATGTCGAGTTAATGTATCAACGTGCATCAGTGTAATAGTGAGAAGAACTCATTTTACATTAATATAGCCGAAAATATTGGAATATCTGGAACTCCGGTTAAAGATAAACACCCTAGTCTTGACAAAATAAAGGAAAACTGCCAAATGTCACCTGACTTTAACTTCACCCCGGTCACCGATAAAGATATCTGAAAATACATTGACAGGTTAAATCCCAAAAAAGCAACTGGTATAGATTTGATTTCTCCCAAAGTCATCATTGCTGGCAAAGATGCTTTACAGGTTCCCATCCGAAACATGGCCAATGAAAATATTAGCCAAAGATCGTTTCCAAATAGCTTGCACAAGTTACCCCTATTTTCAAGAAAGATGACCCCTTTATTGAAAAGAACTATAGACCAGTCAGTATTTTACCATCAATGTCCAAATTATATGAACGGGTAATAAGTGAGCAACTGATTAGTCATTTTGATAACATTTTTCATCCTTTCCTGGCAGCATTCAGAACAACATTTGGATGTCAAACTACCCTGTTAAGGCTGGTGGAAGACTGGGAAAAAGCCCTTGATGAGAACAAATATGTAGGCGCAGTTCAAAAGCATTCGACTGCCTGCCCCATGATCTCATCTTAGATAAGCTTAATGCATACGGTCTCTCAGCCCCAGCATGTAAATTTACGCACAGCTATCTTACAAACAGAAGGCAACGTGTCAAACTTGGTCAAATTACCAGTGAGTGGGACTCCATCCTGAAAGGCGTACCACAAGGATCAATATAAGGGCCTTTAGCTTTCAACATTTTCCTAAACGACATCTTCTACTTTATCAATAATTTAGCTTTGTATAATTATGCAGATGACAATGCTCTTTCTGTGTGTGATAAAAATCCTGCTGTTGTTAAGACCACTCTTGAAGAAGAAAGTAACATTTTTATAAACTGGTTTACTTCCAATCTAATGCAGGCTGACCCTGACAAATTTCAGGCAATTTCAGTTGGCTCAAGGTCTGTTAAAGAAATAAAACAATTCAATATACTTAATCACACCATTGTTTGTGAAGAGTAAGTGAAACTTTTAGGCGTTGAGGTAGATAGTTTGTTAAATTTTAATGCCCAGATTTCTAAAATGTGCAAAAGCAGCTAAGCAATTGAATATTATTCAAAGACTAAGCAAATTTTTGACAACCAATACTCAGCTTTTTATCATTAAATATTTTATACTGCCCTGTCGTTTGGCATTTTTGTAGCAAGATCAACACAGAAAAATTGAAACAGATTCAATACAGAGCTTTAAAAAATGTTTTTAATTATAACACCTCAACTTACGAAAATTTTCTTTATAGAGTTCAATTACATTTGAGCTGGGTAAGATACATTGCAATGAAACTTACAAATGTCTGTATGGTATCTCACCAAAATAGTTTCAAAACCTTGTACATTTTAAGACATGTCATTTTAATATGAGATACGAAAACTGTGTAGACATTCCATCAGTAAGAACAACTAAATATGGGAAAAACTCTTTCCGCTTTGAGGCCAGTCAGGTTTGGAACAGCCTCCCAAAGTAAATAAGGTGCTCCTATAACTACGTGGAATTTAGAAGGCTGATCCGCACCTGAACATGTCCCTCTTGTAAATGTTCAATGTGTAAATAATATCGTTTTGCTTTAAAAAAAGTAGAAGAAATTGAGAACTATAAGATGTTTCACTGAATATCTTTTATCATTTGTCTTAACGTAAAGGGAGTTTTGTTTTCAGTGGGGTGGCTTACACCCACTGGACAAGATATGGCATTCAAATACCAGAAAAGATTACAGCGGACTTATTAAATTAAATTGCATAGGCTAATATCTTATTACGATTGTCTCAAATTCACATGACATCTGTCGAACACATACAACTACTTGTGTTTTTCTTTCGGCAAGTATTTTGTTAAGGTGTTATGACTTAATTTTTCAATTAACATTATTTTACAGTAATAGGTGTAATATCAAAATAACATGATAAATATAATACCTCTTCTAAGCAATACTTTCCAAAGATTTTTCCTATAAAGCTAGATTAATTATAAGTTTTTACAAACTACACATCGATGTACAAAGCTGTTATTCCCTTGAATAGTTTGCTACTTTTTGGTATTTCAATGTATATGATTACCCTTTAAAGGGGCTGTCTCACGTATGATAAAATAGCGAAAAAAGATTGTCGGAAACTGACATAAACTTGGCATCTATGTGTACAATGCATTGAAACTTACTAACTGAAGTACCACATAGTTTACATTTTATTTAAGTTAAGCAGTTATTTCGTATTTTTCCATGGGTATGTCTACCAGGTAGAATTCATTCCTTATGCGTGATTGGCTAGTCGATGGTATCACGTGATATTACCGAGGTAGGTTTATAGCTTAATTAGGTCACCCGGTTTTTGTTAGCCTTTGTAGCTCAGTTAGTAAGACGCTGGTCTTTAATTTTTGCGACGCGGGTTCGAACACGGTCTCCGACACAATTTTTTTTTTTTACATTTTGGTACTTTTTTTCAATGATGATATCAAAGCGTAAGATTCGTTACAGAAAAAACTTTTTTTTTGGTACCAATCTGTGACACAGTTTCTTTTAAGTTAAACTTTTGAAACAACTTACCATTTTACAGTGGTATATCAACTAGTGGAACCGTGCGCATGTGGACTGGCCGTACAGCCGGGAAAACTTGCTGATGCTATCACTGTTCTCGATGCTCTTATCCAATTATCCTATTTGTATTTGTATGCATGCTCCAATATGTGTTCACTTTAAATGGGGGTCCCGTATGACAGTGCTACACCCTGATGCACATTAGTTAACCAGGGTAGCTCTAACCAGAGTTACATTTTGTCTGTGCACTGTGCTTCAAAAGCCTAATATGAGTAAAACCCTTATCGGAGCACTCGACAAATTGGCCTTGTCCGAGTGCGAGTATTGATAAACTTAAATACCTCCGGTTTGACAATCGAGGCCTTCATATGGCAGCAATTGCAATAAGTTATTTAGTCAATTGTTCGAGTCCGCCCGACCTTTGTATGTATTTAAAGATTGAATTATTGAGCGATAAAGACACATGCCTTTTGTTCTACAGTCGAATCCCGCTGGCTGGAACTCTCATGAACCGGCAAAAATACCTCGGACCTCGGAAAAATTGGGCCAAGCGGGAGTTCTTACATTCAGTGTAAAGACATGGGTCCCTTACATCAAGTTCAGGCAATCGATGAGTTCGAGCCAAACGTGTTCGAGCCAATGGGGTTCGACTGTACATGCAAGTTCGTGTAGGGCCCGTGTAAAAATAAATAAAAATGCTAAACGGGTGTCTTTTTAAAAGTGCTAGAGAAAGATAACTACTAGAAAATGTAACATTTCGGTTATGTTTAAACTAATCGTATATAAAATGTGTCACAAATGTGAACTAAATGATCGGGGTCGGTGCACCTTGATGTAAAAGTTTTAAACGGATTACGTGGCCGCTGTCAGAGTTTACGCCTTAACTGTCAAACATCTCAAAGCTTTTCATATCGTTAACATCAAATTGCCATGATAAAGGACTTCGTATTCACATTAAGATATTTTTAGTTAATAGCAGAACACTAACAGTTTATAAATGTACATTGACATAACTTATCCACATGAAATTAATTTAGTTCCTCTGTATTTTTTAAATGAAAACACATAGTGTCACTAACATTATTTTATTTCTTGTTCATATTGTATGCTTAGGGGTGGTGTGAACAGTTTATAATAGATTTTTGTTACGTTTTATAATCATGTTTTGACTATAGCCTAGCGTATCTTTTCACGGGTTGAAGTTTGATTGTCAGTAAACGTAATGTTAAGCTAAATGATTTGCTAATGGGGAAAGAAGCCCATGTATAGTCGTACTGGGGCAAGGCCCATACTGCGAGTGCTCCGATAAGATTGTAAATCATTTTAGGTGTTTTGGAGCATATTGTACAGACAATATGTAACCCTGGTTATTATTAGGCCTACCCCGGTTCTTTAACGTGCACCGATGTGTATAGCACTAGCACACGGGACTACCATTCGACGTCCTTTGCGGAAGAAGATTAGTATTTTAGTAGCGCGGCGGGGAATCGATCATGCGCTCTCGTGATTGACAGTCAAGTGTGTTACCACCAGACCTCGGATCCGCCACTGACGATTTGATTGAAATTTTGATATTATATAGACACCTTTGATCATTCTGGACAGCTCGAACAACCTCGAACGTTGTGCCGGTACATCAGTATACATGGTTCGTAAAGTTTTAAATAATAGTATTAGTTCATTGTCGTGTTTTAACGTGTATTTTGTACTACTAAATTTAAATTGATTGCCGGTGAAACGAAGTATCCATATCTTAAATTACTATGCGATCAAGCACAATTCATAGTTTGTGTCGTTGATGCTGTACCGTTTATGATGTCAGATATATATAGCGATTTATAATTAGGAAAGAAATTGTTTAACTCACGATCTGAGTTATTTTGTTCATATAATTAAAACAAAAATGAGCCATGTGCGAACAATTAAACTGGATTATGCGCTAGGAGCGTTACAATGTGAGCCAACCTGTTACAATGAATGTTGTTGCAAAGTATACTCCTTACACTACATCGTGTCATTGGGTTAAGAAGAAGCTGTATGATGATTATATTATTTGTGTGCGAGTTTACAAGGATTAGTAATTAGGTGAGGATAGAGTCACCGTAGCCGCAATTTCTGTTATTAGTTGCAGGTTATAACAACATCCTATACCTAGTCAAGTGATTAACTAATTTCCAGGGGAAAGATATTTCTCTTATCTTCATTAGATATTCACCGCATTCAATTATTTTTATGGAGGCCTAATTTTACGTCTGAATGGAAATATTAGTTCAGGCAGATATGTATCGGTTTAGGCAGAAACACCTTTTTCATCAAGTAGTTGACTGTTGTTTAGCCTTGATAGATAAGTTTGCGATAATCTGGAAGAAATTTCTTTTTTTATTATGCCATGATGTAGTAAAGGTGTTGCTTTCCTTCTAATGTTTGTGTTATTAAATTATCTAAACCTGCGTATGAACAGCTTGCAGACAGAAAAACTACTCTACAATACCTATATATGCATTTATTCTGATTCGAAAAAACATCATTTCTTTTTTGCAAATCTAAATCATCCAGTCAGTGACCATATCCATCGAAACGACTGTTTCACTGTATTACACCCCTCTTTAAACAACAGTACTTTTTGATACAACGATTCGAGGAGATGCTGTCAAAAACGCATTTGAGCTTTTGTATAGGTGGCAAAGCTACAAAATATGACAAAAGCAAAATGAATAAACAGGCCAGAAGCTGATTGTTTTAAAAAGTGAGCAATTTTCCGATTGTGATCGTTGATTTCAAAGCATATTTTGGTCATAAAAAGAATAAACCACTTTTATAAACTTGCCGTTTTTGCCGTTTTACGTCCTTTGACTACTTAATACCTAAAACATTTATGTATAGAACAAATAGTAAATATCAGTACGATTTTATTATGTACATATTTACAAGCAAACTACGAGTGATGACGTCACATCGATGACGTTACACCCACGAGTTTGGTGTTGTTCTGGAATTTGTTCGCGTGCAGCATTTGGCATTGTTCTTGTAACTGTTTTGTCTAGAGTCCCGTCTAGAAAACACCTGTTTAAGTTCTTGTCTAAAGAAAGCTCCAGTTACCGCATACAAAAAGAAATTGATACAATAGTTAACGTAGAAAATCGTCCTGGTGACATGGAGTATTTCATCCAGATTTCCAAGGTGATCGTCTTGTCTTTGTAGAGCACCTGGGGTATATTCATGAACGTTAAACATTTGTTTTATACTCCAATATTTCTTGCACCACACGGCAAAATATGGCAAATTCAATCCAACGAAGCAAATCGAAACTGCCAACAATATGAATGTAAATTCCAGGCGTATCACCGACTCCTCTGTAACCACGCGGATTTTACGACTTCTCCTGTTCTGCAATACCAGTTGACGTATTATTAGCAAATTCAACACTGTTATAATAACGAATGGTATGAATGTTATAGTGACACCGAATACACTGTCCAAAATGAACGAGATATATTGGCTCCCGCGATCGCTCGTGCATAACGGCCTTCCATTCCTCAGAACATATGATCTGCTCAGAAAAGGTTTGAATGCACATCCAACAGCGGCGAAGATTATCGTCACAAGTATAACCTTTGAGGCGCTTTTCCTGTTGCAAATATGCCGTCGTCGTAGAGGGAAGCACACACCAATAAATCGCTCAATTGTAAAGAAGACCACGAACCAGGAGGACAGGAATCTTGCGATGTATTGCAGGTATAACATGATCTGACAAACACCGTTATATTGATGGAACTCTACCGCGTAATGGTCCGAAAATGACGTCAGTCCGTATTTCAGCCATTCTGGTAGAACATAAAGCAACAACGCAAGGATGTCTGAAGAAGAGAGAGCAGCAAGATATAGACTTGCTGATAACTTACGCATGTTCTTAGACACAAACACAATCAATGACAAAAGGTTGCCAATCATGCCGACGATTAAAATCACCGGTGTAACGTAAGTAAAGAAATGGTTGGCTGTATTCGTGTTGTGAGGTATTTCTCCATCTAGTATCACGTGTAGATTCCCGTCGGAAAGCGAGCAGTTGGTCCCGTTGTTTCCGGTTACGTTGGAAGTGTTGTTCCCAAAACGTTCGTTCCAACATATTAGAGGACCGTACAAAGTTGATCCGCTCTCATTCTGAAAACATTCAAAGGAACATTAACACTTGCACAGGCTAGAATTGTACGACGTACGGATAATTCATTATAAGAAACGATGCACCAAAGGACAATGAATTCTCCTTGAACAGATGCTATTTGACATTAATTATTTCCTCTTCAAAATGGATTTACATTAAAAACTACTTTGCAATGTCGTTCCCGCGATCTTCCTGATGAAAAAAAAACATTAAAACATATTATAAATGCCTGTCATTGTCACTGTATCATCATTTGTATCTTCTGTATCGTGCAAGTCCCTGTTTTATAAAGTGCCTTATCAGACATCTCTGTTAAGTTGATACATATATCATCAAGACAAGAAGATATTTAAAGTGACTCTCTTGTTCAAAATCAATACATACACATGTACTTACTAAATAATACATTTATGAAAATATTTATTACTAAAAATAAGATTATAACCGTGTATTTAATAGCTGAAATCCCAAAAATATTAAATGATTGGTGAAAACTATGATATTAACTGCAATCTAATATTGTCTCATAAGTCAGAAATAGCGTGATTTCTGCACCTTTCTTCCAAATTGAATACGGTATCATATAAAAGCGCCATTGTTTTCAACATGTGTTCATACGTTTTGGTATATTAAAACAATTGTATAACATGTGTTAAATCCTATTAGGAGTTAAAGTGCATCTTAAACCATTTAAAGGCTTTTCTTCAATGCCTTAACTCGCTGCTCAGACATCTAGCTAAAATTATGGCAATGTCAATTATCTAAGAGGTATTTCGGCGATAAAAAAACACCGTGTCAAATATGGTTTCCGTTTATTTCACTCAGTTCAACTAACATAGATAAGACATCCAATATCATGCTAGGAAAGTTTATTTACATGTATGTATAACAGTCGGTACTATTATTTTGGAGTCAAAAAAAAAATACAGTCGAACCTCGTTGGCTCGAACTCTATTGGCTCGAATTCCTCGTTGGCTCGAACTCTATTGGCTCGAATTCCTCGTTGGCTCAAACTAGATGTAATGGACCGATTTATATTAACTGAAGATTAGAATTGCCGCTGGGCTCTAATTTTCCGAGGCTCGATGTATTTTCGCCGGTCCCTGGGAGTTGGAGCCAACGGGGTTCGACTGTATAACATAATTGTTGTTTTCGCACAGTGAAGGCACCAATAAAAGTGGTATTAAAATTCGCGTTCTTGACTGTTCATAATGGATTATGTTAGAATATATTTTCCAGATGTTTGTTAGGTTTCAATTGGGTTTTATTTTGGTGGAGGAGGTTTTTGAAATGTGAATGGAAATGAGAAACTATATATATCTACACTTGAGAAATTAACTTATGCAAGACGTGTTTTATGAGACATTTCATTTAACTTCTAACCAACACAAGTTATTTTTAAAATGTCTCGTTAGCTTGATTAATGCAAAATTGCAACAGACGCTGAGACTCTGAGACATTTCATGAAGCAGTGCACAATATAACGAGCTGATACCTGCCAAATTGTGTCAATAAATTAACATATCCTTTTACGCCATTAATCCATAATATATTGTTTATCATAGAACCGAAGTAACAAATTACGAATGCTTTGTATGAAATATACCATTATGCGCTACGATTTATTGATGTATATGGGACGTAAAAAATGACAATATCTGTGCGTCTGTTCTTACCTAAATCTTACGGATACTATACAATCTTTACGAGCCAAAGAACAGTAATCATTAGCTAGGTATTCACCAGATGTAAATTAAGTACTGTTTTATAAGAATTAATGCTGATAGAAAAGACTGTCACCAAGCGGTTATATTTGTCAGTGTACATGCGTACCCCCGATAAGGTCATAAGTGGCCAGGTGGTTGTATAACCGAGCCCTGAACCACATTCGCTGTAACCTTTAACATTTAACCCGACTGTAGTTCAGTGTGTGTGTATACCACGTGATAAATTACGTCATAAATACTCCGGCGGAAGACAACATTTTACTTAAAATGAAGACTTAAAACAAAGATAACTTTTTTTTTACTACACCATTTTAAATGAAACAAAGGGCAGTCTATGCCGGTTAAAGAGCCCCGCCTTTGTTTTATTGCCGGAGTTCGATAAGGTAATTAGTTTCATCAAACATTTCGACAAACCTTTTTCCAAATTAATGTTTTGACAGTGCTCCGTCAGACGGCCGCTTTTAGGAAAGGTTTGTCGAAGTGTTTTAAGAAACTAAACTCTCAATCAATCTCTGGTAAAAGACTGAAGGCGGGGCTCTGTAAGCGGCGTAGACTGCGCTATGTTTCATTTTAAATTGTAAAGAGATAGTTAACTTATCTTTGTTTAAAATCTTCATTCAAAGCAAAATATTGCCTTCCGACGTAGCATTTATGACGCAATATATTACGCGGTATACACACACTGGTAGTTGTACGCTTTGTAAATATGATAGTTCTACGTTATAACAGTACCTCTGAAAATGTAAGGATTTATTTTTCTTTGGAAGGAAGGATAACCGCATAGGTACTTTTAACTAAATTACCTTAATTTTTTATCATCCGAGTCAATTAACTTATGCTAGCTTGATCGTATGGACAAGATAAAAATATATTAACAATTTTACATCACACGCTCAAAACCATCAATATATTATAATCATGCCATAAACCAAAGGTAAAGACACAAAAAGATGCATTAATAAAAAACTTTGTAATAAAAAAACCGGTTCCTTCGCCAAAAAAAAATTGACAGTAAAAATAACTCATTTTAAGAATTTATTGTTTCAACTATTCGTTTTCCTTTTAATGATTTGACATTTATTAATTTTCATTATTTTACATGCAGTTCTAGAATACTTACATATAATAATAAAACTGTAATAATAATAATAATAATAATGATGATAATAATAACAATAACAATACTAATAATAATGATAATAATAACAATAACAATAACAATAATAATAATAATAATGATAATAATAATAATAATAATAATAATAATAATAATAATAATGTTAATACAAGGTCTAAATCTTTATTCAAAACTACACAGCAACTTAATTTACCTTGTTGCAAATATGTAGCAAGTTTTGATGATCTAAACCTATCAAGCTTAATTTGGCGTGTTTTCCGACGCTTATCATTCCATTACCAAGGTGAACGTTCTTTAAGACGCTATCAGGACATGTTATCAGAAATTTGCCTCGAAAGGTTGATTAATTAAATCAATGATCAGCGTCTCTTGGAATTTGTGTTAAATAATTCAAACAAGAACTATCATTGAAAACGATCCTCGGTCGTGGCAAACCTGTGGGAAGACTAGTGTCCGAATGGTTTGAATGATCGACATGCAATAAAGTTTTTGGTTTAATTGTTGCCAAGAAATAACCGGCAAAAACAAGCCGATTTCCATCTTAAGTGGCATTTTCCTTGTGTTTTGTTAATCCATACATTTCGTGACGAACGATTATATAAAGTAAAACCAAGACGGAAATTACTCTGGTCTGAATAAGAACTCAACGGATAACGTCATTTACAAGAAAATGTCATTTTAGATAGATAATTAAAACATATCCAGGACGAATGTCTCATTAGGAACACTAATATAACCCTCAGGCCCTGATTTCTCGAAACTTCTTAAGCCCCTTATAACAGGATTAAACTAAGCTCACTTTTTTTGGTGTTCAATAAATTGCGTAATATTAACTTCTTTATGCGTTTTAACACTTTAGACAGGAATTATCATTATGATAATCACAATAAACCATTTTTCATTTATCAAAATTCAATGTAAGTATGTATTTTGGCTTATTGAAATAAGCCACTTAAGCCTGTTTAGCTTATGAAGTTTTCAGAAATTGGGGCCAGGTTTGTTTTCCTTTTCCGGGTTGTCGGCACTGTGACATTTATTTCTTATTAATAAAAAACATCCTACATAACTGACGAAAATAAAATGTTGCCTTGTTATTTGTCATAAAAAAAATTTGACTCCATTTTCTCTCATCGACGATCAATTTAACATAGTAGATGATACTTCATATATTTATTTTTAAAGTAAAAAATAATAAGGCATCAATTTAATTTAAACCTCTTTGAAAATATATAAAAAAAACATGTTCTAACTTGTAAACATATTTAAAATGTCGAGTTACTAAAAGTATTTTATTACTGCAATCTAGTATGTCACATGCAGGTTTTTAGCATACAAAAAACTTGATTCTTTATGAAAAAAAATGTACATATCATATTAGTTAAATAAGTTAGTAATCTGTTGAAAATAAATCCGGGACGTACATCGTTTGATCCAACTGGTAATTTCCTTGTAAATTATGCACGAGTTATTACGCAAAAGCTGTCTTTACTACAACAGATACATCGAAAAAGTAAAGTATATCTTACATCCGATCTGAAGAGCCTCCCAAATTGCTCCCGGAAGTCGTTCATGTAATCTTGCATCGTGTTTGCCTTATCCTAGCCCATCACTGCCACCTTCATATAAGACTGTAATTAAACACACCGCTGTAACATATATAGACGCTGTACAGAATGTCACTTGTTTCTCGTAAGCTTCATACTTATACAACATTATAATCCAATGTAAGGCGGGAAATGATCCAGTCATGAGAACATTGTGCAGCAATTATATTTAACAATTCGCCTAGAAAACCCCCCACATATGTTAGTAAACATCAACGACTACCAAAACTATAACATTCAACGAATGGAGTTTTATTATTTATGAGTGTGTTTTAGACGTCATGGGTCGAAACAGCTCAGTTCAACTATGGGAAGGGTAATAAAAACATTTCAACAGGTTCAACCACTTCGAGATATTTCGTAATCACGTTAACAATTCCCATCGCATAATAGAGACATAATGTGGCGAGATATTACAACAATAACAGACGTTCATGAAACCTATAAAAACACTCCCATGCACACTTTTATTGTAACAACAATTATCTGATCAAAAGCACTTTTAATACTTTGTTTTGTTTCTACTTAGCGCCATTCATACAAGTAAGATTAATCTATTATAGTGAAATACTTACATTTGTTTTTAACTTTGTAGGCGTCTGTAACGTTTATTCCTCAATTTCAAATAGAGTTTAACTTGTAAATATAAGCCGTCCTTAATCAGATCCAAATTTGAGTAGTGCTGAACAACATGACAACTTATAACTCAAGTATATGTACCCTGCACCTCTCGTAACGCCAGACCCAAACACATCGCAACCACTGTTTCCTCAAGATGCGCTGTTTTATTTGATACCCATCTAGCGCCAGTGTTGCCAAGACCGCGTCCAATTCAGGAGTAACCGTTATGAAAGCCAATAATCTGTGATGTTGCGCTGATGTAGCAAGCTTGGATTTTTCCATTAAAGATGAAACTACCAAACAATTGTGTCAAACTAATTATATTAGTACTAGACACTTTGCATGAACAGTCATGAAATGAATATTTTATCAATTTCTAACGCTTTACAACATGTAACGGGTAACTTTTCGCTCAAGAATAATGAAAAATACATGGATACATAATGTTTTACACAAATATATGGTATGTTTAATACAGCGAAAACGAACTGTTATAATCGTTTATATGATGAACCACATTTGAATAATCCAAATAATTTATCAACATGTACACAAAATCGGTAATTAACTGACCACGAACAAGTGTTTTATCTGACCGACCCACTTAATGAGGTTATTTACAAGTAACTAATGTCATGGTGATCTGTGTTTTATGTATACTGGTATGCATGCTTAATCGACGCACTTTGTTAAACAGCAAACTTGTTTAATATACGCAGACATAAACATGCTTATGTACTTTAGGGGTATAGTTGTTAACATCAAAACCATTAACAACAATGATTCATCATAAAGTACATATATTAAGTGTTTCAAATACGTTCGAAAGGCCAATTAGCTGAAGTACTGATGTTGTCGAATATAAAATGTTTATGTTATTATTTGGTGAAAATATGGTGAAAATTTGACTGCGAGAACTTGAAATGTGGTTAAATTATATCGCTCTTCACCAGTTATTGAACGTTGTACATGACAACGTGGTACAAACTAATGACGTCATTCACTACACATGCACACACACGCTCGTGAATATTAGCAAAAGCTCGCATAAAGGGTGCCCTAACTTTTACTTATTTGACAGCATAAGTAAAACTACAAGGAAGGTAGTGCAATAAGCAGGTAAGAAACACCTTGTTATTGAAAAACGGATGGATTAGGAATAAATGTTTGAAACGCAGAGCTAAAAAAATGACTTTTCATCCTACATTTTCCAGGAATATTCAATGAGAATGACGGGAAGTATATTTTTTAAGTATGTATATACATGTATTTGTTGTCATTTGTGTTTGTACGATATTTTGGTATATGACCTTCTGGTGGATATAAGGTTTGTTTTGGACATATGCATAAGATACAATATGGTGACATGGTTTACTTTGAATGGTGCGTTTATGGTGTAAATGTTTCGATCTGTTTTGTTCTGAACCTGAAAGACCCTACTTATATGAAAAAAATAAAAAGTTTAATTTTATGTTTTTGCATTTGTATACATTAATATGTATCAAAAACGCCATAATAAAAATAATATCAATCTAAAATTAAAATAAGTTTATTGAAATGAGTATAAATAGTTTGCTTTGGAAGGAAATTATCCCCAGTTTATGTTCGCAATAAAAGTATCACAACACAACTCAAGTGTACATGATTTATGACAATCTAGGAGCTTAGTGTAGTCTTATATTTTACAATCTAGTGTTATCTGTAGACTATCTTAATATTGCGTTTAAATATGAATACATTTATAATTATTCTGTACATTGTTTATCGCTTTTAATTGATGTTAGATTCTATAAAATCTCTTAATTATTCACTGTAAGCGCTCACCTGCTATCTAAGTGTTAACTGTCTTTTTATTTCGTCTGATTCACATTAATTATTATTTGAGTCAAAGCCTATTTGAGGCTGATTTATGTTTTTTAAATCTAATTAAGCTTACGGTTCTTGCTCTACTGTTTGCGATCACAGAGGTCATCGTCTGAATGAGCGTACGACCAAACCCCGTAAGGAAATCCAGTTGAATACTAAGCCAGCGTCAGAAATGAAATGAAAATTTTAACTCGTATATTCAAATACACCTAGTGTTTTAATTCAAGTCGAAGGTGTTTTTTGTTTTTTTTAATGTTTCATCGTATTACGACCAATATTCCTTTGTTTGTGGTCACCAAGCCAGTCAATATAAGTATCTTTCATATGTATGCATGGCGGGTGGAAACATCGGACCCGAGAATACGCGTGCCCGAGGGTCAGATTTTTACATTCAACCCGCATACCTGTGAACGGTACATTTGTTTCATATATATGCGAAAAACTACAGAAACATGCTCAGTAGCAAAAAGTTTAAACATAAACCCGGTTTAGTGGCAATAGGCAAACGCCAAAGACATTGAACACAAAATCACAAACAAGAAACCATACCTATAATTGAAGTAAAATTATGACAGTGTACATGTTTGGTTTAGGTATTTCGCATGAAACGTTGTTTATTGACGCCAACGTCATGACGCGCAGTAAGTTGAAGTGAACGTCAAATAGTTCCCGATTGCGGTCGCCGTTCTAAGGTTTTCAATAAATTTGGTATTATTTTTTTGCTGTATATTGTATTTTGTCCTTAATCCATCTGCTTTTTTAAATATTTCTACTTTAATATAGAATCATTATCCATTTAGTAATTTTCTGATATTGCGCGTAGATGCACATAAGTCATCTTACCCGGGATGAGTAAGGCAAAAATATCTGATAACAATTCGGAAACGCATGTCCGTTATGCAAGAAGTGAATTTTCTATGGTTACTACGGTTTCCTCAACAACACAAGGCCATTCTCTCGTGTAACATCATGCCAACAACTATGATTAATATAATGATGTAATACTTTGTTTCACAATCGTTGTAAAATAACTAAGTTTGAACTTAAGACGACCCGAAAATCGAACGTACAATATTGTCGTGGATAGGATGACAACACAGTGTCTAAATGAAGATGTATATACAACGTCCGTCAAATAGAGCAGTCTAAATACTAAATATTTAAATATCAAAACAGAAATCAACAAGACGACAGGGACAACACAACAAATGACTGTTTATAAACGGTCATCACGAGTCGGTGTGCGGGATGATGGTAAAAAGTAACGCATTTTAACGTGTAAAATTGGAGGAAAATGATTATGAAATATCACTTTCAATCAAATATGACTTATACCCTTATACTGTTTCTTGCAACAAAAGAACCCCAGATAAACTAATGACCAACTGTCAAATTGTATTTGCAACCTTAAATAATCAGCATAAATGTATAAAGACATTTTATACATAACAGAAAAATTGAGGTATGAAATTTGCATTGTAATAAAAAAAAAAAAAAACTACATCATACACTCTCTTTAAAGCGGCGAAATAATCTACAACATTGCCCTATGGGGCTTTATACACTACATAATGTTCTAGGTAATTTAATGCTTTTCGCGCGTATGTCGCAACGACACAAGCGTTGACATTCTAAAAACGACTTCTGGTATCATTCTTGTGTAAAGTTTTATTTTAACCTAAATTGTTTATTTTGGTTTATCGGGGAATGTTTTCTTATGAGGGTTATGTAAAATACCATTTGTTTTTGTCTACCAAAGAAGTAAACAAAATGCCTTCGGGAACAAATATGTCTTCATACACTGTAAGGTTCTTATCGAAGGCAAAGTGCATGTGTCAAATTGGTTTTGCTGTTGGGATGATCTAATGTTTTATAGCTGCAGAATAGTTAAAAACCATAAAACTTTCCAATTACAAAACCAGAAAACATCTATATTATATTTACATTGATCATAAGTTACTGTGCATTTTTACCTACTTCTGATTGGAATAGAATCACAACATCAAGATATGTTTGGCTTTTGGAACCAACAAAATAACATTTTTCGAAAATTGATTGCTCATTTAGCAAATCCACCACAGCATGGCACAGCGTTGATCTAGCCCTCGGGGAAAAACTTAAACTGCAGCCATTCACCTATTCTAGCCCGTCTTCTAATTAAAGTAATGGCGCCTTTTCTTAATTGGGTAGAAAACAGTTGCAATCACGATTATGCACCGGTACAACTCCTCATGTTACTCAAAGCTGTATAGAACAAATGATGACCAAACATAATTTATTACCGAATTTCAGAAATTTCATGACTGAAAGCGATTTTGCATTTTAAAGAGTAATTTTTGTTGCTGATATTCGTACGTGGTGCTTGACAATCCTTGAAAAAATGTCATATATGACTCACATACATGGTTAAATATGATTCTGCTGCAGTCAATTTATTAAGCGTTTCTAAATGTACCCAATGGATTATAATCTGACTTTGTTTATAGATTACCTATTGAATGGATTCACATGTATATTAATATGAATATTTAAGACCGTTTATTACACGGATATATATAACCCGTCTGTACCATACTCCCATGTACTGCTCAAATATATTTTTCTCTCCAATAGCATATATGCATTTATCTCATATACATCTTAATTGCAGCTATGATTATATGTTATATCTCTCAATGACCGATCGCTTTTGACACAAACATAACACACAATTTAGCAATGAACAATGTTATCTTCTATCTATTACATTGTACATGTTGTGTAAATTGTTTAAAACTTTGATCTGTTCTGTTCTGTTCTGTATATCACAAGACCAAGGTATGTTTGCATAGTACAGAACTTTACTCCGATGAAATCGTTTAGCTTTTTTATTCAAAATGATTAACCAAAGATTGCACATTTTGGTACTGGATTTGCTTGATTGTAAGAAACGTAAATGAGAAACGATTTTTTTTAATATCGTCATATTAATATTTTAATTGTGCACTGACTAGTTGTCAATACGATTTGATAATTGATTACACATCTTTTTTTAAATTGGGGTTCATAAAATAAGCTTCAACTACCTCCAGACAACAGCACCTTTAACTGTCAATCATTGTTGCTTCGCGCATGAGAAGAGGGCAGAGTAATTTATTAAAAGTAGACGACTGTACCAAATCATTTAGACTGACAAAAAACGCTCAACGAAAATATGTTTTTGTATTCACTGTCAAATCTGCTCGACATGATATGGAGCTACAGTTAATGGGGGTAAATCCTCGATTGTCATTGGCCCACAAATATGTGCGAACACCAAATAAGTTCAAGGTATTTGGCAAAGAAGTTATAATCGAGATAAATCTTCAAACTGTACGTTTACAGCAGCAAAAAGTCGAATCCTCCATATCCCGCATATGTTTCCATACGCCGGACATGTCTCCATACCCCGGACATGTCTCCATACCCCGGACATGTCTCCATACCCTGGACATGTCTTCATACCCCTGACATGTCTCAATACCCTCGACATGTCACTATATCCCGAACATGTCTCAATACCCCGAACATGTATCAATACCTCGGACATGTCTCCATACCCCGGACATGTCTCCATACCCCGGACATGTCTCCATACCCTGGACATGTCTGCATACCCCCGACATGTCACAATACCCTCGACATGTCTCCATACCCCGGACATGTCTCCATACCCCGGACATGTCTCAATACCCCGGACATGTCTCCATACCCCGGACATGTCTCAATACCCCGGACATGTCTCCATACCCCTGACATGTCACAATACCCGCGACATGTCTCCATACCCCGGACATGTCTCAATACCCCGGACATGTCTCCATACCCCGGACATGTCTCAATACCCCGGACATGTCTCCATACCCCTGACATGTCACAATACCCGGACATGTCTCAATACCCCGGACATGTCTCCATACCCCGGACATGTCTCCATACCCCGGACATGTCTCCATACCCCGGACATGTATCCATACCCCGGACATGTCTCCATACCCCGGACATGTCTCCATACCCCGGACATGTCTCCATACCCCGGACATGTATCCATACCCCTGACATGTCTCCATACCCCGGACATGTATCCATACCCCGGACATGTATCAATACCCCGGATATGTATCAATACCCCGGACATGTCTCCATACCCCGGACATGTATCCATTCCCCGGACATGTATCCATACCCCGGACATGTCTCAATACCCGCGACATGTATCCATACCCCGGACATGTCTCCATACCCCGGACATGTCTCCATACCCCGGACATGTCTCCATACCCCGGACATGTCACAATACCCGCGACATGTATCCATACCCCTCACATGTCTCCATACCCCTGACATGTCTCCATACCCCGGACATGTCTCCATACCCCGGACATGTCTCCATACCCCGGACATGTCTGCATACCCCAAACATGTCTCAATACCCTCGACATGTCACCATACCCCGAATATGTCTCAATAACCCGAACATGTCTCAATACCCCCGACATGTCTCCATACCCCAAACATGTCGTCATACTCCTGTCATGTCACAATACCCCGACATGTCACCATACCGCTGACATGTCTCAATACCCCCGACATGTCTCCATACCCCGAACATGTCGTCATACTCCTGTCATGTCTCCATACCCAGAACATGTCTCCATACTCCGGACATGTCTCCATACCCATGACATGTCACCATACCCCGGACATGTCTCCATACCCGCGACATGTCTCAATACCCGTGACATGTCTCAATACCCCTAACATGTCTCAATACCCCCGACATGTCTCAAAACCCCAAACATGTATCCATACCCCGAACATGTCTCCATACCCGTGACATGTCTTAATAACTCTGACATGTTTCCATACCCTGACATGTTTCCATACCCCTACATGTCTCCATACCCCTACATGTCTCCATATCCCTGACATGTCTCCATACCCCCGACATGTCTCCATACCCCTCACATGTCTCCATACCCCTGACATGTCTCAATACCCCTGACATGTCTCAATACCCGCGACATGTCTCCATACCCCGGACACGTCTCCATACCCCCGACATGTCTCCATACCCTGGACGTGTCTCCATACCCCGGACATGTCTCCATACCCCAGACATGTCTCCATACCCCGGACATGTCTCCATACTCCGGACATGTCTCCATACCCCGGACATGTCTCCATTACCCCGACATGTCTCAATACCCCGGACATGTCTCCGTTCCCGTGACATGTCTCAATACCCCGGACATGTCTCCATACCCCCGACATGTCTCAATACCCCGACATGTCTCAATACCCCGGACATGTCTTCATACCCCTGACATGTCTCAATACCCTCGACATGTCACTATATCCCGAACATGTCTCAATACCCCGAACATGTATCAATACCCCGGACATGTCTCCATACCCCCGACATGTTTCCATACCCCGGACATGTCTCCATACCCCGGACATGTCTCCATACCCCCGACATGTCTCCATACCCCCGACATGTCTTCATATAAAACATTTAACAAGTGATTGCTTATGATGTTGTATGCAATAAAACCGAGTATGTAGTTAATTCACTTGCATGTAAAATTGCTTGAAGGCAGCAGTAAAAGATAAATGAAATGAACTAGTTGAGCGGTATTGTGCACCGTGCTCTCGAAGAAATTGTTCCAAACATTAAAAACCTCCTGTCTCTCGTACAACCTGTTTATAACGAGAAGTTCCTTTCCTGCACAGACTTACTAAATAGTATGCGGCGCCAATTAAATTAAGTAAAATGAAGCATTTGATGCATACATGGACTAATACTCTCATTGAACAATTGATCTTGGTAAATAATCTAAAATCAAATACATGATTGATTACATGTAGTTTTAGAGTAGTTGAACCTAATTCAAAACAAAGCAATTATTCATTTCAACAATGTTTAAAACATTTGAAACATAGAACCAATGTGTATTTACATCGGTTAACGTATTAGAACAAAAGTACGTTTTTCGTTACGCACTAGAAAGGACATGTAAGACATGTTTTATGTTAGACCAGCTACTTACCATCGTGTTTCGGCTGATTTAAATATCTACTTTAATAGTAGTGATGTACAGGATATTTCCTTAAACTAGGCTGCCCTGTTTGATGGTGTTTTCGTTCATTAACTCCAGCATATGAACGGTAAACAGATAAACAAATAACCGAAGCTTAACCGTTCAGTTACTTACAAGGGGTAACATTATAACGATATTCACTTATACCGTACACTAGTTATTGAACGTTGTCCTTGACAACATGATACACACTAATGACGTCATTAACTACACATACACACACACGCTCGTGAATATTAGCAAACGCTCGCGTAAAGGGTGCCCTAACTTTTACTTATTTGACAGAACAACTGCAACTACGTGCAAGGTCATCGAATCAGCAAGGCAGATACACCATGTTTTTAAAAAAGGATGCATTAAGAAAAAATAAGTTTGTAAAGCAGGGCAAAAAAATGTTTTTCTCCCTACATTTTCCAGATGTGTTCAATGAGGATGACGGGAAATATGTTTAAATTATGTATTTACATGTATTTGTCGTCATTAGTGTTTGTACGATATACAGCCATATAGGTATATGACCTTCTGGTGGATATGGGTTATGTTCTTGACGTATACATAAGATACAATATATCAATGATTTAGGGACATGTTTTACTCTTATATAGTGTGTTTATAGTGAAAAATGTTCACAATGAAATACATGTAAACATTTTTCGATGTGTTTTGTTCTGTACCTGAAAGGCACTGGTTTTATGATAAAATTATAACATTTGATTTATGTTTTTGCATTTGAATTGAAAAATATTAATTTAAAAATAAAATATATGCTTTTTGGAGACGTGAGTGTAATTTGTTTGATGTGGAAGAAAATTATCCTCAATCAGTTACGCAATAAAACGGTTTCAAACAGAATCATTGCTCATCTTCAGCGTACATGATTTATGATCCGTTAGGACTTAAGTGTGATCTTATAGATAACAATTTAATGTTATCGGTGGGTAATCTTGGTACCGCACTGAGATACATACATTTATAATTACTCATGGTTTATGGGTTTGAAGTGATGAATGATGCTATACAATCTTTTTATAAATGACTGAAAGCGCTCATCTGCTATCTAAGTGTTTACTGTCTTTTTATTTTGTCTGATTCACATTAATTATTATTTAGGTCATAGCCTAATTGAGGCTGATTTATGTATTTTAAATCTAGCTTAACTTATACCTCACGCCCTACTTTATACAAGTACAGACGTCATCAAATTAGCGAACGTTCGACCAAACATTGCAAGAAATTTCAGTTGAATACAGAGCGAGTGTCAGAAATGGAATCAAAAAGTTAACTCGTATATTCAAATATACATTCATTGTACAGTCTTGAAATTTAAGTCTTATGATTTGTTTAAAAAATATGATATTACGACAAAGAACAGCAATGCTTTTGGTTATCAGTTGGTGGTGATCAAGCCGGACAACATACATGTGTAAGTTTTGTTCACTTGTATGCGGGGCGGATGGAAATATCCGACCCGAGGGTACGTGGGCCCGAGGGTCAAATAATTACATCAGCCCTCATACATGTGGAGGATGCTTTATCTTGAATACCGAAATTTACCGAACAGTTGTTTATTGACGCCAACCTCATGACGCGCAGTAATTTGAAGTGGAGGTCAAATAGTTTTCGACTGACGTCGCCGTTTTAAAAAAATCAATTAATTTTGTATTCAAATATTTGCAGATGTAACTTGTTTTGACTCTGTTCTTCTAAAAACTTCTATTTTAATTCAAAATTAGTATCCATGTAAGTAATATTCTGATATTGCGCGTAGATGCACATGAGTTGTCTTACCCGGGATGAGGAAGGCAAAATGATCAAGTCCTGATAAAAAACTTGAAAACGCATGTCCGTTATGAAAGAAGTGAATTTTCTATGGTTACTATGGTTTCCTCAACAACACAAAACCATTCTCTCGTGTAACATCATGCCAACAACTGTGATTAATATAATGATGTAATACCTTGTTTCACAATCGTTGTAAAATAACTAAGTTTAAACTTAAGACGACCCGAAATATCGAACGTACAATAATTCCGTTGATACGATGACGACACGGTGTCTTAAAGGCCTAGTTTAAGCCTTCTATAAGTGACCCCCCCCCCCAAAAAAAAAAAAAAAAAAAAAAAAAAAGAACTGTGTACTGTACACAACCTCTGTTTATTGATATCATCTACTTGCCTTGATCCCTCTTATCAAATCTCCAATCTGAGTATCCTGCTGTGCAGTTTTGCAAGTTTTATTATAGAAATGGACCCTAAATGGCTCTAAGCCAATAAACGAATACACAGGAAATTGGCCCCAACTGTGACAACAATGCATTCAGCAGGAGATGCACAGCAGGTGATTATCATGCCAAGCATTCCTTACACTAGGCCTTTAATGAAGGTGAAGTATACAAATAGCAAAACACAATTCAACAAGAAGACAGGGATTAATGTTTAAGAACGGTCATCAAGAGTCGGTTTGCGGGGTGGTTATTAAACCAGTCACACTTGTCCACCCATATTCGTTACGAACGTTATCAAGTAAAATTGAGGAAAATGGATTATAAAACTGTCAATTTGAAATTTGAGTTATACCCTTACACCGTCTCTTATAACAAAAGAACCCCAGATAAACTAACGACCAACTGTCAAGTTGTATTTGCAACCTTAAATAACCAACGTTAATGTCAAAAGACATTTTAAACATAACGGGAAAATTGAGGTATGAAATTTGCAATGTAATAAAAAAGCAACTACATCATATACTCTCCTCAAAGCGGCGAAATAATCTACAACATTGCCCTATGGGGCTTTCATACAGTCCATTATGTTCTAGGTAATTGAATGCTTTTTCGCACTTATGTGGCAACGACACAAGCGATGGTATTCTGAAAACGACCTCAGGGATCATTCTTATGTCAGGTTTTAATTAAACCTGTATTGTTGATTTTGGTTTAACGGGGATTGTCTTCTTATGAGAGTAATGTTAAAGAAAATTTGTTTTTGTCTACCAAAGAAGTAAACAACATGCCTTTGGAAACAACTATTTATAAATCCACCTTAAGATCCTTATCGGAAGTTGATATGCCCGTTGGCAAAGTTATTATGCACCTACTTCTGATTGATGTTCTGGCTTTTGGAACCAACAAATTAACATTTTTCAAAAATTGATTGTTCATTTAGCAAAGCTTTCACAGCATGACATAGCGATGTTCTAGCCGATAACAAAATAAAACTCGCGGGATTTTTTTTACTGCAGACACTAACCTCATCTAACAGTCTTCTTATTAAAGTAATGGCGCCTTTTCTTAATTGGGTAGAGAACAGTTGTAATCAGATTATGCACCGGTGCAAATACTCGTGTAAAAAAGCTGTATAACTCCCCCTAGAACTTAATTGAAACAAAAGAATGACCATAAAGCTTATAGTACGGAATTTCAGAAATTTAATGATTGAAAACGCTTTTGCGTTTTATAGTTTGATTTCTTAGGTCAGGCGATATACATTTCTGTTGATTACTGATCGATACTTGAGATGTGATAGCAAAACGCTGGGTGCAACGGCTAGCTGCAGGCGAGCTGCTGATATTAATACGGGTAGCTTGATAATTCTTGAAACAAAATCAAATATGTCTCACATATATTGTTAAATATGATCGTGCTGCATGAAAACTCCCTGCATGAGATACAGTCATTTTATAAGCGTTTTCTTAAGATACCCAATGAATCATAATCTGACTTGTTTGCATGCGTTTCTCACTTACCAAGCGAAAACGCTTCTCTGAATTGTTCATGTCAATTTTTGTCGACGTATACACACGTTGTTTAAATCTTTACATATATGTATATGATCGTGCTGCAAGGAACCTCCCGATATAAGATACAGTCAATTTATTAAGCATTTATAAATGTACCCAATTAATATTAATCTCACTTTGTTTTTGTTTGGCTTATCAAATAAAAATGGAATCACACACGTTATTACTATGAATATTTAAACCGTTTATTACAAGGTTATATTTTACCCTTCTGTACCAAATTGCCATGTACTGCTGTTAAATTGTCTTCAACGACAGATATGAATTTAGCTATACCGCTCTCAATGAACGATCGCTTTTGATACATGCAATTTAGCAATGACCAAGGTTTTTTTATATCTTAAATTGTATATATTGTCTGAATTGTTTCAAAAGAACTTTGAACTGTTCTCTTCTGATCTGTATAACACTAGCTTTTCAAGAGGTTAAAGTCTATATCGACTACCGATGGATATGTGTATAAACATATGATGATCTGTTTATACCCATTTGGGAGGTTATCAGTAGTGACTTAATAAAAATTGTCAATTGGTGAGTGGTTTCCTTCTTTTTGCTGCTGTCTCCTGTTAAATGTTTTATGAATACTAATGTGTAGTTGATTATAAACATGATTGACCAATTTGTAAGTTATAATCAGACTTAAACATCAACTCTTGATATTTAAGTAGTAGATTAATTTATGATATTTCATAATTGTCACTTATAGTTATACCAACAATTGAAAACACAATTTAGTTAGGCATAAAAAGGAAATGGGAAACATGTTTATTATTTTTTCCAAATGAGCTTATGTTATTTTTGTTAAAAAAATCAAAATGAAGCCTTTTTTGCTTTTACTAAAAATGGCCGTATTGTTTCAACTTATTTTCTGTATTATGCAAACTGTGATTAACATGTAATATAACATGACCCATGATTGGAAATAAAATTTATCTTATCTTATCTTATGTTGATAAATTTGTTGAGTGTTCTACAAAGCTGAAACAGATAATGTGGCGGTTACTCAGGATATTATGAATCGTCATTCGTAAAATTTAATGCAGATCATTTGAAATTTGGTTGAACAGGCCCCCTCCCAATAGTTCGGTAGTAAATATCTTGCTAAAATATGCTGATAATTTGATACCCTTTACGTGGCTACTAATTGTAAACTATGCAGATAATTTTGCCATGGTTCAAACATTTCTATTTTCATTTTAGCTTTAAATTAAAATATCAACAGTATTGTGGGCATACCGGGGAAATATATACTGAAATTGAAATTGTGATAAAATAATGTTTCTAGTTTCTCCACATACCTCAAAAAAGTATTCTTCTCGAATAGTGTTATTGGCTAAAATTCATTATAATAAACTTTTTTTATACCTTAAACAGGTACTAGTATAATGAAATCATTTGGTGTTCAAACATATTTGTGGACCAATGTGATCGCTCAATGTTCTGTACATCGCCAGCTGAACTCTTACATATACAATACTACCATTGTCGGTTATGGTTTCCTTGGTGTTGAATGTTAAGCAAATTGCTGTAAATAGAATAAATCTTATTTAGTAGTGCTAGTGTTATCTGTTTATCTATAAGAGTCAATTTATTCTATTGGTGCTATATTGGTATATCGTGTAAAAAAATCAGCCCCTATTATTTTTAATGTTAATAAATCACAGTTTTAAAACTAAAATTTCATTTATGTGTATTATTATGTAAATGACGGCCCGTGTGGTTAAAAAAAACTGGAAGATAATTCAATAAACAAGTTAAAAGTACGTCTCTTTTTTAATGAGTTAAGCCGACTGCATAGTAAACTCTGTGCAATTTCTCTTTTTGCTTCTTATTTAAAAGCTTTTAATGTTGAACCTATCAATTTAACTGAAATGAACAGCACATGGGAATTCATTTGAAATATTTAACAAGTGATTGGTTATGGTGTAGCATGCAATAAAACCGAGTATATAGCTCATTCATTTTCATGTAAAATTGCTTGAAGGCAGCAATAAAAGATGAATGAAATGAAATAGTTGAGCGGCATTTTGCACCGTGCTCTCTCCGACGAAACAAATTTAATTTTACATATTGTTTTAGTTTATATGATTACTTATCCTAATCGCAAATGGAATGAAGCAATTGAATGAAACTTAGCGTGGTAAGACAACTATCATGCAAACTTAACAGTTAATTATATGATGCATAAGCGTTAACCGATGGCTATTAAACAACCTGTAATTAATTCGGAATTTCTACAAACAACAGCAATAGTTTAAGATGTAATTTTGATATACACGTGTTAGACCTGTTCCAGGAAAGAAGTCGAAACGAAGATGCATAAACCAATTTTCTTGGTGGGGCGTTAAAGGATTTCCATCTGTTTAGGTGAGGGGCGTTATAGGAGTTATTATCTTGGTGGGTTGTTTAAGGAGTTCCCAATGGTTTGGGCGAAGGGCGTTATAGGAGTTTAACTTGTCTTGTGGAACGTGATTTTAAATCATATCTTGAAAATAGAAACCAAATTGTAAAGATTGGCAAAATTAAATTGCAAAAACTCACTGTTACATCTGGGGTACCCCAGGGTTCCATACTGGGACCCTTGCTTTTTATTTTATACAAAAATGATATTGCAGTTATGCATCCAACATTAAATATAGATCTATATGCAGATGACTCAACACTTTATGAATCTGGATATCAGTTGACGGATATTCAAAATAAATTACAACATCATTTAAATTATGTTAATAAGTGGTGTCAACTAAATAATATGTCATTGCATCCTTCCAAGACTAAATGCATGTTAATAGGGTCTGCAAATAAATTAAAAAAACACTGGGAATCTTGAACTTTGTATTAATGATGTTCAAATAGTTAATGTTGTTGTGCAAAAGTTATTAGGGTTGTATATAGATAATACACTAAACTGGCATGTGCAAATCGATTATGTTTGTAAAAATCTGAATAAGAAAATTGCACTTCTAAAAAATATAATATATTTCCTCACACCTGATACAAAACGAATGTTTTACAATGCATATATTCTGCCAAATTTTGATTACGGCTGCTTGGTCTGGGGCAAGGGAACCAATTCATATGTGAATAAAATAAATAACTTACAAAAACGAATTGCAAAAATCATACTTGGTAAATCTAAACGAGATTCATCAACAAATCTATTTAAAGAACTAAAATGGCTAAACTTCTCGGATAGATGTAAATACCACGCAGCAGTATTAGTTTACAAGACGTTGAATAGCATGGCTCCATCATATATGTCAGAATTAGTAACAGTTTCGGACAATAATGTATATATGCTAAGATCAATGGCACACAAAGATATTGTTTTACAAACTAGACCTCGTACTAATTATATGAAAGCATCGTTTACATATTACAGCAGAATTGTTTGGAATAATATACCTTTGGCAATACGAGAATCAGAAAACTTTAATACGTATAAAATAAAGGTCAAACAGTACCTCATAGGAAACTTGTGATTATACAAATTGTGATGTTTTATTCATAATTATATTTAACTGAGAGTATCTGTCTAATATTGATTCAACATCATCATCATGTCATCATATGCATCATTATGGTCAGCATCAACAGCATACTTATAATCATCATCATCATCGTCATCGTTGTTAGCATCGTCTTCATGTTTGTCTTATGATTATTTGCCATATTTTCATTCTGTTTCAGAGGGCCATATCGAAAATAAGATTCTGTAGTTTTGTACATGATCTTAATATGTCACCTTCTTAAAATAAAGATATTATTATTATTATTATTATTATTAAAGGAGTTGCAATGGTCTTGATGGTTGGTATGTACCAGATATATTGATTGTTGATTGGAGTTGTCTTTTACATCAGTTTCATACAAAACATTCGATTATGTACTAAAACAGGTGTTGTAGTAACAAACTTCGAAGAAATTATTTCAAGCATTTAAAACTTCTGTCTTTCGTACAACCTGTTAATAACAAGATGTTCCTTTCCTGCACAGACTCGCTACATGGTATGCGGCTCTAATTGTTGGTGATTTGCATGCTAAGAAACAGATATATAGTGTGGTACGCAACACTCAAAATTGACAGGTTTGAAAGTGAAAAAAAGTCATTGGCTTCCAGTGCAATACAGAATTCAGTTTAAAATTTTAACGCACACCTACAAAGCTTTAAACGGAAAATCACCAGAATATTTGAAAGAAATGCTATATGTTTACAAACCACAAAGAAATCTGCGATCTCAAAACAAAGCACTTACTTTAGTGATACCAAAAAGTAAAACTGTAACTTACGGCGACCGACGTTTTGAATATGCAGCTCCGAAACTGTGGAACGACCTACCATCCGGTGTGAGAGACTCAAGTTCATTGTGTTCATTCAAACGTGCAATTAAAACACACTATTTCAAACAGGCGTATGAGTAGCATTTTTACCAGGAATGATCTGTGACAGTGATTCACGAAGACTGTGTGACCATTATGTGATTTTAAACATAATTTTACAACAGTCCTGTTTATTTCTACCATGATCTTTTAGTACAGTTACATATCCTATGTAAACTGTTTTAGACTATTGATACAATATATAAATGCAATTTAGATGTCAGGCGTAAATTATATTAATATCATTTTTAATTTTTTTCAAAGTTTCGCTAGACTATTTTATATTTTACTTATCGTATGATATTGATATTTATTGTTTTTAATTCAGACCACCAGTTAAATACCAAATATCATTTTATTGTGTTTCATATTTTTTAGTATGTTGTACATTTATTGTTCAAAAAAGCTGTCTAGTATTTTAATGATATTGCTTGTAGTTAACTATCAGATTATATCGTTGTAAAGCGCCTTTGAACGTGTATATGAAAAGGTCGCTATATAAGTTTGTTATATAATAATAATAATAATAATAATAATAATAATAATAATAATAATAATAATTTTAATGTTATCACATTGCAGCCTTACAGAGACACTATACCATCCAATATTCGATATATATTATAATTTATATCACGTTTGGCATATTTCAAAATGTTAAATATATATTGTTGTTATGGAGCCTTTTAATGGTAACAGGTAAGTAATGTGTTGTTCTAGTGAACAGCCTTCTGTCGATAGTTTCGTCTCTTTTTACAACCAAACTAGTCTTGATCACTGCATGATCGTTTCTAAGACACTGTACTATGTCTAACGTCCAGAGTATACAGCTATGACTATGTGGTGTTTTTATATTTAATGCACGATATCCGAAGTGTTTTTATAGCCAATTATTGTCTGTGTGATAGAATTTTCCTACAAGTAATATACCAGTGATCAAATTACTGCACATTATGCAAAAAATAAACATCTCATATTTCGTGCCCGCATAATATTTTTCGCTGCCCACATACAATGCCCGCATACGTAACACATGTTAAATGTCGGTAAATATAATCCATGTGTCCACACGCGTATCTGAAATAGCATTCAGTAATGCCCGATTTTCGCAGATAAGGACGCAAACGAGATTGGCCTCAAAAACAGTGACAAAAATATACATTTTACCAAGTATTGTTTGAATGCATGAATCAAACAATAATTTAATAATTGTCGAAAAAAATATAATGACTTTTCAAATAAAATCAGTGGACATCTCAACCTAAAAATACAATTTTGTTTTGAATTGGAAAGCGGATGCGAAACAAAGGTGCGGACTACGGATGTGAACAACAGGAACATGAAACACCGGTCTTATATACAAACATGTGGTCATTTGCGATATAGGGCAGATAATTAAAATTCAGTGCTCTCATTATACATGTCACCGAATCGTGCGTGTATTTTGTTTACTGTTGTTTTAGCACATGTTTCATGCAGCACGTGCTTTTCACCCACTTGTTATTACTAGGGTTTGGTAATGCTCAGAATTTTTCGATACGATACGTATTGCAATATGGAGGTGGCGATACGCGATACGTATTGTCGATACGATACAGCAATAGTTAAAGTTAAAAAAAAATGTCTGAATAAACAGTAAAACACTTTTTATTTCAGAAAAACTTAAAACATGTAAACAAAAATCACCAGCAAAGAGTGTAGGTATGTTACACAAAACAACACATTACTTCTAGAATCAAATGATAAATAGATAACAGGTATTTAAACTGTGAATGTATTAACTAACAAACTTTTTCTTAAACCTATACATGACCATGCAAAATGGTTGAATTGACGTCTTTTTGTAGATAGTTAAAAACATATTATCTAATGAGCATGCAATTGAGCATGAAAATTGCCTGGCCAATTCCGTTGCCTTACTGGTAGAATGAACTTTTGTCTTCGTCATTGACTTATGGTTCAATGCCGTCATGTAAATTTATTTTTGAAAAGGAGTTAAAAAAAATCATCATTATACCGATCTGTCAGCACGTAAGTCATAAAACTCTACCTCCCGGCGCTACAGCGTAGATAGATAGATAGATAGAAATGTTTGTAGTATTGCCAGAACTAGCTACCTCTGCCTTACAAATATTGCAAATGGTCTTGATATCGTTTTAATTTATGTCGAGATATATTTTTCGAATATTCGTACAGGTAGTAAATTTACGGAGTTGTTTTCCTTTGAACCAATATGCAACAATAACGATAACCGAACCAAATTTGAAGTAAAAACATCGGTGCAAATCGATTTATCGGTATATCGAGCCAGCACTAGTTATTACGTCGTGTTTATCAGGTTGTTCTATTGAACAGTTAGTTATTCAGATATCACTTGTGTAGTAGTAAGTCAGAATTCACCTTCTTGTATTTTCTCTTCCCTTTTTACTGACATATCTTTCATTTATCCATTTTCTTCGCAAATATTATGATGGTTTGTACGCATAGGGCAGAAGTTACTAATGTTGTTGGAATTAATGAATAACCCATTTGCTTTTTTGTATACTATAAATCATTGTTGTAAATATTGGTAATGTAGAAAGAAAATGCAATACACCATTTAAACTAACTTAACTACGACACACTATTTGACGTAAAGTATGTCGTTTACCATGTTCGACTTCCAAGTATTGTTTTATTTTTTTAATTGTAGATAGTCAACATTCTTTTTCATTTACTCCGTAATTGCGCGTGACCCATATTATTAAACTTCAAAAGTGTGGTGCGCTTCTTTCATTGGGCCTAACCCTTTCATTTCATTGGCAGTCTCTTCGCTCAAAGGCACACAATACCTCAACTCTCGAAATGAACATAATCTCATCATTACGTTTGATTCTCTCGTTTTAACGAGATAAATGAGCGACAAAAGGTCTAATTATTTCCTGTCGTCAGGGAAACTAGTTAGCCAACTTTGTATTTGAATGTAATTAGTTAAAGGGACTTGTTTTGTAAAATGTATTCTTTCTAAGACCAGACAAAGAGTGGCAAATCATTAGGAGTGTTTACACTTAGATATCGACAGCAGGAACCCGTTAGCAAATGTTGATATTTGTCAAATATTGGCTTTGAGCACTACAATTCTGATCACCGTTACAACCAGGATTTAACAGTTCTTTGAATGTCTAATGATCCATCAACTGTTGTATAAGTCCTTGTGGCATAGTGGTAAAAACGTCTGTGGCAATTGGTTGCACCCTAATAATCAAAAATATTTTATTATTTTTCAGGTGTATGTTTTCAACAATTTCGGTATTAAAGAGTGTCATAATTATAATATTAGTGTTTTCAGATGCATTCGAGTGAAAACTAATGGTCAAAATAATGAGCGAGTCCCATGTCTTGAGATTTGTTTGACTCAATAACGTTCTGAACACAAACAAGTTCAGTTTTTTTTATCCACATCTAGGCACAGCAATATACATGGAGTCGGCTTACTTATTGTATCCTCAGATAATATGTCGTGTCATTGTACTCCGGAACACTTAAAAAGATTACACATGGTTACTGGTCATTATGTGTTCAAGTCCCTGTCGTGTCATATTAAAGGATGGAACTAATTGCTTTAGCCCTCATTTTTCGTAGACAAGAGATCCGGTCAATCCTGTTGATCCACTAATGACCACTTCTGTACAGTTAATTGTTGTGTATGCAACCTACCAGTTTATCGTCCTTCTCGCACACCAGAACACCAGAGCGATGATGTGGTGGTGTTAGTAGTTTAAACTCCGGGTCCCGGCGTGAGCACATTGAAGGGTCCCAGAGTGACAGTTCGACCACCGCACTAGGTGCCTTCACCTCTGCAAGGAACTGACAACTTCTGTACATGCCATGGGCAGTGGTACAGTACGAATGGTCGTAGAAAGGATTTCATAACCAATCACAACAGAAGTGACCTGGCCCGCCCGGGAATCGAACCCGGGTTGTCCGATTCAGAGTCCAACGCTCTACCGATTGAGCTAACCGGGCGGACTCGTATCGAGCGTATAGTATCGAGCGATGATACTATGCGCCACCGCTTTTAAACCTCTGATAAACGAGAATGGTTTACTGTATGACGTACTTAAACGATGTGTTTGATTGCCAACATTATGCGATACCTATTTGTGATTAATGAAATGAACACGATAATTGACAGGTCAAACTGCACTTGAAGAAAATTTGAAATATTAGCAAAATACAGTCTACAATTTTTTCAAGGAACTAGAAATGAAAAACGAAAATTAATTGTTCAGAACTGTTTTTATTATTGAATATTTTTATATTGTACTTATGTCTAAGACTCATTTGTTCTACGTCTAGGATACGGCGAGCACGAAATATCGAGATATACATGCGACGGCCGCATAGGGCCTGCGGTGGCCTGAGGCTCAACCTAGGGCGTATCTCTATTTTTAACGGCCGTAGGGATCACCGAGGGCTTATGAGGTGGAGTTTTAACCTTTTTTTTAAATTTCTGGATTCGCCTTAGCAATAATGTCTGACATGGCCATCCGAAGAGCGGTTTCACGACGAATTTACGTCGGCCGTACGGTGGCCTTGCGTTTGTCGTACGTATAAGGGTCTTATAAATTTCATTTATTTTTGTGCAGACCCCAAAAATCAGCGGCCGCATGAGTTCCATGGGCACTCTAGTGCAGCCTAAAGTCAGCAGTACAGTGCCCGTATGGAAGTATTGAAATATATGGCACTCCCTGTGGCAACGCAGCAGTGGATACCTGTGTTCCATGACGCCGTACACAGTTCTATTCACAGTATTTTCTTCCCTCTTCTATTGCGTCCTGGAACGACCTCCCTCCCTCATAAGTAATGCATTACTTGGATTTTATTTAAACCGGAGAAATAAAGAGCACTTGCCTTCTTGTTTTTGAAGATGAATACCTGAAACAAAATATTGGGTTGAATATAGCATCCTTTCATAACTAAACTTTCAGTGCTTTGATTTTTATGAAGAATTTGCTAATTCATGTAATCTTTAAAACCTTTTTTGGCGAACACGTGTTTAGTGACTCTGAGTGTTTTGGCTGTGACCTCTTTTTCTTCAAATATTTTACGTTTTCTAATCATTTGGAAGGAGAGAATAGCATATACTAGTCGCTTTTATTTTTAATAATGTTTTCCTTTATTTGTTCCCAGTTTTAGTACAATGATGCTATTTATTATGAAACTCTATGACCTTAAAACCATTTATTTTATAAGGCAGACTGTGTGTGATGTTTTTAGTTTCTAACGATGACTGCATCGTATCTTTGAAAGGTATTTGCATTAGGTGCTCTGAACTGTTTCCCTCCGTCTGCAGATAGAGTTGGGATCTCTTATCATTGAAGTACTTGGGGTTGACCTTTTCGTTAATTATCATTTGTTTTATTGATAAGTTTCCTCCAGTTAATGCATAATTTGAAAAGATTTACCTTTTGCGTTTTATCTTTATTAAGGATTGTTGGGATAAGAGTGAGGTTATTTTTTACGAGCGCTAATTTGTTAAGTAGAATGTAGCCTTTTCCCTTATAACCGCGTTTTTCGATCATTAGAATTACCAAACCACCGGCTAGTCTCAATCATGCAGCCGCTCTAATTAGAGTCAATGAACGATATAGACACGGATGCAAGCGTCTAGATGATCCAAATTTGTTACATGAAAACATTTATTTCACTTCCTGCCCAACGCAGCAGATCATGAAAATCCTGTCCCCATGAGGCAACGAGGGCGTGCTAGAGGTGCAGGCCTTGGTCGCCGAAAATTGACACAATCGGTATTTGCAGTACAAAAGAAGTAAAAGTGTCTTTTGTATATATGTTTATGTTTTCTATTACTTGTCTTAATTTGAACAAGATTTCTATAAAGATAAGGAAAATCTGCAAGTTTTAAAAAGATAGGCGTTAAATTGTGAGAAGCCTAAAATCAATCTGGCGCTGGCTGGAATATTCTGTGACAAATTTGGTGCTGAAATGGATTACAATACGGTTTAGGTTTTTTGTAAATTCTCTTCCAGAACTTAGATGGCTACCAAGGCCAATCGTGTAGTCATTGCAAGAGTGATAGCTGTAGTTTATATTTGATTGCAAATGCCTATATTCATTTTGTGAGTTATTTTTCAAGTCACCTTGTCTAGTCACTTCCATTGCATGAGATATGACAATGTATTTTAATAGAGAATTATTTTTAACCACGGTTTTCCTAAGGAAAAGTGGAAATCTTAGTTAATAGATTTGGATATGCCATTGGGCAGGCAGGTGGCTATGACCATTGATGCTTGTATCCAGGCTATTACTTAGCCATGCATAGGGTATTTGAAAGAAACTTTTCTAAAAGGTTAAAAAACTGAAAAACTGTGGTTTTGAGTTCTCTCATTTATTGAATAGTTTAAAGAAATACATTTGCTTGATCTCAGATAGCATTTGTTTGATCTCGAAACTAATATTTATATAGAATTATCTTTCACTGGATGGTATCCTTGTACTGTTTACAATATCATTGTTTAGTTAATAAGTGAATAAAATGTGAGCAAAAGTGAGTGAAATGACTTGATATATATTTGTTCGCTCTTCGCTCGATCCTCTTTTTTGCTAAATGCAAAACAAATATTTTTATTATTATTTCGCTCGCTCGCACCATTATGTTTTGGAAAAATCCGATGAACAAGTTCTCAATTTGGTGAGGCCTTAGTGGGTGGGTAAAAGAAACATCCAATAACCATCCAAGCAAATATCCAATTTCGCGAAGAAATAAGTTGATGCTCTATATTTCCAAAATAAGCAATTTATACACCTGCACAAAACTATTACTAGAGAGATATTCACCAGACACATCTAAACACTCGCGTTTTATCCTGTTTGTATCCACTGGTTGTTTCGACTAATCACTCTAATGCTTGAAATATCAAACAGTTTATAATTTAATGTCCAAGTTTCTGATGTCTAATGATATTTTAAAATAAAAGTTTTCGACATTTGGGGTTCAATAAAACTTTGGCTTAGACATAACAATAGTTTTGTGTATTTTTTTCTAATGCGAGTATGAGCCACATTTGAGTGGAATACGTCCGCGTACCTTGTCTATTCTTGAACTGAATTTAAAGTGCATATTTTTATTATAAATAGTCACGAGATGTGTATACACTGTAACCTATGTCACGTGTATACGTCACTTGAAGTTTCGAGGTCGGTCACATTATCAGTCTCGCAAGTGTTATTATGGGAATCATGAGGTAATCTTGACTGACGAAATTATTGTAAGGGGACATGATATTGAATAATACAAGTTAAACATGTTTATCAATGTATGACGTAAATTTCCTAAATGAATATGCTTAAAAACTTGCTAGACTCTTTGTATTTAGGTCGAAAAAAACCCACATGAATTCGAAAGTGAAAAAAAACACAATTACTTTTAAATTATATTCTCAGAAATGTGTCCGTTAAGCTTCTCTTTTCTAATAATTGGCAAACTGGATTTATTTATAGAATAGTACATGGTTGACCATGGCTTTTGGTTGATAATTGGAAGGAATAATTGCTCGAGGGCTTTAGCCATGGTCAACCATGTATTATCCTGTATAATACATATGTTTTGTCATTTGTCAATGATTTCAAATGGATTTAAAAACATGATTTTGCGGAATAATGAAAGATATGTCATATGATTAGCATCTAGTCTGAAAGTCTAAAAACTGAGATATCACAAAATGGTTTTGAAAGACATTAGCTGCGATAAATAACGAGTGACTAGAATTCAAAATAGCAAACCTTTTCGTACGTGTTTTCAGAATAAGACTGCAATTTTTCAGTTCTTCAAATATTTCCTGTTTTTCAATAGGTGAGCACAGCTAGGGTCGATCAATCCTAGGAGCAGTTCCTTACGAATCTCGGATTGAATGACCCTAGCCATTTCGCTGGGATAATTAACATTTCTCAGCGAATAAAGTAAGCCAAAACGTTTCAACAAAACATTTCTTTGTCTCACTGCTTAATGACCTTTATCGAATGTAAACATCCGGTACGGTGTCGGGTAGTACTCGTTACAGAAACACGGAAGGTGTCATTATTGGTAAAACTAATTTCACTATTATTGCACCGGTAGTTCAATTTTAATCCCTTTAAAGCTTTAAATGTTTGCCTACCAAGTATACGGCGGCCATTTTATTTTCGTGAAAATGACGTCAGTGTGCACTTTTTTGTCTTCGTCAGGCAATAATGCCATAATCGCCCTGACGTGCCGTGATAATCTCACGGGCGGAGACGATAATCATTATTGCCGGAACGAATTTCTATAGTAAAATGTTACTATTTATAGTAACATGTGTATTATTGTTAGATAATCAACGGCGATGTCGCTTATTGACATGGGAATTAAAAAGATTTAGATGTACGGGAAGTAAAAATTGTTATTAAGGATTAAGTAATTTAGTATCGGCATAAGTATAATATTTATAGAAAGATGATATCATATTGGATGAGTTATTTCTCTGATTGTGCGTAGGGTTATATTGCAGATGGTGGAAAGAAATAGCCCAATATAAAATCATCTTATTAAAAAGTTTTTAAGCAGTTAACTCTTTAATGTATACGTCTCCCGATATGTATCAAAACTGGGTAACTTAAACATATCAGAATAGTCTGCATCAACTTGCAGACAACAAAGATATTTGAAACACTCATAATAACTTCTCATTACTAAACGACGAGACACAATCATCACCTGCACCTGAATGATTACGGCCAGATCAGCATTGATTATTTCCCAAAACACGATGTACTCAAATAAATGTTATAATTTTAAGATATGTCTCTATGATTCTAAAGAATTTGACTCGAGAAATCGATCATCATGCCATTGGATTGATTTTATAATCAATCGCTTTCACCAGCTTCTACTTGTCTTTTTTAAACAAGTGTTTTCTTCAGACAGTTAGTACGCAAGCATTTGAAACTTAATCACCCACATTCTTTAACCTATGTAAGGATGTCGTATCTTTACCATTTGGTCGAGACATGTGGTTCTCGTATGTTAAAGGCCGTTAATGAGTCCGAATATAGATATATATATTTGAAATCACAGCAAGTCGCAGACACTTCCTCAGACAATGAGCTGTTTGCGTCATCGGGGCGTAAAATATATAAAGATTTCTCATTTGGGATGCAGCTCCCGGAGGGCGAACAATAATAAGGCTTGGTATTATTAGCAGGAACTTTGAAGTTTCTCATTCAACATAATTCAACCTATCATCGCTACAAATAAAGTCTCAATGTATGGTAGGTAGCCAACGAAGGAGCGGGCTGTGTGCACGGTAGTGTTTATGGTTGCATAATGATATTTGCATTAAAAGTAAACTTATAAAATAGATGATTAAACATTTTGGTAGATATGTTCATGTTTGAAATGGTTATAATTATTTGACCAAAATAAAGTCCTGCGTGAATTTGTAAGAGCAATTCATTTAAAATTTTAAGAAATAAGCCTACAACTACAGAAGGCAACACGTTTCCTTTTAAGTTTTAACTAAACACATTTCTTGCTGAGAAAGCTAAGCTATATAGTGGGACAATGTAGAACTATTGCCGCATTACTAGATTTAGATTATATATGTTACAGCTTCAAGCACGAATAAGGTAGAACTATGCAAAATCCTGCTGTGCCTTCAAGTACGCATTATGTAACATCATGCACACAAACTGCTATGACTTCAAGTACGCATTATGTAACATCATGCACACAAACTGCTATGACTTCAAGTACGCATTATGTAACATCATGCACACAAACTGCTATGACTTCAAGTACGCATTATGTAACATCATGCACACAAACTGCTATGACTTCAAGTACGCATTATGTAACATCATGCACACAAACTGCTATGACTTCAAGTACGCATTATGTAACATCATGCACACAAACTGCTATGACTTCAAGTACGCATTATGTAACATCATGCACACAAACTGCTATGACTTCAAGTACGCATTATGTAACATCATGCACACAAACTGCTGTGACTTCAAGTACGCATTATGTAACATCATGCACACAAACTGCTGTGACTTCAAGTACGCATTATGTAACATCATGCACACAAACTGCTGTGACTTCAAGTACGCATTATGTAACATCATGCACACAAACTGCTGTGCCTTTAAGTACGCATTATGTAACATCATGCACACAAACTGCTATGACTTCAAGTACGCATTATGTAACATCATGCACACAAACTGATATGACTTAAAGTACGCATTATGTAACATCATGCACACAAACTGCTATGACTTCAAGTACGCATTATGTAACATCATGCACACAAACTGCTATGACTTCAAGTACGCATTATGTAACATCATGCACACAAACTGCTATGACTTCAAGTACGCATTATGTAACATCATGCACACAAACTGCTATGACTTCAAGTACGCATTATGTAACATCATGCACACAAACTGCTATGACTTCAAGTACGCATTATGTAACATCATGCACACAAACTGCTATGACTTCAAGTACGCATTATGTAACATCATGCACACAAACTGCTATGACTTCAAGTACGCATTATGTAACATCATGCACACAAACTGCTATGACTTCAAGTACGCATTATGTAACATCATGCACACAAACTGCTATGACTTCAAGTACGCATTATGTAACATCATGCACACAAACTGCTGTGACTTCAAGTACGCATTATGTAACATCATGCACACAAACTGCTGTGACTTCAAGTACGCATTATGTAACATCATGCACACAAACTGCTGTGACTTCAAGTACGCATTATGTAACATCATGCACACAAACTGCTGTGCCTTTAAGTACGCATTATGTAACATCATGCACACAAACTGCTATGACTTCAAGTACGCATTATGTAACATCATGCACACAAACTGATATGACTTCAAGTACGCATTATGTAACATCATGCACACAAACTGCTATGACTTCAAGTACGCATTATGTAACATCATGCACACAAACTGCTATGACTTCAAGTACGCATTATGTAACATCATGCACACAAACTGCTATGACTTCAAGTACGCATTATGTAACATCATGCACACAAACTGCTATGACTTCAAGTACGCATTATGTAACATCATGCACACAAACTGCTATGACTTCAAGTACGCATTATGTAACATCATGTACACAAACTGCTATGACTTCAAGTACGCATTATGTAACATCATGCACACAAACTGCTATGACTTCAAGTACGCATTATGTAACATCATGCACACAAACTGCTATGACTTCAAGTACGCATTATGTAACATCATGCATACAAACTGCTATGACTTCAAGTACGCATTATGTAACATCATGCACACAAACTGCTATGACTTCAAGTACGGATTATGTAACATCATGCACCCAAACTGATATACTTCAAGTACGGATAAGGCGACATCCTGCACTGAGACTGCTACGCCGTTGAATACATATTTGGAAACATCATGCGCAAAGGCTTCTATGCCTTCAAGTATGCTAAAACTTACACCCTTTATGAAGGCATTCAGTAAATGGTATGTTTAAACTAACACCCTTCACAAAGGCATGCTCCAACACTACTATGCCTTCAAATACGCATTTGGTAACATCATGCACCAAGACTGCTTTGCCTTCAAGTAAACATTAGGAACATCACGTACCAAGACTGTTGTGCCTTCAAGTACGCATACTGTGATATCATGCACCAATATGAGTTTGCCTTCAAATACCCATTTGGAAAAATCATGCGTTTAGAATGCTATGCCTTTAAGTAGTCATAAGGAAACATCATATTACAAAACTGCTAGGCCTCTAAGAAGGCAATATATATATATATATATATATATATATATATATATATATATATATATATATATATATATATATATTTAAATATCACGCACCAGGACAGCTTTGTGTTCAAGTACGCATCATGCGAAATCATGCACAAAGACGGCTTTGATTTAAAGTACACTTTAAGAAACATTATGCACAAAGACTGCTACGCTTTCAAGAATGCATTTGTGTCTTTAACCACAAAGGCTGCTACCCCTTCAAGTACGCATTATGTGACACCATTAACAAAATTTGCTACACCTTTAAGAGCGCATTAGGAAGCATCATACATCAAGACTGCTAGGCCTTGAAGTACGCATTAGGTAACATCATTCACCAGTATTAATCAGAAAACTACAGCAACAAGCACAGTAGTCGACAGTTTAAACATTAACCCCGTTTAATGTCACAAGGTCAGCGCCAAATGCATAGAACATAAAAACAAGCAATCACAATGAGACTGCTATGTAATCAAGTTCGCATTAGGTTACTTCATTCACCAAGACCAATTTACGATCTTTTACCCATTAGGTAAAATCATGCACCAATACTTCTACTAATTATAGTGATTTGTAAAACAGTTTGAGCTATTTCATTTTTTGCCATCATTAATCAATACTTTTAAGAAAATTTTGAACACGTGTTCTGATTTGCTTCCCGCCTATCACCTTAAACTGATTCTATAAGGTTTCGAAGCATGAAAGGTATTTTAAACACAGACACTCTAAATGGATGCTCACACTCAGATATTTTTACGACTGATATGAGTCTTTTGTAACTTCGATTACTTCAGTGTCGTACAAGAAACTTGAACTGATTTTGAAAACGTGCAATGTCAAAAAGATAACAAATCGTATAAAGGCTACATTAATATATTCAACTCGATGTTTGTCAAGCTAAAAGACATACATAATAACTAGCGTATTGTTGAAAAATATCAGAAATACATATAGGTGGTAACAATAAAAAATGTCAATTCAAATTGACCATTATCTGATAGGATATAGTTGTACACCGCATAAAAGGTACACTTCGAAAGTAAAGACGACATCATCGAAATAATCCTTAGTAGATAAAAATGATTATTATATTTCTTCGAAAAAGATTGACAAGACATAAACTCAGTATTAATTGTTAACTGTTCAAATTGATTCCGTCATCTTATGAATACTATTTGAACCTGGCGTCATATACAAACCTATTTCATAAAGCGTTTCAAACGATAATAATCGTATAATATACTTTCTACTAAAGTGAACATACACGTGCCTTTTAATACGGGCTTGAAGACAAACGCGAAGGGTTTGTCTGTACAAGCCCTCTTACGGTTTGTACGTGTATGCAAGGGACTACTTCTTTTTTGCCGGAGTGATAGGCATTAAAAAGTTTGGGCACCACTGAACCGTGAAAATGAGAACCAGAAAAAAGCTCGTCATACATTGTTCATATAAAGCGCGTGCATGCCGGCAAGCAAATTGTACATGTTTAGGGCGGGGTTTGACCTCCGTTAACCAATGAAAATCAATACGGAAATACACCGAGGTACATGTACAATCCACCTTCGGCACTTCCATAAAAGGAGTGGAGAACACATATTATGAATACACGTCTAAAGAGTACTTCTTTTGACCGGAAATTATATTTCATAACTCTGCAATAATAATACAAAACGAACAGGATTTGTCATAACAATTGTTTTTTTACCCCACATCTTAAAAAATACCGTCTAAACCTGATATCTAAATAATTAAGATAAATGTATTTATGCGCATGTTACGACAGTTGATGTAAACAATGATTTGCATATATATATCAATATCATGATGCAATAACACGGATTTAACGTTGTTTTCACGTTGAGTTGAACTAAGAATTATACTTGTTATTGTAAATTAAATCGTTCATACGTTGCTGTTTGGACACCATAATGACATAACGCTGGGTTTTACGTAATAACAATCTAATGTGATGCAAACGGTATCCACATCAATTCCAAAGTGGGTGGGGAAGGTCAAAAACTAAAACGTTGAAAATGCTTGTTTTATTTAGATTTGAGGAACGATCTTTTTTGGGGTTGAAACATTTATTCTTGGCGACATGTTTAGGGTTATTTAGGAGTTGGACAAATTTTACAAAAAAAGATTTTAATAGATTATGGATCAAAAAGCGTTCACATTATTACGAAAAAGTCTGTCGACATAAGTACTTCTTCATTATGTCAAAATGCCACAGAATACTTATCCAACAATGTCTTGAGAGATCCTGATAATATTTTGTCAAATAAGAATGTTATTCCGAAAAATGAATGTTCGCGGTTGAAGTTCATTTCCAGGATATTGAATGCCAGTGCTAAGAGGGCTGGGACACAATTTGAACAACTTCATTACCAAAATAATGTAACCTTTGTATACAAATTATAATTTGTTGCCCAACTTCAATAATTATAATTGAATGCCATTTTATACACTTTTAGGGTCTAAAATTAAATTGTTATGCTTGTGATTGAGATCGCAAAATATTTCAGTTCGTTACTCTTAAAATATAGCTTTTGATTCTCACTCGGTGAAATTCATGTACATCAGGATTTTACACTAGAACAAAACAAATTCACTATTTATTCTTTCTTTAAGTTATCGCACATAGGTTATGGCATGGTACCATCCTCTTTATTTAGATTGTCAGAAAACGTGAATGCATCTCAGTAGCTCAGTTGGTGAAGAACTCGCCCTGTTAGCAAAGGTGTCCCGAGTTTCAGCCCTGCAATTGTCGTACATTTTTCTGTCCCAATTGTACTTCAACGGATCAATTCAAATTCTGACAATAAATAATGACAATTTAACAGGTGGAGCTATGATCCTATTCATGTCATGTATTTTCATTTCTCAGTGATAGAATTTAAAGCTGCCCTCTCACAGATTAACCGTTTTTACATTTTATTTTATTTTGCCTTGGAAAGAGCAAATTTTTGCGTAAATATCTGCAAACCAATGTTAAAAGATTGCTGATAAAAGATCTGATTGCAGATTTTTATATTTCCTTTAAATTATGCACCAGTCAATTGTAACCACGCTCCCCACCCCAGGTCCGGGGTATACCGGGGATAGCCGGAAGTCCCCGCTATTCTCCGGACCTGGGGGGGGGCGTGGTAACATTTGACTGGTGCATTAATGTTTTATGTTTTTAAAACGTTACTAACGGTTTAAGAAAAATGAATAAAAAAACATTTTTTTTGAAATCAGATATATAAATCTGCGATCATTTTTTTTGTCAGCAGTCTTATATAACTTGTTTCAATGCATTTACACAAAAATTTGCTCGTTAAAGTTGTCAAACCGTTAAATCTGTGGGAGTGCAACTTTAAGGGACACGAGATTGTACAGTTGCAAGAAAAAAAGAAATAGTGAAAACCTTTGCTAATGGCGCAATATTGCTTCGCTGTTTTTTTTTTGTGTTTTACCAATTTAAAATTAACTGTTTGTGTACCATATAAATACCCGTTGATTTAAAAATATTGTCAGTATATGAGTCTGTTCTTATCAAGTCACTTTTACATGCTAAAAATTCACAAAATGAACTGGGAAATAATATATTTGCTGATTTTTGGACCATCTTCTGTCTAGCCTTTCATAAACCATCTAGCTGCCAATGTGAGTTTTAGATACATATTGGGCAGTTTCATTGGAATTTATTTAGTATAAAAAAGTATGTTTCATGGCTTAAAGCGTAGTACTTACTCAGGGCTTTTTCTATAGTACCCACGGGTTCGACTTTCGGACCTAAAGCAAAATATAAGATGTTTTTCCCAATTTTCAGAATTTTTTTTAGAAAGTCTTTTAAAATGTACTGGTATGATTTCAACATCCTAATAAATTATGTGATGTAAAGTGTTTTTGATAACTGTTCTCGGAAATCATTGATTTTCATCACATTCAGATATATCTGTATGAAATATTATCTGTCATGATTGATTAATTGCAATATATTTTTACACCCAAGGATTGATATTTCAGCCATTTTGGTTCTATTAAAGGGAATTAAACTAATATAAAATCATTTCCTAATTCCCAGGAGACTAGACAGCTTTTTTCTTTTAACAGTTAATTTTCCCAGTTTCAGCATTTTCACGACGCAAAATTATCCAAAATGTCTAGGGTCTTTTTCCCAAAGTGGGCAGAAAAAGCCCTTTTACTTAATAATGTTTTATGAAAAATGTAATTCAAGGGACATTTTCATACACTTGAGATCTGTTTTTGTAATGATACAAAAATAAGCTGAATCTTTCATCTAATACAAAAACTAAATAATGTCTAAACTGTCAAATGTGAGGTTGCATCAGTGTAAGCTTCATCTTTGTTTAGGAAATTTGTGAATATAAATTTCACCACCCATAACAATAAGTATCAATATAAGAAGTAAAAAATATTCTAGTTACTATTTCCTCATGTAAGGGACAATTCAATTAAAACATCAATGGAAAAAACTGTTAAATACTATCATGTCTTTTTTTTTTAACTTTTAATAATATTTATTCCCTGTGGTTGGTCGGTTTGTTTGGTCGGTCCGTTGCAACTTTGTCCGGAGCAAAACTTAAAAACTACTGGTTGAATTGGATTAAACTTCATACAATAGTAGAGCATAATATGAGGAAGTGCCGTGTACAATAACCATAACTATATTCTTGCTTAATACTGAGTTATTGCCCTTTGTTACTTTTTTGGTCTGGATTATAACTTGAAAAGTACTGAATGGAATTCATTGGAACTTCATACAATGGTAAAGCACAATGAGAGGAAGTGCAGTGTTAAAGAACCATAACTCTACTTTAGCTAATTACAGAGTTATGGCCTTTAATACTTTTTTCTTGTCCCGAGCATAACTTGAAAACTATTGGATGGAATTTAATAAACCTTCATACAGTGATTGATCATGATGAGAGGAAGTGTAGTGTATAGGAACCTCAATTCTATTTCAGCCAATTACAGAGTTACTGCCCTTTGTTATTTTTTCTTGTCCGGAGCATAACTTGAAAACTATTGGATGGAATTTAATAAAACTTCATACAATGATAGATCATAATGAGAGGAAGTGCAGTGTATAGAAACCGCAATTCTATTTGAGCCAATTACAGAGTTATTGCTTTTTGTTACTTTTTTTTGTCCGGAGCATAACTTGAAATCTACCGGATGGAATGTAATAAACTTTATACAATGGTACAGCACAATGAGAAGGAGTTCAGTGTACATGAATCATTACACTATTTTAGCAAATTACAATGACAATAGTCCATAAAATAAAGTTGTCATTTATAGGTTGGCTTTCCAAATAGTTGACTGCAATTTCATATCAGGGCGGCGTTCGGGGGGTATTAATCACCTTCAGTGATAGCTCTAGTTACCTTTCAGGGGGCCCCGCAGTGCCGGATGAATGCGGTGGTTTTGTCTTTGCGCAAAATATAGCGAGGAATGGGCCTACCAAGAGTCCCTGGGGTGCGGGGGCATTTGGCAGGGATTTTACCATTTGTTCGTCACTGCGGTAAATTATTAGTATTTCACAATCACTTTATGAAAATGTATCCAAACAGTAGCGGGTTTGAATCTTTTAAGTTTATCTTTTCTGTTTGTTTCATTCCTAAATAACATTGTTTCATGCTGGTTATAAATTATTTCCGGTCACGGCCATGAGATTATATCATTTTCTAATGAACTATTCTACATTTCAACATTCTGTAAAAGCACAAATGTATTGGTTCTTTTTTTATAGCCACCTGGTTGCTGAAGCTCGAGAGGACCTTTATGGACAAAAAATCCTATTCATGATAGTTCTGTCTGGAATTCCATACCACCTCCAGAGAATGGAAAATGTCTTCAAGTAAGAGGAGATTCTAAGCAAGTGCATTTCTGACTCCTCCAAAATGCTTCTTTGTAGTCAATTACCTTGGAGTTGTTTAATACTCATTGCAAAATATTCAAACATAATATATTTCATCTATTTTGGTTTGATCTTTGAATCCGTCAAATTACACTATGACTATCATTATGTGACTATATCAACGTTATCAACGTTGACGTCATTTGATGTTGACGTCATTTCCTGTTCATTATATAAATATAACCTGATGAAGGCCGAATGGCCGAAACGTTGTTTCATAAATAAATAATTTGTGTTGAAGTTGGACTTCTTTAATTATCACCATATGTGACTATATCAAATTTATGACTACATATAAAAGTGTGTATGCCTCAAATGATTGTTAACTGGTATACCTTCACAGTAGTAGTTAGTACTTTTATTCTGTTAAAAACATTGCATTTATGTTATTTGCAGATTCTGATGTGCCAGCAGCCTGAAGTGGTCAAACAATTTGAAGCTGGATGCAGCACAGAATCCCATATTTCAAGAGAATGCAGATGTTAGTCACCCCTGTCAAACTTGTTTGTGTGAATAATACAAAATGTGACATTTACAGCAAATATGTAACAATTGAGCAACATATAGACAATTGCAAAACTCTGTTCTGTTAATTTTGTGCCATATTTAGCATTTAAAACCAGATACTTTCAGTTTTTGCTGGTTTGTTTAGTTTCTTTTATTCATGACTTTTTCAAGAAGACACCGGTTCGGTGTATAGTAGTTATGGTGTTTTAACTGTCAATGAATCCAAGATCACTGTATGTTGTTGAACTGATATTGATATGTTAAACATTGAAGATCCAGCTGTCAGTACAGAACACATTGATTGTGCTTTTGAGAACACTGAATTTTATCAACATAATTTGACACTGTACATATTGCAAGCATTTTTTCAAATCTATATAAATTAATAGTAGATAGCTGTAGCCTTATTTTGTGCATATTAACATATGTGAATAGTTTAATAGCCTCATGATGTCATTCTGTATAAATTATATAATATAATCATTTTAATCGTTTCAATTGTTTTCATATATAAATGGTTTTTGAACTGAAATTTGGTCCTGCTCTATTGGCTGGTACACTCAACAAATATACAAAAATATATGAAATAGTGCTTAGTGAGCTCAGCTGACAGTTTTTCACTGTGTTCTTATTTGGGTGTGTTCAAACAATATCACTGACTTGTTTACTGTTATTGTATATTCTATATAGGTGCTAAATTTAGAATATATTTTCAGCTCTGTTGAATGTTGATTGTAATTGCAATTTATCATTTATTTTTAGATCACTCTGTGGGTTAAACATTATGTGAGGGTAAGAAGTCATTTGTTTGTAATTACACCTTGATAAGTTTAATATTTAATACACAGGGTCTTGAAAGTCCCATATATGAACAATTGGTTTTGACTATTTTCATGCTTCATTCAGAATATACCTCATAAGAGGTCATAACATATTGACCTTTAAAATTTAGAAAATTTTAACATTAATTTATTCATACAATTTTATTTCCCACCAGATGTAAAAAAACAACAACATTTTTATCAAAAAGCAAGACAAAAAGGTCACTGTTGGTAATCTGTAAAAAAAATACATGTGTTGCTGCATATTTAGCTGTCACAGGTCTTTTGGTTTATACCTAATTTTAGCAAAGCTGTTTACAATATTCATTAATTGAAATTTAGATAATTTTGATCATTAGACATGATGTTTGTCAGATTTGTCATTGCAAACACAAATTATTTTAAAGTTTATTGAAAGCATCGTTAAGATAATTCTGTAATTAAAGCAGAATTGTATATGCCGTTAAAATCTAAACAACACATTTGTTCAGAATTAACATTTTGCAACTTTTTTGGCGGGGGTGTTGTGTATGTTTTTGTAACAAACAAATAAGAATGTATTCAGTATTCTCACTGAGATATTTTGCAGACAATTTTCCAGAGCTGCTTGGCTACATATTGTTCATATACAATCATAATTATTAGTAATTTATTTAATGTTTTGCCATGTTTTACCATCATATTTAAATAGATTTTTGCCCATTCAATTCTAGTTAAAATTATAATTACCCCTGCTTGTAATATACTTCAGTGCAACATTATTGATATGTGATCATTTTTAGCTTGACTATTCGATGAATAAGGAGAGCTATCCTAGTCACCCGAGTGTCAGCGTCAGCATTACCACTTATGTTAAAGTTTGCTTACCACCTCAAATATTTTCAAAGTTCATTGACATACTGTTTTGAAACTTCGCACGCTTGTTCACCATCATGCTCCCAACCTGTACACAGGAGGAGGTCACTGTATCGAGCATTTTGGCAGAATTATGCCCCTTTTGTACTTAGAATTTTTGTGCGTTTTTATACTTGATCTCAAATGCATAGTAGCTTTATTTAAGTTAATTAAGAAGCATAACTCTAAACTTCATATACAATATAGTAATGCATTATATATAATGTATACACTATTATTGAAGATTGTTGCGTATACACTAAATAAATTGCTAACAGCAACAGAACTGCTTGTTATTTAAAAAGTTTTATTAACATATACAAACAAAAAACCGTTTCCCTTTTACTCCTAGTATGTTTCACTTAGTCATTAAATAAACTTAAAGTGTCCGGCAATAACACTTCAAGCCCGTAAAGGCAGCGCCTTAGTTCATATTAGAAAAAAAACTACAATATAATTCATGGGCAAACTTCTAGCATTTCGAATAGAATACACGTGCATAATAGCAAGCTATCAGTAAGGGAATGTATATTGTTTTATTTAGTAAACAGGATAAGGGTGGAAAAGTGTCCCCACCAGAGAGGCAACATAAATGAAATAACCTTTATCAAAAGTTCTAAAGGAAAACATTCAGTGTCTTTACTGGTATAATGTATATACAACCATTATCCTTCTTGTGTATTCCTTATTTAGAGATTTAATAATTGACCGTTTTATGGACAAGTCTTATAAGCGTATAAAAATGATTAATTACACATGTCGACGAAGCCTTTGAAGTTGGTATTCAATGTTGTTTTTCTGAAAAAGGTTTGTATTTTGAAAAAGAGAACACTTGTCATTTGAAGTTGACAAAAACAATTATATTTTCCTTTAAATAACTATTTGGTGAAATTTAAACTGAATAGAGAGTTATGCATATACACCGTAATGCATGTGCGTGTAATATGTGTTGATAATTGATAATTAGCTCCAAATTCATGAGCGGTATGGACCGTCTTAAGTGTTGATTCAAAACTTAATTTTTTTTTATTTTTTTTTCATTTCAATTTTGATTATTACATGAAAGCAATTGTGATGGATACTGTTAATAAAGTTTATGTTGCATATTAGATTAAATTGATATATTTATGTTCAAATACCTGAAGTTTATGAAGGAAGCAGTAGGAGGTTATTCGTGTTGTTGTGTTATTATGATCAGTTCTATTCAATAAAACTTGGGATAAAGACAGTTCGATTCCGTCCTTGTTGTTAGTACAACTCACATATTTAAAAGTCGTCATAATACTGTTTATAGCAACAATAACATATATAGACACATGCTACATAAGCTTTCCTTGATTTATAGTTTTGCCTACAAAGTACTATTTTGTCTTGTTTTTGTATTGTGTTTATTTTGAAGGGCCTCACACGGTGCAAAAGTAGATTGGGAAGGTAGTTTATTCGAGTCATTTTGAAAAACAACAAAATAATATTTAAAAGACGATCGAAATAATACATAAACACACGGACTAACATTGTTCATACTTCTTTTTCGTTCTATTGCCTTTTTGATTAATTCTTTCCACCAGCTTTAAATTTATGTAAAATTATTGTTTTTTGACAATATCAAATTGTTTGCCTCGAAAACAAAAATAATGGACGTCTTGCTCTTTATTTCATTCTTGACTTACAATATCCATTCTGCTTGTGTTGTAAAATTTCAACATGAGACTTATTTATAAAAGGACAGTGCAACATTATATCTATCATACAATGGGTCTTTGGAAGTTCCATGAGTATTATAATAGCATTTAAGATTTAGTACTCAAGCAATGAACTCATTCGCCGCAAAATCGAAGCAGTCAACTATAAATGGAATTATTATATAAAAAATGTCATGAAGTGCCTGCAGAAAACGGCTTAGATAAGGCAATCAGCGACTAATGAGTTGTTTTTCCCTAATGGGCATAATGTTATTGCAAACTAGATTTAGCAAGGTACAGCGTACTCATACGTTAAGACTTAGCCCTTCCTTATCGAAATATCGTATGATTAAAAACAGCACAGTCATAACAACGAGAATACTCTTCATTTATAAAATGAACATCAAAAATGTCGCGGAGCAGCTTAAACAAGGCGATCTATAGCGAAGGTATTTCCCTAGTGTTCTTAATAACAAACGACTACATCAAGTTTCGTTTTTCTGACAAACAAAGCTGTAAGCCTACACAAGGAAGGTTGAGATCCTCGTAAGAGCATTAAACATAAAGCAGAAACATTCTCATTAGGCAAATATCAGGTATCAAGAGAGTAGTTTCTATGTTTCTTCAAACCTGCAGTCTAGATGTCACAAAAAGATTATCGGTAAACACACCCAGTAAATTCTACTAACATTTCCATTAATATTCAAACATTTACATTTGTTTTGTCTTGCAGCAAAGTGTTTCTTGTTCGAAGGTCGTTGGCCGTAATCCTTCTTTTGTCTCGAAGCATGTTGTCTATTGTTCGCTATTCGTTGGCTTTGATTCTTGATTTGCCTAGCAGCATAATGTCACATGTTCGATGTTTGTTGGCCTTGATCATTGTCTTGCCTTGCAGCTAAATGTCTCATGTTCGCTGACCTTGATCATTGTCTTGCTTTGCAGCAAATTGTCTGTTGTTCGATGTTCGTTGGCTATTATTTTCGTTTTGACTTGCAGCATAATGTCGCATGTTCGATGTTCGTTGGTCTTGATCCTTGTTTTGCCTGGCATCATAATGTCGGATATTCGATGTTCGTTGGCCTTGATCATTGTTTTGCCTAGCAGCATAATGTCTTATGTTCGATGTGCATTGGCTTTGATCCTTTTGTTGCCTTGTAGCATTTTGTGTCTTGTTGGATGTCCGTTTGCCTATATTCTTGTTTTGCCTTGTGGCATAATGTCTCATATTTGATGGCATTGATCCTTGTCTTTAAGCTTTTCGCATAAATATTGCCTTACAACATGTTTCTCTTGTTCGATGGTTGTTGGGCTTGATCAATGTTTTGCCTTGCAGTAAAATGTCTTATGTTCGTTGTTTGTTGGCTTGGATCCTTGTTATGCCTTGCAGAAAAATGTGTCATGTTCGTTGTTTGTTGGCTTGGATCTTTATAATGCCTTGCAGCAAAATGTGTCATGTTCGATGTCCGTTGGTCTTGATCATTTTGTTGCCCTGCAGCATTTCGTCTCTTTTTATATCCAATTCATGAGTATGGTATAACACCACGACTTAAAGAACAATATTTATTAATGTTATGTTAAACCTGATAATATAAAGCTTTAACTATTATTAGAAATAACGGGAAAATGTTGGACTGATCTCTTCAAGACTTCTAAACTTTAAAAGCAAGCTGGATAAAGGTATTTATTGATGGAAATAGACTATGAATAATTTGTTAAAGGAAATCTGATAAGAAAGTTGAATCAATTAAATGTCAGTCTAGACTAGAAGGAAATGAAATAAAGAATGTGATAATACCGGGTGTATTTACAACATCCGAATCCCTTGGGACATGCTAAAACGAAAACAAGAACATATTGACATAAGAAAAGTTATCATAAACCAGAAACTAAATGTCCCTTTACAAAATGTGGCTTTCATATCACAACAAAATAACATACCAAACATAGAATACCACTATGCTTCTCAAAAAATGGTTGGCCCCTCCTCCTGCCGGAGATACAGCTGATTACAATGATAAATAAGGAAATAAATATGTACATAGAAATATTCTTTTTACTTGTAATGTAAAGGTTTACTTTTTTCTTATTTTTGTTAATAACTGAATATTTACGATGATAATAATAATATCAATATCGGTTTTATTTCAGGTCAATTTTATTTTGATGTAAAAGTCTAGACACTTTTCCCCCTGTCGTTTGCGTAACATTGCTGAGGGTAATGCATTACTTGTTGCAAAAAATGGATGGCAAATGGAACAAAGCATGCAAATGCTTGTAGAACCGACTTTTATTTAACGTAGCCTATATATCGTAGCTTTTGACGACAGTCTGGCTTATATTATACGTCGGTACAATATAGACGTGTTAGCTGGGTGCATCCATTGAGAACCTCCACGGTGCAATACTGCCAACCCTTGCACCGTCTAATTCGATATTCCATTTTTATTCATCTCCTAGCATGATGGCACCGGACTTTGTTTAATAAATGAATTTTTGTCAGAGTCATACAGTCCTGCTGATCGAATAACCTTTAACAAAGAGAAATGAAGCAATACAAACAGGTAAAATATCATGCAATGAAAGCAATAATAAGCACACTATCACTAAGACTAGGTTTTTGTTCACTTTATTTCTTTTCAATATTATAATCTATCTAGGCACTTTGAAGTCTAAAAATCAAATACTCTTGAGGGATGCTCTGGACAAACGCGTATGGAATAATTTACACAAAGGATGGTCATTCATAAAATAACAAAGACAGATTAATGTTTGCTATGCCTTTAAGGTTTCTTCAACATATATCTATGTACAATATGAAGTACAGTCCAAACTCGCTATGTCGACGTCGGATATCTCGACTTTCCAGTTGTGTTGACTTTTTTCTCCGGTCCCGAATTTATTCATTCTTATTCTTTATAAAATGAATCTGCTTGTGTAGATTTCTCTATCTCGATACTTTCGCTATGATGACCTCCTATTTCAGTACCTATGGTAGAGTTTCACACATTTCCATTGTTTCTTATGTCGAACTGTAGATCGAGATGTAGGTGCGAACATATTCATGACGGTTTGCGGCATGTCGCTAAATTACCGTGCGTGTCAAAATAACAAACTGTCATAAATGTTAAGTGTGAATAATTTAGGTTGTTTCTTTATGTTTTTGATTAAAGAGTCTTTTATTGATCCAGCTATACATTTAAAGGCACAATTTAGGTCGACGATGACATCATCGGAAAATTCGACAACATTGAAAGTTACGTGACGAAGTAATTTCTGTATACTGCATGTACAAAACAGTCGTAACGAATGTACTATTTTAAGTCATATGTGCTTTACCGTTTTGTAACAATATTAAAGTGTATGTGATGGCTTTATATCTGATTTGTGTAATCCTTAAACGCGAATTAAATAAATTTGGCACAAATAATTCATTTTTTATCACTTCAGGCGCGTAGGAACGAAATTGACATTGGGGCCGCGGAGGGGGAGGGCTCGGGAGGGGTGTCACCTCCCTTCGAGATTTTTTTTCAATTTTAAGCATTGAAAGACTCGATTTCCAGTGAGTTCAGGTATAATGTTCATGTTTTTATCTAAACCTTTTTCGGTTAATTGTTGATATATATAAAACAAATATCGTTTAGTAACATTTATTCACTATTACATTAAGACACTGACACATGGGCAAGATCGTGAGCTTCAGAAGCTGACATGTCTTTGTCGGAGCCCTAGATTGTCACTGTGCTTTAACAGTTCATACCAAAGTGTCACACCATAGAGAATGTCAAATGAGGCCATCTTACTCTTCACAACAACACACCAACAATGCGCGCTCTGGTCTCAGTGTCTTTTGTGGTCTCATAGGTGGTATCCAACAATTCTGGAGAACGGAATAATTATCTAAGACTCTTTTCAAACACTCCGCCCTAACAGTCCATCTAGTCGGGCACAACACTCTATATCCAGGTGTGGCGGGACTCATGTCCTTTCTTAGCTCTTCAACTACAGTTTTTTGAAACATCAAAAACGATACAAACAATTATTGTCTTATTGCCTCTTCTTCCACTTACCCGTCTTCAATAATCCGCCGACTGTTTTCACGCCATTCAAACGCCAATTAGCTAGATGATCACGGGTTTAATTATGACATGGTTACGTGTTTATTCAATATCGTGTGAGACTGCTATTGATCTTTTTGCGCGTAGCTGTATTTAAAATAGAATTATTAAGAAAATCGGTATCAAATATTCGCGGCCCCATTGCCGTTACTAGCCAGAATATTGGGGCCGCAGTCGCGGCCCCAGCTCATACGCGCCTGCACTTTTATTTTTAAATAATACGTTTGCTGTTTCCACGACCGTAACAAGACCGTTCAATTGCAGAAGTAGGATGTCGAATATTTATCAAACGCATATGTGTTGGGATTGGTGATACTTTTTTTGTAATTCGGATGTGTCGAATGTTCGTTATCTCGACTTCTTTCCCTTGGTCCCGACATAACGAGTTTCGACTGTATATACATTGAAAACGTTTTGAAATTAAGCTTAAATATTGGATAGAATTAAGTATAGCAATGCACATAGGGCAATACTTAAAAGATACCAACGACAGGCGTCTGGTTAGTGTGCCCTCACTCCTCATTCATAAGATGTATTTAGATTTGAGGTTTGAAATCAAAACCACAAAGATGTATGCTCCAGACAATGTATAAATAAATAAAACTAAACACAGGGTAATTAATTTGTAATTGTAGTAGACCATTGGTTCTGGCGTTCTCTATTCCTTCTCAATACCTGCTATCAACCATTCATTCTTGAATTGTTAATGGAAACATGATAACAGTGGAACGGACACACACTCTAACGCTAGCCAACGACTGTCAGTTAAATATCCAACTCGACGTCCGGCAGGGAGGGCTTTTGAAGGATATATTTGGACTCTGTCTAAGGATACTGTTTAATAGGAATGCATTAGTTTTGAACAATATTCGACCTAAAATCTTTATGAATCTTGTCATGTAATCATATCTAAACTATCTTATTGTGTGACAATCAAGTACCTTGAACCTATTGCCTCAAAGCAGTGTTTATTCTTTTATGATGCTTGTGGTTTTGTACCTTAATTTACTAATTGTAACACCAACCATTGTCGTTCCATGACCGAAGAAATAAAAAAGAAACACAATTAATATCCGTTCAGAGTTAATTGGAAGTACGAAATAACATGGCTCCTACCAATTAACCAACAAAGCAACTTCTTTCGACAATGACACACTCGCATTGACGCCTCATGTAACGAGTGATTCTCGTGATGCAATATATGAACATGGCATGCCACATTTTCCCTAGTGCGTCTTCCGAGCTGCATTATAATCACCTTCCGCCGCATCCTGTTTATAGTACGTTACCTCAGGTAGTGCATAATTAGTCTTACTTTGTTATTAATACATAACAGTTGTTTATAACGGATATGAGGAAGAAGGAATGTTATATGTTTTCCTTTCATTATGGTGGTTTAGTTATTGCTTTACGTAATCAGCTTGACCATTTCAATGCGAAATGTCCAAGTGAATATAGGACTGATAATTATTTTTACCTTTTTCAATTGATGATACGAGGACATTCAACGAAATAAGTATTTTGGATGAACATGCCCGAATTCTTGCAATAATGCTTGGCATTTCATTTAATGATCTAGACATGCTTTATTACATCCAGGATTTGAGCAAGCCCGGAAAGCATTTTTCGAGATCAGGCGGTGCGGGCTTGTGCTAATTTCGACCACTGCGAATATATTTCTTTTGATTTATCGCGGATCTTTGTAATAAGAATTGACTTAAATTATATATCAATACGAACGGAATGCTTGAAATATATCTGAAATGTATACACAGCAAAATAAATTGTGCGGAGGCGCTGTTCAATCATTATATGTATTAACAAAGGCGTATTATTGCCAGATCATATTATTCGTTGTCGCTGGTTGACAAAGGCCTAACGTTCAAATCGACAGGAACCCCTATGCATGCAGAAGTAAACTTATTGTGCGGTAAGGAGCGTAGATATTGTTGCACAAATTATTACAGTCAATGAACATTTTCAATTAAAAATACAAAAAGAACTACACGAATAAGCCCAATCGCAATAAGCTCAAGTGTATAGGAAAAATGTATTTGCTCCGAAGGATCTCTCTCAGAATATATCTTTGTACAAGTTGTATTATTCGCCTGCCTGTCTGTCGAAGACAAAATCAAGACGTTGGCGTTATAATTGTCCTCGGCTAAAGTTGCGTGCTCAAACTCGACTCTTGGCCATAAAGGAAAATCCGTTTACAATAGTAGTTCGCGCAATGTCAATATATTTCGTAAATACAACAGTACATATTTCATCAATGCAACAAATATCCCAGATTGTACTCACTTGTCACTTGAAATCATAATGAATAATATAAAACATGTTCAATATGAATTAAATGAAACAACATAAAACATCGTGTTATTGATAAAAAATAAAACAGCAGCGGACCTAAAATACTCAATAAAAGTTCGCCTTACACAACAGCTCAATTCATATGTAAAGTATGAGCAAAAATACCACACAGACTCAACACCCCTAGTCTGCATCGTGTTCTAAAGTGTCGAGATTCGTTTTAAGATCCAAAATAATCATGCCGATAAATAAGCCTTTAGAACACTGTTTACGATGTAAAGTGTAAGGTGTATGAGGCAGGAATCAGGAGAGTAGTTAAGGTTGAGTATTTACGAATATTTTTGATATGCATAGAACAAACCACTTTTATCTAAGACTTATTCTAGCTGAGTGCATACAGCTCGCTCAGGATTTTGGACTAACTGGCATGTAGTTCAAAACTTACTAACAGGCATTAACCGTTAAACCTTTACACCTTCATGAACACTCAAAACTGTCAAATGAAATGTTGTTCAAACATTACATTGTGTAAGTAAGATAACATAATAAACTGGATGTTGAAATCGATAATCTATTGGCACAGGGTAAAACGCCAAAGACATATAACACAAACACAAACATAAAATATCACAAACAAGAAACATGGACAAACAACACAACACTCAACAAACAACACTGTGTATATATTCTATATAAAAACACAAGGTGTGTGTATCAAGGATTGTTATGTTCAGCCTTAGAAAGGTCAGTAAAAGAGACAGTTTTACGTTTCTGAACGCTCTTTGAATTACACATTTGAAAACAATTTCAGCATGGCGGAGATGCTCAATCGAAGCTGGGTTTCAGAGCTTTATTCAATAGTTTGTGTCTATGTATATACGGAATGGTCTTTTGGACTTTGTCACAATGACTACAGACAAGTCAACATGTAGGTGTGTCACCTTGCTATTGTGTTGTTTAATTGGAGACATACAAATGTATGACGCACGTGCATTCTAACGTGTGTGACCGTGACTGTTTCGTCTATTTTCAGATGATGTGTTCCTACGTTCTATACTACCCTTGAACACTGACCTAAATCTGAATTTTAGATCGTCTTTTGTCGTGTTTTACTGGATAAATGTTAATGTACTGTACATCAAGGACATCGCATGAATTGTTGTAGAACCTAATAACAGGTTCATAACTCACCAATGACAGTTATATCAGGTTGATAATGTAAGTTTGTCCTGGAGAGTTTCTGGAGCAAGTTGCACCATTAAGTTGCCTTTGTCTTATTTATCGCACATTACTGTTTAATTCTAATTTGATTGTCTGACATTCTGGAACCAATCATTAAATTTCTGACATGTTGCACACTTTTTGCCAAAGGCAGGACTATTATCTGGAATGCATTAGGTATTAAAGAGAATATATGGCTGATATTAATCGAGCAAATTATTAATCTCAATGTCAATGTCAGGCAGTTCTCACAATGTTAAATGCAATTGCGTGTTATTTGTCAGATTACAGGGGCGAGTAAAGGATCTAAATTAAAAAGGGCGCATATTAGAAACGTTACTTACGAAGTGCGTCTTTTAAACAGGAACCGGACAATAACACGAAAATGATGGTTTGCTGGTCCTGCAGTGTATTTTTCATAAACAATGGCGCGTTCTGGTGTTTTTGATGTTCATTTTTAACATATTAAGCTGGAAATTCACTGAAAAATGTGTTGGGCGATGCGCGCTGGGAGCGCCCAACCCTCAATCCACCCTCAATCCACTTGGGGTTGATATTCTACCCGGTCGGTTGTTCACAATTTCAATAACACAGAAACTGCTGTTTTCATCCTTCATATGTAGTATGTGTTTCGAAAGACCTCTCTTCAAAAGTATGTTTACTAAAAATCCGTTTTTTTTTTCTTTCAAATTAACCGCACGTTAACCTGCGTCGGTTGTCTTTGGCGTCGATTAACCCAAGTTTAATTTCAAGCATAACTTGTCATTAATCATATCATAAATAGACTGCTGTCTCATTATGTCCTTAGGATTAGCCCCAATAATAGCCATTTTGATTGCAAGTAATGAAGACAAAATTGAGCGTCCCTTCAGGTTCATGACGAAAGACCAAATAAGAAAGGCGATAATAAAAAGCGGAACATCGGACGAACAAGCAGTAAACTTAAGGTCAAACGAAAAATAATATTTTTCAATGATGTATCTGTAAATAGTTTCAACTTCAACAAAACATTATGGCAACTAATTAGCATTGTGTTGAAGCCTGTCTGAATTAACATTTACAAAAACACACACATAAAATTATTTTAAGAAAAAAAAAAAAAAACATTCAAAATATAAATGAGATCATGAAAATAAAAGCTTATTTGATTTAATAAGGACATTATTTAAATGAAATTTATGTCTCCTTAACATGAACAATACGAAATAAGAAAGCAATAATAGTTATTCAACGAAGAAAGAAAACAACAGGATCATTGTTAGTCGGACCATCCGTTTTATGCATTGTGTTTGATATTCAAAATAAATCAAATTTTATATTTCAGACATTATATATACCATAGGTTTAAATAAAATCAAACTTAATTACTTATATTTGAAAACCTTTAACAAATAGCGAAACTCGGTGTTTAGGAAAGCAGAAATATTACACTACTCTTTGTTCGAAATTGACCCCGTCAAAATGCATTTTCATTTTTTTTATTCGAGTTATTTTAAAAAGAGCTACAACATAATATGTGTTTAAAAGACAAAAGGTGCTAGAGAAACAAACTAACATTGTTTATACTATTTATTGTTTCATTGCCTTTTTTTATTCCTCAAGCTAATATTATATATAAAAGTATTGTTTTGTTTAAAATAACAATATGATTGCCTCAAAATCCAAACGTATAAACGCGTTGTTCTCAATTTCATTGATGACTTAGTATGACGTACTTATTGTGCTAGTGATTTAGAAATGTAAAATGCACTCATTTGCCGCAAAAATCGAAGCAGTCAACAATAACACGATTAATCATTCATTTTAACAATAAATGATAAACATAGCGACCTTTGTATTCATTCCAAAAGCGTTAACTTTTTTATATTACTCCAAGCACAAAACATACGCGATAGCGCCACCACTACCCGACAGCGCCACCACTAGGGCATCAGCGCCACCACTTTTATAAATATGTGCATATTTTTCTTTTTAAGAAGTGCTTATCAGTTTTGTTGTGTTCCGGCATAGGTACTATACATAACAGTTATGTTTACATGCGTGAGAATGTTCTTGCAGGGTGTGTAAGCACCGAAATGTACTTGCTATGCAATCAGATCTCAAAATATGCACACGTCCGATTCGGGAGAAAAGCTCCTGGCACCACAGTTTGCACAATATTGAAACGAAATAGTAACCAGCCTACAGTAAAAGTGTTCTTACACGGTACCACATTCTCCGATTTTCGAAATATGTCCGTTAAATGAAATTATCAAATAAAATATAAATCATACTCACGTTTGTTCATGTAAACATAGGGCACAGCTCCACCACGGAAGTGTCGACAGCTCTTTTTCTTTGCACCACCGTAAAGTAGTGGAGTTGGCGTTTAGAGGCCGTGAATAAACCGAATTATAATATAAAAGGTGCCATAAAGTGCCTGCAGAAGACGGCTAAGACAATGTAAATTGTGACTAATGAGTTGTATTGCTCTAATTGGCATAATGTTATTGCATACTCGATTTAGCAAGTTAAAGTGTACTTATACTTAAGGACTGAGTTCTGCCTTATCAAAATATTGAATGATTAAAACAGCAGAATAATAACATCGAGATGTCTCGAAGTGCTTCAATAATACGATGATATTTAAAGATGTCGCAGAAAACAGCTTAAATAATGCGATATATGGCAAAGGTATTTTCCATGTGTTCGGAATAATAAACGACAATATCATGTTACGTTTTCTTGACTAACCTGTAAGCCTACTTTAGGAAGGGTTAAATCCTCATGAGAGCATTAAACATTAAGGAGAAACATTATCAGAAGGCATCTATCAGGTTTCAAGATAGTAGTCTCTTTGTTTCGTTCAAACCTGCAGTCTGAATAAAACGAAACATCTGATATTGTGATGTAAGGCTTACACACCCAGTGGATTCTTACAAAATGTCCACGAGTATCCAATTATTTATCAATGACGATATTTTGATAGCTGTTTTTTTACATTGTAGAACTTTGTCTCTTCTTCATTCTTCCTATACCTATACCATTGTGTTGTTCGTTTGCCTAGACTGTTAGCATTGTGTCTCTTGTTCGATGATCTTCGGCCTAGATCCTTGTGTTGTCTTGTAGTAATGTTTCTCTTGTTCGGTGTGCCGTGGCCTTTATCCTTTGTTTTGTAGGGAGGTTTATCGTATTTAGTATGTGTGGGCCTAGATCATATATATCGACCTGGCATGAGTTTAAATCGGCTTGACGATGCGTCTTGATTTTGCATTTCGGCAGGACATCGGTACATCATCAGATAACAACATCAAAATGCAGTTGGACCGAGGTTTTTCATATATTTATTAGTTGCTGCTAATCAAACGAACAAACAAATTCTGACTAGAATGCAATTGAGTATAAATACATATTTAACAATGAAGGTAATTTTATATAAAGAACAACTAAAGTATATATAGAGGATATTTGTTTATTTCGCCACTCGTGAAAATATGTTTTTCTATGATACTCGTGAAATAAAATACGATTTTACACTGAAATAAACAAATTTTCTGTTTCTTTTATGCTTATTTTCGGAGTTTTATCAGTATTTCAATTTTTTTGATTACCCCCTTTTTTGAAAAGTGTGTTTTTACTCCGTAACCCGTGGGACGCCCCTCACGCAATTTTTATATATAGAATAGCAGATGACGTAGCTGCAAATTTTCTATTTCCGGTTTGTTGAGAAAAAGTTCTCTGATATTCTTTTTTATAGTTAATTATTCCCTCGTTTTTTAGTGCAAAGATTTTATGAACAGTTATAAATGTAGTTTTACTAGTGCATCTATGTTCCAAAAAAAAATAACGAAAACTCTTATTTCAAGCGGGGCATGGATACATAACCAAATTACTACGCCGCCATTTATTGAATGAACATTTAAATGGTCGAATGTGTTGGCAAACAATTGCGGATAATCATTGGATATAAAACATTTTCTTAGTTTTAGAGTGTGTTTCATGACACATGGATATTCAGCAATCTTATAGTCAGAGATCAGTCTGTCTTGCTTGAAGGCAGGTCGATTTCCAGGTAATTATCATTGATGAGGACCACGCTTGTTTGTTGACAATTTTTGAGGCGTGGGTGGAGTAAAGAAAATATCGGTAAATCTGTAAATTGTTGTGTGAATTTTCAGGAAAGTTCGTATTACGTATATCAACGACACAAAGTTCAAAATACATTTGAATGATGATATAACATTCTAATCATTTTCGAACAGTTGTTTTCGCCTGTAACTTGTTTGGTATAGAAGCAAATGTTCGAACATTCAGCTCCAAGATCAAGAAAACGTTTGAAAAACGGGATAATCTTTTTTTCTAATAAACGGTAAGTTGTTTTTCCCAAATGTATCTTTATTTAATCTTACAGGTATGTTACATTTCTTTAAATTTTAAATATTTTATTTGCCAATATTTTCTGGTTCAAAGAGAAGTGTTCTGTTTTGAACAATGGGAACTACAATGGATTTTAAAAGGAGTTCTAAACGTTGATATGTTCACTCCTTATTTTGCATTGAGAATATCGAATTAATATTTTTACTGTTGTTATTTCACTGATAAAACTACCTTATTTCATAGAAAAGCATGAAAGAAAATTCACGAATGCTGCATAACATCAGGCTAAAAAATAGTATTATTAGTTATAACATAAACCTGATAAAATAAAGCTGGAAAAAAAATAAGTTAAACTGACGGGAAAATGGTTGGTCTGATCTTACCAAATCTCTAAACTTTCGAATCAAGCTGGCTTAAAATAATTATTGATGAAATGAAACTATAAACTATTAGTTGCTGCTGAACATACGAAAAAAAAAATACTCTTGAATATACTTGAATGCAGCGAATTTTAAACATAATATTAAACATTGGAATGGATTTGTCAATTAAAACAACCCATGTTTTCAATTCAGGTTTGTGGTATAACATCAGGCTTAACACAAACAATAATTTAAATGTTATAATGAACCTCATAACATAAAGCTGGAACAACTATTATTATAACTGTCGGGAATATGGTGGAGTGGTCTCTCCAAATCTTCTCAACTTTAAAATCAAGCTAGCTAATTATTGATGAAAATAAACTATATTTATTTATTAAAAGTATGCTAGATAACAAAAAATAACACACCAAACATAGAATACCCGAAATAGTATGGTTTTCAAAACTGATAAAGCTGATCACAACGAAAAAGAATGATAAATTTGTATATTGAAATATTCTTTAACTTGTAATGCAAATGTACTGTGTTTTCGTATTTTTGTTAATAACTGAATAATTACGATGATAATGATGATATCAATATCGGTTATATGCTATAACTCAATATCTGTTTTGTTTTTCTATATGCAGTTATTGAGTTATTGCACTAGGGTGATGATTTAGCCCTTTTCAACAAATAACAAGCACAATTAGGTCAAAATGTCAACATTTAAAAAAAAGAGTCAACAAGTGTGATACAGGTTACAAAACACCATTTTGAGGATGACATGAACAAAGGGAATTCAGTTTTAAACATATTATATTATAATATATCAATGTAAAGTGAGAACATGCTCCCTTATTTACGGAATCATTAAATCAATTTGTATTTTATTCGAGTCTTAAACAGGGCTTATCTTTTAATTTTCAACTACTGGTCTTGTCCCTGTCTCATTGTAGTATAACACACATTGCAAAATTAAAATAGATGACTATTGTAATAGATGATTACGTAAAAATAAAACTATACACACCAATTTTCACATCAAAGAAAACAGTATTTAAAAGAATCCGTAACTATTATTATCATTAGTTATAAAGGAATGTTTATTATATCTTGCTACTGAATGTCACTTATTACTGAATAAAAGAAATTTATTTTTGGTTTTGTATAAAATGCGAAATACATATTTAGAAATAAAAGTATGTTTTATCCCATGTTTACGCATGCGTTTTGTAATTCAACGAATTAAGGGGTCTTTTTTAGACGTGTAAACGCTAAATATAGAGTAAACGGGTTAAATGCGCACTATATATATTCATACAAAAAATATATTTTTTTAATCCTTTGACTTAAATTATCAAATAAAACATCAATATGCTTTGTGTACAAATTAAAAAAAATAACACTTTAAAAATATTTCTTTGTTAATTAAGCTCCGTGGCCACAAATTCTTATGTTAAAATACAGTGAACTCGACAGTTCCGGGTCATCGACAGTTCCGGGTCATATCGAGAACAAAATGTTTTTAATTCAAAAACAATACAGGATTCTAATTTCACTTTAATTTCGGATGTTGTCATTTGAAACCGGAAGTCGTCATCACGATACGCGTGACTGGAGCGTTCCAAAAATAAACCGTATGCGCGATATTTTTGTTTACAAGGCGCAACAAAAACCGATGTTTGTCCTGGTAATTTAAGGAATCCAGGTATAATTTACATGTTATTATTTAGGTAATTTCCTTTTGAATAAGAGTCATAAATTTAATAAGCATCGTCAAACTTGTTTTGACAAATGCAGCAAATACCTTGACCTAGCTAGCCTGTGACAGTTTCGGGTCAGAATCAGGGACATTCTCAAAATTGTAAACGCATTGCAAAATAGGTTTTGACAGCTGTTTACTATTGATATATTGCTTGTGATGATACACCACTGTTAAAAAGTACTAATTTATACAATTTCAATCGTTTTGCATACTAATTTGTGCCATAATGAGTTTAAATGTATGTAATGCAGTGGTTATTTTAAATGCATACTGTAATCTCATACTAGACTAACAAGTGCAAATAGTATCTAGTTTCCTATTTTCGTTGTTTAAACATTTTTAAAAATATGCATCATTTTGGTAGAATTATGGGTCCCAAGAAATGTGTATTTTTAACGTGACCCGGAAGTGACGAGTCCGACCCGAAACTGTCATATTTACAGCTTCCAGTTGCAGACACTGATGAATCATTTCAACAAAGAAACACAAGTGTTTCATAGCATCACAGTCTAGATTAAGTATTTGTTCATCAATTTATGTAGTTTTAATTTTCTATTGTTTCCTTTCCAACAGACACGCTTCGTTTATTTCTTTACTGACCCGGAACTGTCGAGTTCACTGTACGCTTAAATAGCGCTAATATCTTTGCGCCTGCACCGAGATCCTTTTGTGTTTTTGTTTTGATCATTTAAGTCAAAGGAGTTAAACAATGTAATGCATTAAAGATATTAATGTATTTTTGCATCACCAATCGGTAATAACAAAAATAATATTTTGCTATAAAAACACTTTTGTCGACTAATCAAATCAGCAAATTTATAATAAGAAAATCACACAATTCCACAGCAAACCTCACTTCAAAACATCAAAGCACAGCAATCAGAAATATATGTCAAAGCTTCATATAAGAAACTGTTTCACTCCGGGATATGTTATTCATTTTTTTTAGTTTTACTTGCAAACGTCTTCCATTAAATATTTACCATCTGTTAACCGTCTAACTTACCGCACACCTGCTGTATTCCTTACAAACACTTATAGTACAATGGACACCTAAGTTACATGGACATCCAGCAGCCTCAGAAGCTTCGATGTTAAAAGGCACAACTATCAAGACAAAACATACACTTAACGAATATACAACATGAGTACACATCGAACAGAAATGACTGATCGTCGTCAATATAATTATGTGATCTATGACCGCCTTCGTACTGTCTCAATCAAAAATATTTAGATTTTTAAGATCTTCAAATACAATATATAATAGCACCCTTTAATATAATAGCAGAATAAGTAACTGTGCATGCCGAAATGAAAAGGTTTATAAATCACATTTGAAAAAATGACTTGAATTAAATGATTTTTTTTAAATCTGAAAAAAAGACATACGCACTTTCAGGAACACTTAGCAGTACCATTTACATTTAAGCCAGTCATTTTCTTTATGCAATGCTACTTTTTCCGTTAGTATATTTAATAGCATCCGAAAATGTCAAATCGTAGACTGATGTGGTTGGCCCAGGTTTGTGGGTTGATTCGAACCCACTGTGCGGGCACATTGTAAGGTAACATAGTTATCACAACAGTTTCAGGGTCTGTATTTCCGGTCAACACCTGGAATAATTCAAATGTCTATAACCACGTGAACTGAATTCATTATGGAATGCATATTTATACGAAAAACTACAGAAAAAGGCACAGTAGTCGAACGTTTACACATACACCCCGTTTAATGGGACAGGGTCAACGCCAAAGACATTGAACACAATAACAAACAATCACAAACCTTAAACATGTAACATGTAACAACAACACAAGACTCCACAAACAACTCCGTGCATATTTACTATATAAAATAGGGGTCTTTATCAAGGATTGTCAGGTACCGCCTTGGAACGGTCAGTAAAATGTAAATTTATTTGGGGTTTATACTAGTATGCGTGCACAACCTCAGTCGTATCCTAACAATCGAAGTTCACTAATAATAAAACAGAATCAGGCTAGTTTATATTACTTTCTTTAAGCTTGATTGTGACGAAAGCTGACAGCTTATAAAAATACGATCGAGTCAGTTTCCTTGGTAGAAATCAGTACTAGTGTCAATTTTAAAAGGTGCTGAGAAAGTGGTCCTCTGGTGGGAATCGAAACCAAAACTTTGTCAATAACACTAGACCTATCTCACCCTGCGTATCATTGTTGCAGCAATTATATATTGGTTTGTATTTCCAAGAAACAAAACACCTGAATATATCATTATACATGCCAAACTCGTCAGTGAAATAATGTTAACTGAAAACATTTTTAAACACGTTCAAGAACCGTTTAAAATGATTAATGGCAGCACCTGACAATTATGTCAGATCTTTAACATGACTGTTTATTGCAAAAGTTTAAACGCCTTAGAAACAAATGATCGCATGTTAGTAAAACTACGTAAACATAACGATGAGAACCTAAACCTAAGTGAAACACCTGCAAATACCTGGTCAAAACATGTTCCATGTATTACGTGAATCCTGGTTGAATTGTAAACATTATGTTGTACACATGCATTTTGGAGCGCGATATGGTCTAATGTTTCCATCGTTTACTGAAGTTATTATGGGCTGAAGCCACATCAGCGAATTTCGTGTTTGCCTTTCAAAAATGGTAAAACAACTATGTACTTCTCTCGATTTGAATTGACTTAAGAACTTGTTATATCAGCCATTAAAGTTATTGATCATGGTGTTAGAATACGATGACAATTTATGACAGTAGTTCATGCCAACATATTTATTCCTGAAGTATTATCAAATTTAGTTCTGTTGAACATGATCATCATTCATTATGTGCTTTACTTACTACACTTCAATATTTACCATGTCTATTCCATTTGTGTTCTGAAAGGTGGTGAAGTTGACACAGTCTTGGCTGTACAGGAATTTATATGATTCAACGTGCTGAGTCTTGTTCGCTCGGCCTTGCAGAGCGATGCCTTTTACTTGGGCCAAACTGTTGAAATCGACCTGCAAAATGCAAGATTAAATGAAGAACTAATAACTAATACACGGCCTGTAAACGCCAGCTCCACCACTTTACGGTGGTGCAAAGAAAAAGAGCTGTCGACACTTCCGTGGTGGAGCTGTGCCCTATGTAGACATGGACAAACGTGAGTATGATTTATATTTTATTTGATAATTTCATTTAACGGACATATTTCGAAAATCGGAGAATGTGGTACCGTGTAAGAACACTTCTTCTGTAGGCTGGTTACTATTTCATTTCAATATTGTGCAAACTGTGGTGCCAGGAGCTTTTCTCCCGAATCAGACTTGTGCATATTTTGAGATCTGATTGCATAGCAAGTACATTTCAGTGCTTACACACCCCGTAAGAACATTCTCACGCATGCAAACATAACTGTTACGTTTACAGGCCGTGTAATAATGAACGACAATACAAGTGAATGATAAGTCCACTATCGTTCTTAGACTCCTAGCGAGGCGTCAGTGCGGGGAAGCACAAGGACAAACCCAGTAAACAAAAACTAAGATGTCTTTTCATTATATAAAGTATAGTTTTAATATTGTGATTCTTACGGAATATCATCCGACAATGCATTGTTCTTTCAAATATAATTAAAAGGATGTGACGCCTATGTGGTTTATTCCGGTTACTATATTTCTGCAAGGACGCCACGAACATAAACAATTAATGACGTTATCTTACCGGATATGACGTCACTATTCAAAACAAAACACATTTTCTATAAACAGAATTAAAACGGTTGCTTTTGGTTCAATTAGTCAGGATATATGACGTCACAGTTTAAAATAATTAACGGAATTGAAATTTGTCCTGGTATTACATTTCTTAAAGGATCTGACACTCGTCAACATCGTTGAATAAAATTGTGTATAATATGACGTCGCATGACATATCCAATTTGTTCTAAACAATGTGCTCCCGTAAACGAATCACTCTCCGTTGAAACAAACAACATACGTTTACTAACTCTAATAAGTTGGAAAACGGCAGAAAAAAAAAAGATATTAATACAAAAAAATACCTGTATGAATTGGTTTTCGTCGACAACACCAGCGCTCCAAGCGCCTGCATTCGTTTCTGTACGCATTGTATGCAAGCGGGCACCCTGGGCACCATACATCGTGCCGTTATTCTCCCACATAGACGACACTGACAGCTGGGAATCGAGCACCGGGTTGGCTCCGTTGACGAGGTATTCGCTGTATTGACACAGAGCTGCGAAACCGAAACAAAATGTTATATGTTTAATTTAATTACTTGGTTTTTACAATGCACGCTGTGGTAATTAATCACGGTTCCAAAAATTACTTGATTTGTGAAATGAGCGTTACGCTAAACGTTTACTTCTCGGAATAATTTAACCTAAATATTAACAAAGCTCCTAATTAGCTCTTTAGTATTCCCGGTATGGGGATTAACTTCATCATTATAAAGAGTTCCACAATGCTTGAATTGTTTTCACAACGTTATTTTAATACATATTTTACTCTTTAATATGACCCCCTTAAACATAGTGTTCGTGATTATTTGCGCAACTCGACGATAATTAGTTTTTGCGGCCAAGACCGATTATCGATAATCAATTTACGGCCCGCCTGTGAAACTTTTGTACATGATTAAAATTTTCGTTTATAAATAAAAATGGCTACTTATGGTAAAATATTAAGTATCTGACCAATCGAGAGGATTGTATATGCAGTGATTCTTGAAAACACCGCCTAATTTGTGGCTTGATATAGCACAGTTATACACCTGTACTGTCATGGTCAAATATATCAGAACTGCTATTTTTATACATTGGATACATTTTGTGTAACGAAAAAGAATCAGTAATAATTTGATATTTTAACTCGTTTGAATATGTTTCGTGTCTTAAAAAAACTGTCTTAGCATAAATGTCGTGGTAAACATGTTTTAAATGAGGTGAAAAACAACAGGTTGCTATATGTAAAACGCTGTTGTCCACTTACTGCCAGTGGATATAATATTTATTTTTAATTCCAACTCGACCACGGTTTATATGATGAGTTTGGGTGTATGATCAAAATAATTGCAGTCCGGTTTATTTACGATATTTGTGATGTCATTCAGCTGATCTAAACTGTGGTAGCATATCCTTAAAGTGCCTTGTCTGTTACTAATGGAGCACGTTGTATTGCACTGTTGCAAGGAAATTCCGGTTAGGAATTTGGTTACGTTTGTCATTGGTTATACTAAGAGTATGTGTTTTCTTTTATACAGAGAATCTTTGAGTCTTTATGGATAATAAAAGGAATAATCAACGCATTCTCGCGCATAATTCAGCGAACCTTGTGCAAAGAGTGACAAGTCATGAAGGTTATCTAAATATATTATAGAATGGTTGCTGATCATTTTGGATCTCAGAATTGAGGTAAAAGAAGTTTAATCATTAAAAAAAATAATAATCTTACTTAAGCCTTTCTTGTGATAGATTAAGAATTTTTTATATGAAAACCGCGCTGTTGTTTAATGTGGATATCTCTCCTCCTGTGGTCTTGCAAGAACATTCTTAGTGTTTTCTGTCTTTGATACTGAGCTTGTTTCTGTTGTTTTTCACATAAGTATTAAAACGCTGCACCTAGTTAATGCGGAGAAAGCCATTAAACAAGTTGTGCGTTCAATAATGTAAATTAAATAAATATCAACTGCGTGGTTTTTGTCAACCGAAGATTTTATGTTTGATTCTAGCTTACGTTTGTACAAATGTAAAGGTAAAATGAAAGTTTCGCCCGACGTAAATATTTCGTAAATCTTGTAACACAAGTATTTTTTGAAACGAATGACCTCCACGTTATGTTTGCAAATGCTGTATTTTTCAAATTCCGATAGTCTTTAATTAAAACGCAGCTGGATAGTGACCTATATTTTGGAATGATGTTTTATTTAGATATAATTCTTCTGTATTTTGCTTGCAAAATGGGCTTAAAATACAGTTAGGACATTTTGTCCTTCTAGTTGTCTTCAAAGCTTTCAGATAAATGAACACAATGGATACTTGAGGTATCAAATATCCAAGATAATAGAACACATTATTACTTATATCTTGCATCTATAATACCTACTTTATTTGTGAAAGGAGATCCAAACCAATAAATATTATGTACCATTTATATAATGATCTGAAAGTTCTTCAAACTCACTTGAACAATAATAGCATTTCTAAACGTTTTTTGAACGCTTTTGTTAATAAAATTACAATATAATGTTAAGGCATTTTCAAAATATTTACTATTTACCTCAATTGTTAAATGATATTGTTCCACTTTTATATATATATATATACGGGTTGTCATGAACTGGCAATTCCAAAAATAAAAAATAAAAATATATGATTTTAACACGTCCAGTATGATAAAATGCCCTTCATTTAAAGCGGAAACAATGAATGTGTTGATATAAGTGAATGAAAAGTTTCATTTCGATTGTTTATGAATACGTCTTTGTAGCCATTGTTTGAATCAAGAACGTCCGTCGTTCGATGTGGTTATTTAAGACCCTGACTTTGAAAAACACGTTTATAAAACCTTTGCAATCGAAATCCATGACCACTCCCTTTATCCTTTGATTTCATCGTCTATATTATAAAACTTTATACTGACTCTCCTTCTGACAATAATGAAAATACTACTAAAACGGTGTAAACGAAATTTATATTTCTTATAATAAAGGATTAGAAACTCCCCACACCCCCACGCATATACACTTCGAAGATGTACAACCCTAGTGCCTGTGTACCAAATAAAATACTGTTTGGGATGAACGTCTATTTTCATTGTTTGTACTTAATATTTTAAATCTAGGAGTAAACCTGCGTACGTTGCGGGGCTTAAATCCATCAACGCAGCAGCACCAGCATTGGAACTAGTTCCTTATTCCTTATTCGACTTATTGTGCGTAATAAAGTACTTGAAAGTCTCCATCCCATTGAATAAGTCAAAGCATTTATTCAAATTATTTGATAAGATCAATGTGCAATTGATATGTTTTTTTTATATAATATATATGAGCTGTTTTGTTTGTGGAGTTTTGTCCTGTTGTTTCATTTTCGTTGTCTTTGGCGTTGATCCTGTGCGTTTAAAGGGGGTTTATGTTTAAGCTTTTGGCTACTGAGCTTGTTTTCGTAGTTTTTCATATAAATGGTATAAACTAATTCGAGAGTTGGCCTATTAAATAATGTCCGTGTGATTGTTTTAATCATATCAACTTTTTATTGAATACGCCTTTAAACGATTTTGAAACTGTGCACGCATACTTTGAAACGTACATTCGCTCATGAAAATGAAAAGAACTGGGTAATTTTATTTTATTTTTGAAGGCAATGAGAATAAAATTAATCCATCATAAAAAGGGTTTGAAAAAAGATTGTATTGCCAGAATAAAAGGCAATCAATTGCTTCTTATAACATTAGAATAAACAAAAACAATGTATTTGTTATATTTAAGTCTATTATGGAACTAGTATCACTGTTCAGTGGAAACTATGTATCTGTAAGCTGCATCAAATTTCTGTATATGATACAAGATGAATATATGATTGTGTGTTTTCAAACGATGTTCATTACGTACCCGTTTGTTCTCTAATATTCTTTATAAACTACTTACCAGTATCACGGTAAAACACCGAGTAATCTGCATCAGCCTCATTGACAACATCAGTCTAAACTCAGGAAACATGACCTTGACCCTTTGTGATAACCCGCCAAATTGCACTGTCTATCCGTTTCGTTTCTCAGGCACACCACGGCACATTGTATCTTTGAAATACCATGAACGACTGAATCAAAGGTTTTAACAGTAAAACCTTTTTTAACCTCCAGTATTTGAAAATCTTTTACAATCGCATTAGCTTTTTGTACCATTGCCAATAGAATTAGGGTGAAATAATATTTCGCCATTTCGTTTTCTTTAAAATATATTATTTTAAAGAATGACTGTCAATAATAATGGTCTGTTCAGTGTTAATATGTAAAGCGTTATGAAGAGTTGGCGATTCCCACTATCAACCTTTTCTTTTTTGAACAACGTGTGAAGGTGTAGAGTAATTCGTTTTGTACAATATTCTTGAAATTATTGATAGATCGTTTATTTTTGTTTTTCTAAGAATTGCCTTTGTTTGGCCTGGAATAGACACTTAATGGTCAGAAAATAGTTGTACGTGTGTCAGGCAACAAACGCTTTGAAAAAGCTTTTACCCTCATAAAAGAAAACGAAAGTTCAGTCAAACAACTTGTCATTAATTTTCAAAGTGACTTCCGTTATAAATTATAAAATCATTTCAAGAGTCTGCTATATTTGTGATATTATTGATTGTACGAATGGGCTGATTTTCACAAGAGAAAAGACTAAAGTATAAAGTTATTTTTAGTTTATTTCTGATATTTTTTTTCTTTTAGCAGAATGTTCGTTTTATGATAAAAAGTAAAGGCTCAGCTGATTTTTAAAAAAAACCTCAGACAAAAACAATATTATTGTAACTTAAAGGTATAATGTATAATGAATTGGTAATTTTTCTTGCTGTAACGAATGCAACTGTAAACCTATTCAAATTCTTCAACAATCAATAAAAATATAACATTTGGATAACTTTATTCAAAATATTTTTGTATTTGACAACTTGTTTCTAATATGATTGTTTTTGAAACTTGCCCTCAATATTCATCCCTAGGTTTACTAAAAGGACAACAAGTTAAATCACAGACAAAACAGCTTTTGACAAAGTCAATACTCCCAGCGCCTCACCATGCGATACCGTTGTCACATTTCTGTTTCCCCACCATATGTCCGCGATACCGTTGTCACAACTCTGTTTCCCTACTAAATGACCGCGATACCGATGTCACAACTCTGTTTCCCCACCAGATGACCGCGATACCGTTGTCACAACTCTGTTTCCCGACCATGTTTCCGCGATACCGTTGTCACAACTCTGTTTCCCCACCAAATGACCGCGATACCATTGTCACAACTCTGTTTCCCTACCAAATGACCGCGATACCGTTGTCACAACTCTGTTTCCCCACCAGACGACCGCGATACCGTTGTCACAACTCTGTTTCCCCACCATTTTTCCGCGATACCGTTGTCACAAATTTTAGTATTTCCTTGAAATGTAAATATAAAGTTATATAAGTAATTCCAGTTTTCTTCCAACTGACATACTACAAACCCATAATTTCAAAAAGGAATACAGATCTTGCAAATCATCAATTCTTTAAAACACTTGACACATTAAGACTGAACAGAAAAGCAATATTGGCAATCATTCTTCAAACTTATATATTTTCAACGAAAAACGAAATGGCGAAATATAATTAGATCCTAATTCTTGTTTCAATGGAACAAAAAGCCAATGCGATTGTAATAGATGATAACAGTTTAGTTAATTATGTAAATAAGTGAGTAGAAAATGGTATTTCACAAGCAGTATATAAGGGTGTCAGAATTCAGTTTCAGAAAAGCTTGTTAGCTAGCTTATAGGGAAAAGACATTTCTTGTTGTTGCTGAGGATACACTTTTGCTCGAGCATGTTTTAACCTTTAGAACATTGCGCTCTATGAAAGGCGAACACCCACCAACAGAGTAGAAGTGCATGATGTACAAAGCATTACCTTTGTATGGTCTAGTTATTCCGGTATCGGGGTTCAGAGTGGCTCTAAACATTGGCGGGAGATAACCGGTAAGAAAACTGCGCCAAAGAGCTTCTGATACGCTCAGAAATGCGGCATCGATAAGGGATTACTCCAGCTATAAGTTCAGGCTCGTGAACCTATTAGCTGTTCATATTGCTTCGAACCAAATGATTTGAGTTGACTGCGGAAACTAAAGTCACGAACAACTTTCGGCCGACCCGATCTAACACAAAGACAGAATGATTCGGCAGCTTCACGGCAAACCCAGCCACGAAAATCTTGACACTGTTAAAAGGTTTGAATCTGTCGTTTACGGTATTTCAAAAATGAAATATGCCGTGGCGTGCTTTAGAAACGAAAATGATGGAAAATGCAATATGGCGGGTTATCATAAAGGGTCAAGGTCATGTTGCCTGAGGTTAGATGACATTGCTGATGGTATCAATCGGGCCGATTCAGACAGCATGTGTTTTTTAAATGAAACTGTTAAGTAGTTGATAAAGAAAGTTATGTTTTCGGGTTATTAATGAACTATTATTTCTGATATATAGAAACTTTCTATTATGTATTCATCTTGTACCACGGGCAATGATGATACCAACAATGGCTACATACAACATGTTAATAGAATTTAAAATTGAACTTTATACCATTCACTTACGTCAAAACATAAATTGATATATAAATCCCGAGTTGAGTTACTCTTTTTATTCATTCATTTTTGAATTATATAAAAAAATCAGTGTTCCAAGCTGATAGATGTGACTATTTTTGACTGTGCATATTTACATTTAGATCTGCACCCTTATATTTTAGTTAAATTCCATTCTGCTTCTCAATCGTCAGACATAATGAAATCATTTGAAGGGATAGACAATGAAGCCCTAGAAATTCTTGAATATGTTTTTCTAATGTATAATGTTGCACTCGCCTTGTTTCTCTGCGTCAGCTTCACATTGAATCTGGCTTTGAGAGCTTGGAAACAAAATGTTCTCTCCCCTTGTTATATTTTAAGTTTGGTTCCTCAGACAGTCGGTCAAGCACCCAAGCATCATCAAGATCCCTTTAAAACGCATTCAATATCTCAAGCTTTCGTACACATACGTCACATTATATTAATTCATTCCTTCCTTCATTAACCTCAGCATGGAATAGTCTCCCAGCTGTAGCACAAAACATTGACGCTGTGTCTGGTTTTAAAGCTTACCTTAAGTCGGATAATTTAAAAATAAATACTCTGTTTTATTATGGAAAGCGTCGATTATAGGTCATTCACACTCGCTTACGGAACGATTGCAGTTCATTGAACCATCATCTTTTTGTTAAAAATATTGGTCCCTCACCCCTCTGTACGTGTGGAGTTCAGGAAACAACGTATCATTATCTTCTTGTATGTCCCCTTTATGCCAAAGGCTATTTCTTCTCAATGGTTTGGAGGCGTTGACACTGTTCGATTCAGGTCACCTCTTTATTCAAATGACAAAAATTTTTGATAGCCAGTGACAATCGCTTCCTACTACTAATAACTAACCCACTATGTAAACATGTGATATTCAGCACTACCAATGTGAAGAATAGGCACTGAAAGTAATTCATTTACACAAACCAACCTACCCTCTTTTTTCTCTCTTATTCTCTTTTACATTCTTATTCTGTCCTCAAATATAATTAACGACTTTTGTATTCGATAAGTGAAAATAAACTAAGCTTACTACAGCATTGTTAATCACACAAAATGTTTAACTATCTTGTCTGTGTACGTCGTATGTGAAAAATCTTGAAAGAGTTTATAATATTAAATAAAGCCAGATCATGTTAAACTCTACCACTTGATTCAATTCAACAATATCAATATCATTGTGTCATCTAAAATGGAAGCTGTACAAACGTCCGTCATTAAATATGTACTTTTGCCAAGGTTTGGAGGAGAACTTTTTAAGATATATTTATCTTTCGTCCTTATCCTTTTCTAGATTGTACATGTGTTTTCTGTTTGTCTTAATTTTATGTGTTGATACGCTGATGAATAAAACTTATGAAACTTTAAAATTATGTATTATGAATGCTTAGCAAAGATAGTAGAGTTAGATATAATATCTGGTTTTGAATAATATACGTTGTATATTTGGTTCCATATTTGTTATATTATAATTGTTGCTTTATTTACAGCCAATGATTCTTAAGAGAATAAAAAAACATATCTAGGTTTGCTTATTTACATTTTCTGTAAATTGTGGTAAAATGTTTTATTTATCTACTTAAGAGACGAAAATAGCGACTTAATCATTGATTTCTTACGATATTTTTCAAACTATTCTAAAATACGGTTTTAAAATCGTCTTTAAAATCGCAATGTCATCATTCACTCAGACAAAAATATGCAAAAGCCATAAGTTGGATTTTCCTGGAAGTCATAGAATAACAAATGAAATACATGACCTGAACCACTGCTATTGATACAAACACTTCATTCCGTCAGTTCTTGAGTTTTGAAAGCTGTCTAGCCTAATGTTTTGTTCGCCATTGTAATATTCTGCAAATATATTTATCAAAATAAATAGCACAAACCTTTATGGACAGACTAGAAGAATCAAAGATGTTTGTTATTTATACAATTCGTTATACAAGAACATATCAGGGACATTTAAGGTATTTTTCCATCAAGATTGAACTGTTTAAACAAAACTCTGTTCCCAGTCTGACAAGAATTAATTTATGTATCCATTTGCCCGCACGAAATTTCAAACTTACTATGGTTATTTTGTTGACTCAGTTAAAAAGTACGCAAATAACATAATATAGCGTAAATGGAGTTTCAACATGTATGACTTGAATTGTTTAAACAAATATATTGACATCTTTATTTTGAATACGGAAATTGCTGAAGGCTCAAGCTCCGTTTTGGAACCAATACGGAAACGAATGTTTGAGGACAATGTCCAATTCAATACGATAATTGCCGAAGGTTCGAGGTCCATTTCCGAGCCAATACGAAATTGCAAAACGTTCGTGGTCCATTTCCGAACCAATACAGAAATTGCCGATTGTCCAGGGTCCATTTCAGAACCAATACGGATATTGCCAAATGACCCGGGTTCATTTCCGAACTAATACAGACATTGCCGAATGACCCGGGTCCATTTCCGAACCAATACGGATATTGCCGAATCGCCCTGGTCCATTTTCGAACCAATACGGACATTGCCGAATGACCCGGGTCCATTTTCGAACCAATACTGATATTGCCGAATGACCCGGGTCCATTTCCGAACCAATACGGATATTGCCGAATGACCCGGGTCCATTTCCGAACCAATACTGATATTGCCGAATGACCCGGGTCCATTTCCGAACCAATACTGATATTGCCGAATCGCCCTGGTCAATTTTCGAACCAATACGGATATTGCCGAATGACCCGGGTCCATTTCCGAACCAATACGGACATTGCCGAATGACCCGGGTCCATTTTCGAACTAATACTGATATTGCCGAATGACCAGGGTCCATTTTCGAACCAATTCTGATATTGCCGAATGACCCGGGTCCATTTCCGAACCAATACTGATATTGCCGAATCACCCTGGTCCATTTTCGAACCAATACTGGTATTGCCGAATCACTCTGGTCCATTTTCGAGCCAATACGCATATTGCCGAATGACTCTGGTCCATTTTCGAGCCAATACGCATATTGCCGAATGACTCTGGTCCATTTTCGAGCCAATACACATATTGCCGAATGACCCTGGTCAATTTCCTAGCTAAAAACGTTATTGCTGAATGACCCTGGTCCATTTCCGAGCCAATTCGGATATTGCCGAATGACCGAGCCCATTTCGACAAAGCTTCGGTTTTTGTATTCCAGATCTGTTATTGTATATTATGAGTAAGACAACAATAAAGTTTAGTGAAGTGCTATATTAAGCTAATTTTGATGACTTAAAATGCTCCAGATATACGCCAAAAAAACGCACTATATTGGATCAAGAGTAAAAAAAATCTAGTTAAATGCACTGTTCAATCGTGTATGAAAAGAGAAGAACAAAATAAAGACAAATACATTTTAACTGATAATTACTGTTAATTATAAAGTATCATACATAAATCTCAATGATACAACACGTTGTGTGCTGAGATAAAATCTAAAATTCATGAAGTTATTATTTGTTTTTGTTTTTGTTGTGTTTTGTCCCCATTTAAATACGTTATTTTTTTAAATAACTAACTAAGGTCGCATGTAGTAATGAGCACATAAACAATTACAGCTTGAAGTACTGTTGTAGGTCCTACTAGATTGTTCAAGATATACTCTGTTGCCACAATAGTTACAATGAACTGGAACTGCAGTTTAGCGTTGAGCTGATTGCTGGCTTTGACGTCACCATTTCCTGGAGATTTTCGAGCGCATAGACGACAACGGAAGGGCAAACAAACAGTATATCATAGTATATATTTATACACTTTGCTTGACGGATGAAAATGTGAATAGGCAATTGTGATAAAAGGAAAGGAGGGATTGATTATTAATGAACTGTAGAATAGGGTAGCGTTATCGTTTTAATAAATGGGTGTACAACTTCCACTTCAGTGATAAAAGTCTGAGTTTAAAGTCATCATTCCACGATACATCGGAATCTCCAGGGTCGGGATACGGGGAAAATATGTTGAATGACATTCAAAATATACTTCCGCTTCGCAACTTTATATTTTAAACGAAACCGAGTTAAATAAACAATCATTGAAATAATGCGCTTGGCTTTTGCTGTAAAATATTATCAAATTGATATGTTAAACGTTCGACCGTCTTAAAATTCGGCACTTTACTTATTTGAAAAAGTATGCTTGGTTAACCTGTAGTGTTTACTTAAATGTTAATTAAGCTGTCAACCCCTTACCTTGCAGTTTTTATAGCCGATTTGGACGTTTTGTATTTTTCATTTTTGGAAACGAAGTGTAGGCCCGGGTCTACCGTGCCTATTGGAGCTACGCCGATTGCTAGCGCAAAATTTCTTAATGAACATACTTTATTTGGTGTCCCACTACTTATGTCTTTAACATATGTAAATCATGTTTGATTTAATAGCATGCATTGACAAAACATCACATAAATCGTGGATGCCAAAACTCTCAAAATCAGCGAGAACCAGATATTGTTTAGTTACAACGACCAAGTATGGAATCATAATGAATTAAAATGGCGTTGGAATAAGACAAACAAATCTACCATTAATATCTAGACGTAGCATATACTTTATATGCAGCGCTATAAAGGGCAAACCAAAACGACAGAAAAAAATGGTGAATCATTTCTGTGTATTTAGTGTAATTGTGATAATGACTGATATATTTGAACAATGCAAATGTGGACAAATAGTAAGCTATAACGCCCACGTGGTGCGTGGAAAACAAGTGACAAACGTAACTAAAGTCTTAGCCGAAATGTCCTTGCTACAGTGCGAATCAACGTGCTCTATTGGTAAAAAGCAGGCCACTCGCAGCATATCTGGATACGACAAACTGTCAAAAACATGCTACCACAGTTAAGATCTCGCTGATGACGCCACAAATATCACTGACGTCACAAAGATCGTTATAATACCGGGTCAAAGTAAGGCTGAAGGTTATTTCTGTGCTTTTCCGTATTGAATCGAAAATGGACCTCGGACACTCGGCTATTTCAGAATTGGTTCGGAATTTAACCTAGAACTGTCGGCAATTTCCGTTCTGCGAATTTGGATTTTCGTTAAGATGTTAAGACTACTGGGTTTGTCCTTGTAGTAGTTTCAATTGATTTATATATTCATAACTTATCCATTCGAACATTATACTTTTGAAGATCATAATCATGAGATATTTTACCTTTGTATTAGATTCTGTAGTAAACATGTTCATTTAAATTTGCACCTTTAACATATTTCATTCTTTCTTAGTTTCATAGATCAATGTCTAAACGGCGAATATGTCGTAAACGGGGCCAACCCGGTGTCAGGTTCCCAGTTGTCAGTGACGTCAGTGTGGAGTAATAACAACTTGTTGCAGGGTGCCCGATTAAACACAACGAAAACAACAACGAACGAGGGAGCGTGGAGTGCTGGATCTTATGACAAAAACAAGTTCATACAGGTATGATGGCTTGTCCCTTTACATTACCAACCACCGCGGGAGTAATTGCATCATCGCGGGAAATCGTTCATCTGCTGCTACGACTTCCGATAACATGCACGTGCCGTATCGTTGCGATGCGGCTTACAGCGATATGCAGGTATGTAAAAGGAATAGGTTGTACAAAAACATGTCAATTGAACCGTTCTCGCAGAATTGAATTCACTCGATTATGCTTCAATCGCAGCGATGTGCGAAATATGCAAAAACTTGTGGTTGGTAGTAAAAGTGTTCACTATTTTTTATTCCCATTTTTTTACAAATTTTCAACTAATCATATTTAATATAATTATCGTGTTTGTTAAAATGGAGAGTAGATTGTAAACGGCAACACCTTGTTTGAAACATGTAGGATAAGTCACGTCTTGTCATATGATACACAATTTGTTTCAACGAGTTAAGGGAATATTTTAAGGAGGGGACATTTGGCGAGCCTACTTACACATATGACGAGTTAAATAAATTGAGTTGTATATACTGACGACTGACAGATTAATTTAAGCACATGTTTAAGATGGTAGAAAATAGCGAAAAAATATTCTTTTATCGGCGGAGCTCGTGAGCCAAATGAAGCAAACCAATATCATTTCTCTCGCTACATGCATTGCAGAAATGAAGAACACATAATACTTTCAATGGCGTGTATTAGCAGAAGGCATACTAAGATAATATGTAATAAGATTCACACTATTAACACTTCTATTTGAACAAAATTTGCTTTCGTCATGTCGACAAGATGACGACAACATATATTATACATATCCATCACGACATGATTAAACGAAAGAAAAACGATTGTTTTAAAACTATTTAATATATGATGTTTTGGAAGGGCACAGTCGGACTAAGACAACATTATCCAAAACTTTGAACAGTAAAACCATTTTTCCGCAGTGTTTGGCGATTGTGATGCATGTGTGGTAAACTTGAGTTGTTTGGTACGTTGTATTTCAGCCTAGGGCACCATAAAGATGGGCCTTTGTAATATGTTTAGCTACTGGGCTTGTTTCTATGTGTAGCATTAAATTGTTCAAATTAATGCGCGTTATGACGATGACGTCAATAAACAACTGCGCATGCGCTATTTAGTGAATTGCACAAATGAAGAATTGAAAACGTCATATTTTGCAAAACAGCAGTTTTATGTATCTTAGTCATTGAAACGGCTTCTCCATATTACCCCGATTTGCCCCGCATACACGTAAAAATCACAAATATTTGACGCCTCGCTAAATGTCTACGAACAATAACGGACTTTGTTTCTCATTTAATTGTCGTTCATGATGCGTTATTAGTTCTTCATTTCTTCTTGAAGTTTGCAGGTCGATTTAAAAAAGTTGGTCCAAGTAAAAGGCATCGCTCTGCAAGGTCGACCGAAAATCAAATTGGATAATACTTAAGAAATATACTTGGGCATTATCTGTTGCAATAATTCGCAATCGTTTTCTGTCACCAAAACCAAATAATTCATTCACAGATATAGCAAGCCCTCAAGTCTAATTAAGGTACAAATACGTAATCAGTATTTTGTCCATTTGAAGAGACATAAGCGAAAGTCTCTGGTGTGGCTTCAGTTATAACCAATTAACCTTAAAAGGTTAAGACATAGATCATACTGCGCTCCGAAATTCAGATGTTATAGTAGGCCAATGAAAACGGTGGAATTTTATACAAACGTATTATATTTTTCAATATTTCAACAATAGTAGTAATACAGGCATACTTAAGTAGTTGCTGTTTAGTTCTACATTGTATTCAAGGCTTCTCGCGTAGAGTAGGATGATACCTCCATGTGTTTTGATGCTTCTTTAAGGTTTTCAATAATGCATTTCAATTTACATTGTAATTTATTCAAACCTTGTTATTAAGTTCAGGTGTTTCCATCAAATCCCTATAACGTTTAAGAGTAAAATAATTAGAGAAAAAATAAAAGTGCTTATATAATTATAAGAAAAAAGAAAAACAGTTTATGTTTTGTTTCTAAGTATGTAAAAATTTCAAACAGCTCCGTAACACCTTAACAACATTAAAGAAATTTTATAAAAAAATATATTTATATCCATTAAATATATGTAGGTTTTTGTTTACCTGACTATAACGTGTCAAATTTCACTGAGTATTTAAATGATTGAATAAAAAAATGTGAATTTTATAAGGACAGTCCAGGAACATTACGACTGACCCTCGTATGAATTAGTAAATACCATATTACCCTTGAAGGCTGAAATAAATCTTGATTTTAGATCGTCATTGGTCAACTGGTCAATTTATTTTACTGGACAAATGTGAATGTGTTGAGCATTTACAAGGTACATATCTTCGTTTGTTGTAGAACATAGTAACAGGAATATAATTCACCTATGAAAATTAAATCAGCTCAATAATGTATGTTTGTCCTGGAGGGTATCAGAATTAAGTTGCACTCTTTGGCTGCCTTTTTTCTTATTTATTGCACATTGTCAGCGTATAATCATGTTTGGTAATTAGATCTTCCGGCCTAGTTAAAACATTAGCTGTATCTCCGCTATCTAATTGGAAATTAATTGTTGTTTTATAAGTTGACTATTGGCATGTTTGCGTAAATTTTCGATTGAAATAACAAGACAAATTAATAGTCAATATATCATAGTCGCGTGTTGCTTTTTTTTAGTTTTAATTTGTTTGTCTGTCATTCTTAAGCCAAATCTTTCGACATGTTGAGAACTATTTACCAACGACCGAGCAATTATCTAGCATGCATTAAGTATTCAAATAGATATTAATCTAGCAATTAATTAATCTAAATTTCAGTCAGTCTTCACACTGTTACAGGCAATTGCGTTTATTTGTCAGATAACAGAGGCCAGAAAGAATATGAATTTAGAGGGGGCACATTTTAGGAAAGTTACTTAGGAATTAATTAACTGGAATCGAGTAACAGCAAGAAAACGGCTGATTGCGTGTCCTGCTTTGAATTATTTATCAGCAATTGCGCATTCTGGTGTATTTGATGATCTCTTTTTTACACATTGAGATGAAAATTCTCTAGACAATGTGTTGGGTGACGCGCGACGGGAACACCTAACTCTCAATTCACTTCAATTTAATATTCTTCCCTGTCGGTGTTTAACATCCCGGTAACAGTGACTTCAGAACTACATTAGCCTGTTCCAAATTATATTGTTGTAGCGTAGCACGAGTTGAGCAAATGTGTTGGTGTTAATAACATAGTTTATGCTTACATTGATGCTATTAAAATCAAGATTGCATGCGTGCTAGTGTGTTGCAAATTTGTTTTTAGATTTAGCTTACCAGTTGTCTTGTTAACTTTTGAGTCTTTGGGTGAAATGATTGTAGCTTTGCAGATACTATTCGTGCAGTAGGTAAGTGGTCGTTGGAAATAAAATAATGCTTCAGCCAGCAAAAGTGGTCATTGATAATGTTGCACTAACAATTGTTGCCAATGAACACTGAACCCTTTACTTCCGTGTTGTAGTTTTATCGCGTGTGTTGTACCGATTCACTCTCGTCCAGAAAATATTTAAACTGTCATTAGAATTATCTCCTTTGATGGCAACATATCGGATTGTTATTCCTAACAAAACACAATAGCGCAAAACAGTCTGCCTTTATCAGATGTTAAAGTTGATATATAGTTTCTAATGCATGTAATAGAAATGATTGAACATAATTTTATCCTGACGATTTTTCAGAAAAAACCCTGTTATGTTCATATATCAAGCCTAGATGTTTACATTCATTACACGGCGGTAAACGAGTCTATATGGTCTGACAAAAAGGGACAATGTGGGATTGGTTGGCGAGATTTAACAATGGCGTGGAATGGCAATAGCATGTCCTTTCTCCTCTTATTGTTTGTTTCTTTTTATTTTCATATTCGATATAGAAATATGTTGGCATAACTTATATTTGATGTTTGTTAACTCCATGTAGTTTAAGAAACTTCGAAACTGTATTTTGGTCCCATTTCACTTAGAAAACGAAGTTAAATGACCAATTCCTCAATGACGGTATACTATTTACGTGTTCGTCCTCTAAACATGATACGCTTTCAAGTGATACCAAATTATTGTGGGGTCTTGGAGTTGCTTAACTAATTCAAATTTCACTTGACTCTCTTCTGAACTATACGGACTAAATGATGAATAATTTTTACACGTGTATTCAAAATATCCCAGACGGCTAAAGTGGAAAACAATTCAAATATTTTTTTCTCAGGAACCACTGAACAAATGGTAAGCTGTTCGAGATGGAGAATCTAATTAACTGTGTTTTAGACAATGTCTGGCACTCAATGCAATATGCTCGTCGAAAGGGGTGCGACAATAAAGCCCTGGTAGTGATAAAATGCACATCTCTTAGCTAGCGTCACCATAAAACAGCTATATTAAGACGTAATATGTCTACTCCGTGTATATCGTTTACATTTAGGATAAGTTATTACGTTCGATCTATTTCCCGCGCACATTTCAATGTAAGAAAACGACGGATTACAACGGAAGAGGTGCAAACGTGGTAACTAAATAGTATGTTTCCATTAGACGAGGTCGTACAAGCAATTAGTAAAGAGATGCATTTGCTGCACGCGACGGCTTTCTTGTGATATGCATATTCTTGGCGCCATTGGTTATCTTTAATAAAAAGTAAATGAACCGACACTGAAAATTTATGTCGATATCGAAAACAAAATGTGTAGAAATCGCTTAATTTTGGTTATGAAGAAGAAAAAGTTTGCAGCAATATCAACCAATCTAACGTCTAATGTTTACTTGCACATAATAAACCTTAATACAAATTTGAAATCGAGGAGACGATTTTACCTTTTCGCATATCTCATAATCTGCTAGAATATTTTTCATTTAAAGAAAATGGAATAAACTGGAGAGGAAGAAACACTGTGATTGTTTTAACCAAGGACATTTGTACCTAATTTAATTTCCTATCTGTTTCAGGTCTACAGTGATTTACTGTTCCATTAACCACTCGCGATGGCAGCGTTATGTTTTTAATTGAATATGAACTCCTTATTAACATTTTAAAAATATCAAAAATACCTGTGTAATGCAAAATGATTGCGTTATCGTGTCTGTCAAAAAGTTAAGCCGATGAACAGTTGGATGTGTTGCGAAAACAAAATATCGCGAATATTGTCGATGGCGTCAACAAATAATTCAATTGCGAAAGTTTTCGAATTTTCACTTCAGTTGTATAGGGTCTTGTATTAAAATAATAAGTAAAATTTAAAATGAGCAGCTTATTGGAAAAGAAACCCCTAAAGTCTGAAATCCTGACACGCTCAAAAAACTTCTGTAAGACTAGTAAAACAATTTAGTAATAAACTTGTTTGATGACATAATCAGTATTAAAAATGAAAACAAAAATACAAGAAAGGCGCAAATGTTTTTAATTTTTAACAAAATGTCCTTTAACATCCTTCGAATTGAAATGCTTTGCTTTCAGATTCAGTGTAGTTCGCTTTTTTCGATACCACCCGCTATATAGCTCAGTATTGCCCACTTTGTCTGACTGGAAAACCCTTTCAGGGGTTTGCTTTTCAAGCCTGAATAGAACACAATACGATAATTATCATAAACCCAATAAAAATTATATGATGTACAACAAATTAATTTTATAATAGTTTACAATTTTGCAATAGCTGAAAATTGCTGGTGTCGAAAATTCGCTAGTTAAGTTAAGTGCTAGTTTATGCAAAATCCAAATAAGAATTGGTGCATTGGGTGTCTCGCATGACGGTTGTACTGAGAAACTGTTAGGCAATTATTTTATATCAAGTGCGTCGTCGCTCTACAATTGGAACATCAAAAATTTTAAGTCTGCAGCAAGTCTTGTATAAATAATGAAAGTGTACCGTCTGCGATTACAAACACACAAACTAGTGCACAGTTTTGCGATACTTTGTATTCTTCCGATCCGATAGAACCTCGCCCTAAAATATATGATACAGATCACATGATAGCCATATCTCCTCCACCCAAAGCCTTCATTTGGTTTGTGTTCGTTAAAGCGGGCTTCAGTTGTGCCAATGTCGCTTATTATACCTATGCTACATACACATAGCTCAGACTATGTTATTGAGAAAGAAACGGACCCAGAATATAAATCAATACCATTCCATGTTTTCGACTCTTATATAAGAGGTATCCGTCATTAATTGTATCGAGGTTCGCTGTGTTCCAAAATCAGAGTCATATCGCTATTTAAAACCATTTAACCACGTATGAGTATAGACTTATTTAAAAGCTTGTTTATTTGTTAATTCTTGTCAAACAGATTTTCTCAAAGAATGTATTTCAAATATTTTAAATAAAAATAACTTGTCTGAGCATTTTACCGCGTTGCTCATTGTACAAAACAAGAATTAGAATGCGTATAATCATATCAATGTTTCATTTACACGGGCTACCTTTAAACGTTTGTTGATGACAATGTATTGGCAATAAATCAGAAAACATAAGTCGTTGCAAGTGAAAATCAGGGATATATACAAAATGTTAAATAGCATTGTCACTGAGGTTGGATATTTTAAATTAAAGCGAGACCTGCTAGGTTAGGAGTGCTGGTAATAAGGTCTTTCTTGTTTAACTGTATGACAGAAGTTTGCTAGGAAAACCAATCGTTTTCTTTGCAGTAATCACGAAAAATGTTACTGTGTTTTCCACATTTTGTCATTCACTTTATGGAGCATTCCTTACTCGCACTGATTGATAAAAAATAGTAATTATCCTTATGACTGTCTTTCTCGCTTCTTGTCATTACAATTTGAACAGATTTACGCTAGGATTGGGCCTTGTTATTTATACTTATTATTATGTTAATTACTGATAAAACATTCAAATGAAATTCTTGGTAATAGAGAACAATTTAATTGCTGAATGTATCGATTGAATATCGCAAATGATGAGGGACACAATTATCATATTATCATATAATAATATTTGTTTGAGTTGAATCTTTACGACTGGAAAACAAATATTGTAAAAAAAAAATATAAACCTGTCATACCTTAAATGACAAAATGATGTGATACCAGTCGTGAAATATAACTTTAGAAATCTGACTTTAAGTCATCAATTAACTAAACCATTAAAATATTCACACTCTCTATTTCTTTTCTGTGAAAATAAAGTGGCGTTAAATTTCGCATGAATGCTTCCGACGAATCACCGGCATATTGATTTCGGCAGATTGCTTATTATGCAAAAGTTGGTTTCGCGTATAGGCAGTGTATGCTTCCTTTCAAACGTACCGTGTTTTTGTACAAAGAAAACAGTATACAAATGCTGCTATATATACATGATACACATTTGTAAAGGGTTTCTGTGATTTTTTTGGACGACTCGGCAACTATCATTTTGACAACTGGAGCCCATTGTCGCTTTGGAACTTTCTCACCTGAATTCAATTTCCGCTTTGAAATCCCAATTGACATAGTGCAGTATTAACTACGTTATCAAATTTATTACAACAGTTCAATTTTTAAATTTTAAACATGCTATAAGCACATATTTCATTACAAAAAAGATAGATAGATAAACCAACATTATAAAAAAGTTCTTGGAATAACAATATATTATGAGTACTTTTCCAACTTTACCTATTTAAGGGGCCGGGGTATTCCAAATGTATTCTACTACTGTTGCGGCAAACATAAGTCATGTGTGGAAGCCAATCTGAGTGAATAATGGTCATTGTATGCAAAAACAGTTTTTTTGTCATCTGAAAAAGGGCTATACCATTACGCGTTCTTTAAACAAAAGTGACACAGTGGTATTTGCATCAGTAAAAATAAAATAACCGTTGAAGTTCTCTCAATAATCCAGAAGATTGCGTTTGACATTATTTAGAATAACTGTGATCAGAAAAACACAACACGCATTTTCTTACGTCCGTTATTAATATATGCACAAAGAAACTCTTTAATCACTATAAAAACGGTAAAAACTTCAAAGCATTGTTTGTGAATATTTTTATTTTATATTTTAGGTATTTTTTTCAGAAGGAGATTTGCTTTCGGAAATGAGATTTGTTTCATATAATTACTGCAAGTCAGCTGTACTTTGATAACTTGCAGATGAATGTAATTTATAAATTAAATAAAGCGATCTCATTCTGGTTTTATGGAAACTTTCTTTTTCGGTAAATGTACTCATTGCTCCGCAAGGCAAATGCTATTACAAATATTTCGTTTTGTCTAATTCGCCATAGTCTCCGACATCTTCACTGGCTACACGCTGTGTTATCAATATAACGTAGTTTCCATTTTACCCTGATGAAAAATGTTTGAAAGATTTTACAAAGAAGTTTTTGCAGGCAAACACGGAAATACTGGTGATGTTTTCCATACAGAGAAGTCGATTTATTGTAAACACCGAACGCCATTTAAAGTCATGTGTGCATGCATGGTGTGGAAAGAAAAGTGCTAGATGATTAATTATACAATTCTCCTAGCTTTCGTCTCAATAAAAGAACCACATTTAGAAGAGATAAATATCTACTTAGTGTTTTTCATTGACCTAAGAGATATTTGATTACGTAGCGCACATTTTAATTATATTAGACGACGGATTATAATGGAGAATCACGCTAAGTATTGAAATAACGGTTAACTGTATCAATAAAATACGACTACAAATGCAAAAACTAATAAAATTATATGATGCGTGTGGTGAACTTTCTGCTCATGATGTTTGGTGCAATCAGTTTTATGGTTTCATGTACAATGGCATTCTGTTTTCAGTATACATCAGAGGAAATTGTAGCCATAATTTTACAATATCTTGCTGCAAGCGATAGAATTGCATCGGTTATGTTGTTTACTATGTTTTGAACAGTTGATATAAGTAGGTGTAAATTAAACACGTTTAGACACTGTCAATTATTGGCCATGAATATAAATAAATATCTTTGCAGCATTATAAATACAAAATTAAAAAAAAACTGTGAATCTGGTTGCTCAACCATCAAACGTAACAGAGAAATACTAAAAACCTGTTGAAAAGAATAATGCCAAACAGTTCACAAAACAGCTTCACTGATTCTGGTTGTTTTAGGCCACGGAATAAAATACACATTAAACTATTTATCACACACTATATGAACACTTTGTAAATCTAACAACGCTTTTGGAATTTAGAATTTTGGAAGTTATCGCCTCAAACTAATCAATTAAATACATATCTTAAAGAGTTTCTTCGGAACTTCAGTACACCAGAAGCTGATATATGAGGAACAACGTGGACGAAATAATGTTCAAGAGCACATGCTGATATTTCCTCAAACTGTACATAGCACGAAGCCGACTCATTGCAGTAAACTCAATATTGAATTTCAAAATAAATCATGTTCATGTTGTTATATTGTTGTACTGCTTTGTACTAATTTTGTATAGTTTTCTTGTTTTACTCATGTTTGCAAAGCTACTTAAACATTCGGAAGTGCATACAAATACAGAATGTGAAGGTCAATGATGTGTGCAAGACAACATTATAAATAAATGTTAAATTACTACAATATCAAGTGAACTGTGTTCGTTGTTTATCCCATTATCAGCTTTTGAGAAATAATCTGTACTCAGAATGACAAATCTCATTTAAGACAAACGTTTGGACACATGCAAATACAAGATAAAAGGAAATATAAGCTGAAACGAAAGCAAATGCTAGCATGTCACTATATCAAAATCAGCGACCAGACACACACATTACTTGCTTATGATTATATGATAATGTATAAAATTTGAGCACATGAAACATTGTATTTGTATGCATCGCTGAGTGATAATGAGAATAAGATTGTCAGATCATTGGCCTTGTCGGAATCGCATTTAGCTATACTGCAACCATGGACGAGAGAGAGTAGCTCCATAGATGGAAAGAAGGTGTTCACGAAGAGTAGAACTCTTCAAAACTCAGAAGAGTATTATCTGGTTTCTCAAAGCTTTTCAACAAGTTTATCACATTGAGCAAGCTTTGCATCTTTAAAGCGATTCGTATTATTCCGTTGGCGACTGTACATTTACCTGAAAATATGCAGACCACTTCTTTTCGACTTCCTGTAAACCAGTCTATAGTGTCGTATTGTCATTCTTATTTCATATGGTGTTCGAATCGTTACAAATAAAGTATAGCACGTATCTCTAATGTTATCAAATTACAACCTTGTCTCGTCTACAAAAAATGATAATGGATTATTCGGGAAAGTATGAGCATTGTGTAATTTTATATGTATGATATGAATTATGATACTAAACACTACGTGGAAATATGGTCGAAATTCATAAATGGCAGCCTTAACATACAAAGGAACGTATATCAAATGGTTCCCCTGGGGACCTAACCTAGCTAAGTTGTACTTAACTTCACTATTGTAACAACCTTTAACAATATTATCAACAAAAACAAGTCAATGCGTTTAAGCAAGTCAAAATGATAGCCAACAAAACCTTGCATGACAATGTGGCTTTAGGCTAGGACTTATGAGAGCAAAACAAAGCTAAGCAAACCATTATGCTTTACTTTAAGAGCAGCAGGAACATTTGATTTGCTTTTTCAGTCATTTCAAAACTGAAAGATATTTGTTCTCGGGCTTTGTACTTGACAACCAATATGACTTCCGACTAAGCCGATGGAGATTCATTACCTAGCATGTGGGTTATATGCCAAGGCATTTCCGGAAATTTCGGAAATGCAGCAATAACAAGGTTTATATCATTTAAAATCGTGTACATTGTCATTAGTTTTAAAAGCGTTGTTTGTCATTGAATGAGTTTATACATAACCTTTTCCCAGAACTTCATATTGATGATCATAGCTTTTTAAGAAATCTTGAATCTTCATATGGCTTTACATTTGCTCTAGTAACCCTTGCAAACGATTGCATACAGCTCAGACAAATTCAAGTTGTTATCGACAGTTTTACACCAACACTTGATGACTGTATCGTGATGTCTGAAATTGTCCGTGCTAACATGATAACTCGTGTATACTATAGTGCCGTTTTGCATTCGCATCGACAGTAGGAACATGCTATCCGTTTTAGGAGAACCCGTGATATTATGCACAAGACCAGATGAGTACTTGAAACGAAACACCAAGGGCCTAATCAGTCCGCATCAGTTATATTTTAATGTTGACACAAAGTTGCTAAAATGGGATGTACGTTAAAACATATGGTTTTATATTAGAGGCGCAATATGTTTTAGCGGTTCAGTTGGATCGTATCTTTCATATAAAGGAATTGTCAGACAATGTATTTATCTATTACCTCTTTCTTCTTTCATTTCCTAGTTTTAGACATTTTTAATGTAAGGGTCTTTCCCCACTTTCTCTAGGAAATGACATCTCCAGTCAGCTAGCCTTTGATTATCATATTCAGTTCATGGCGGTTAATGCGTCGATTGTCTGACAACAGTAACAACGGGGAATCGAAGGGACGCATTGAAAGGTCTAGAGGCAAGATTAGTAGTGGAAAGAGCAATTACCTGTTTTTCTACACTAATTATTTGTTTCTTGTCATAGGGATATTTGATGTGGAAAAGATGTCGTTATTTCATCTAGCCATCGGCCAAAAAGTTATATGTTGATTATTGTTACTCCTCGTATTAAGATAGTTTTGAAACGGCATTTGTGTTCTTTATTTAACTCAATTACGATTTTAAATTACCAATATTTCAACATTTCAAGGCCAAAACAGCGTAATGTTTTCATCGGTATTATATTGACATATTCTTCCTTTTATATAAATAATAGAATAGACATACAGGTACAAGCCCAGAAATAGACAATTCAAAAGTGAACCCTGTTAAGGAGCACAAGACAATGGGCCAACATACAATGAACTAGAGACTCAAACATATTAACATCACAAATACAACCCACAAAAAACCCAACAATGACAGGCTATTATGGGTAACATTGTGGTCACCTGACATCAACATTTTACGTTTCTGTAGATCGTGTACCACAAATTAGTTGTTTTGTACATTTTAAATTGCTCTGACAGAAATGCATCGATATTGGCGTTCATTAGCGAATAAATTCACAGCGGTCTATTTAGGAGACATTTTATTATTATAAAAGGAAATTTTCACTAGCAAATCACTGACAGATGGGCATTTACAATGACCCTAATATCATCAGCTTTGTGACTTGAGTCTAACCTAAGACTTGCGGCTGTTCGTAAACATGGACAAACGAAGGTAAAATGAGCTTACCAAATGCATACTCGCCCACTTAGCCATTTGAAATATATAGCAAAGACTTTCGCTCTGCGGTCCTGGTTATTAAGACTTTCTATTTTTTGGAATAATACTAAACATACTATTTCGTGCATTCAATACGCACATTGTTCGGAGAGTAACATATATGCAACAGTTTGATACACCGCGGATGCAAAAAGATATTATTTATCAGGAAACTTAAGTTTCTACAATTTATTGTTTGCAACAGAATCTGTACATATTAAAATAAAACAATCATGCAATAGTTAATAGCACAATTTAAAAAATAATCAGTATATTTTAATAAACGTTCCCATGTTGACCAGTTATTTGCGTAGCAAAACAGTTTCTACATGCACACTACCCAATCAACGTTGACATTATTAAATTCTACATTAACCTGGAATGCAACTTAAATATGGCTTAGCACAAAGGTATCCTATTTAAACTGCAACATAATGTCTTTTCCAGTCAACAACGTTAACGGTTCAACGTTTATCTCTCTGATAGAAAGCAATGTGTTGTTATTGTGGGTGTACACTCCGACAACGTTTCTATCTCTGCAAGTAGCCCACCCGGGCCACTCTTGATTCTTGTCTTTATCAAGGACATCATCCCATATCAAATCAACTGTAAGGCTATAAGCTGACCTTACAACTATATACATTGTTGTCAGCGACCAATATCAGTTTATATGACACTTAACTCTAATTTGCAGAAAATAACGAATGGGCAGAATGTTGGTTAGTTAGCCTCAAACCGTCCAAAACTGAAACACTTCTATCGCACGCAAACAAAAAAACATCATATCATCCACCTATTATAATGAACAACATGTTAATACAGGATGTCGAATCTCAAAAACACCTCGTACTTACCTTGTCTTTAACAGCAATTTGACATTAGCACATAAACTAAAGAGCATGGCAATGTACCAATATGATAAGACAACTTAAGTTCACACTACATCGCAATTCCTCAGAAATATTAAATGAAACATTTGTCAGACCTATTTCTGAATATGCTGACATTATCGTTAACAGAATATCAAAATTTAAACATAAAATATATTGAATGAATTCAGATTGAAGCTGCTATAATTATTTGCAACGCAATCGGTATTTCTACAATATATATATGGAAATGCGTCTGGAACGTTTAAATTCTAGACCAGTAAAACATAAAGTGTGTTTGATATTCACCATTCACTTGCACATTCTTATCTTAATAACATAATGCCCTTATCTGCTGGAGATGATACCACATATAAACACTCGCAACATTCGTAACAATCTGTGTAACTGCCAAAAACAAAATTCAAATTATTGTCTTCTACCATATCAGCATGACACACACTACCAGAATTAACCAGATAATCACCGTCACTTAAACCTGCTCCCAATAAAACCATTTCTCTTGCTTTTCGGTGATAACAAGCTCCATCAAAAGTGCCATAGTCAAACACGATCATGTGTTTATATCAAAAACAAAACACTTTCAGTATTAATCAAGACTGCCAAAAACATCCAACCCTCTCTGTTTAACACTACTGACCACAAACTCAATTCCACTACCACTCTAACGTTTTTGCTCTCGCGCTCGAGGTAACGGTCGCTCGATCTCCTCAACACCAAATACATAAATACGCAGACAGCTCTATTTTCATCAAAAAAAAATCTCATCTCAGAAAAGAACAAAATTGCTCTGGTAGCATCTCAATTTTGTACAATGTATTATATCGTTTTAATTGTTCTGTATTATATTTTAATTCATTATATAGTATTAATTTTCGTTAATCAGTTATACCCGGCCAATATAATGTGTTGAGTTGCCATAGACAGATGTATAACAATCAATCGCATCACACTTAGAAAAATGGAAACATTACTTTTAGAACAATAGTGTGGTTATAATGAAATAGTGATACTTTTTGTGACATTCAGGTTCATCTCTGACACTCTGTTTTCAGTTCAAACTCCACTGTTTTTTTATTACGTTAGCATTGGAGTTTACTCCTCAGTTTCAAATAAAGTAATTCAATATTAAGTTATAATGTATAAAGGCTGTGATGTTCGTTTTATGTTTTCGATTGTAACGTCACTTAGGGTTAGGGTTAGGTTTAATTAACCAATGAAACATCTCGTTTTCAATCAAAGACGTTGTTCACTTTCCAAAAGAAAACGTTCGGTTCTGACGAAGCACATATTAAAATATCCACTTATAGATATACATTTACAAGTTCATTGTCTTGTAGCTATCTCGTCATGATGCATTGTAGCATTTATGTATGACCAGTGAGTAGTTCTGATGATTTTTTCATGTCGACAAAACTATGCATCTACTTTCCGAAGTGCATACACATCCAGTATGTTAAGCGATGTTTGACCGTTTTATCACATTATAAGCTGCTGGTAGGATAAAAGTTAAATTGTCTTGGCTAAGTCGAAAGTTAAAGCAAAATGATAAAAAAAATAAACGACCAGATACAGACAGTACTTGTAAATGATTTCATATTATCAAAACTGTTTGAAGTTTATGAGCGTTATTGTACTTTTATGCAACTCTTAGCTAAAATGATTAAATAACCCGGATTCGACATTACGTTCATAACGACACTTCGGAAGCCATAGTACCTTATAAGATTATGTTTGTTGTCATGGGAAACCATTTAACAATGAGAAACTTACCTAAGCGTCTTAACGAGTTAACTTCAATAATTATTAAAGCCTTAAAACAATTTAAAAGAAGATATTAATCACCTTTTCTTGAGAAACTGTTAGACGGGAACGCATATAGTTTTAAATGAGCAATATACATGTTCTACTGTAAACTTTACGACCCTTGTTATACAATGTTAATAAAAGTTGATAAAATGCCACGCCTACAATGCGTTGAACCTTATGCTTCTATACAGGAACACGTTATATATGTTATGCTACAGTGCGCGTCCCTATCATTCCCTACCGCAATACAATCATATTGATGCTGTAGTCGTATATCGTACAAAAATGACCAAATATGCTTACTATAAATCGGCAGGATAAATTAACTTTGCTCGTGATCAATTACTCTTCTGCGAAGACAGTGTCGTACGGCGCGCCTTATCTTGCAAATATTTCGCTGAAAACATTTACGGACATGGCATGACACACATCCTCTACTTCTTCTTTAAGTAGCTGCAGTGGCCATGGCTTGTGTTCGTTAAAGCCCATTGCAAGAGATCGAAGAATAAAATAAAAAGTGATATATTCAACTGTTTTGTTAATTTGAATGTCCAAAATGTTTCCAAATATTGCAACTTAAGACTTGCTTTGAACGGTTGAGCGTCGTATGTCTTGAAAACGGTAGTCTGTATAAAACGGATGACACCACAACATCATTATATACTCTCAATCAACATACACAGAAAAGCGTTAGCACTTTAAATCCTAAAATGCATATACTAAACACGTTAAATAATCCAATTGAACATTAAAATGTTCAAACTCATACCATTTGAATAAATAAAAATCGTTTGGTATTTGAAAGGTTGATCGCAAATTATTTGTCTTAATCTTACGCTGGCCTTGGTTAGAGTTAATTTTATTTAGTGAATTATGGAAATGGCTTATATAGTTAATTTTTTTGGGGTTGAGAAGTAAAGTGTTATGCTGTCGCATGTATTTCTGTTACTCGTATTTGCAGCGTAATATTGTCATTTCATATGTTTTGCTGTCGATGGTTCACATTGTAGTTGAGTTTCCGAGTTTGAATTTATGAGAAATTGTTGCTTGGAACAACAGACGTACCTTTTTGTATTTTTATCAAGACATATTCACATAAATGAATACCCTTAAATACTTTCGGAATGATGCCGGGAAGTGAAGTAATCTGAACAAATTGAAGACCTTGTCTCGTATACAACTACATTATGATACAGGGATTCTTCGTATCTATATAATGCTACAACGCATTGACAGCCATGGTAATCTAAACGTTGTCAAGGACGTCATGGCTGTCAGACACTGAATATGGTAGAGGTCATGATATTTGATTTGTAATACATTACCGTCGATTAACGCATTTACATATTAGGCTATGAATGGCACAGGTCACATGAAAAATTTTGGTAAATACATGTGTTGTTTATTCTTATTTTATTGTAATGCAACTATGGTTTGGCTTACCGTCCTTGTACTGTACTTGCGAGCGTGCGTCCTTAAGCATTCTCGTGCGTTTATTTGCAGATTTGCTTTCGTTTAGGAAATTCTCATAATGACATTAGAAAATGCATTTGTGCTTTTAAGACCATTTTCTAATATTATAGAAGTATATTATAGAAGCAAATACGTATTGTATATTCCAACCAAAACACTAATGCCAAATTTAATTTTCCTGAGTTATATCTTATACTCATAAATAGCGTTTCCAGTGCATGCTCAATTGAGTTGTTCACTAAAAGAGAATGACATCACCTCAATTAGGTTGAATGCTGGTCTTTTTCATGCAGTTTTAATTGTATTATCAAGTGTTCATTTAGCGGATGTAATGTATCATATTCAGCTCACGGCGGTTAGTGAGTGTCGAGACAGCCTGACAAAACTGACAAAATGTGATGGAGGTAATAATCGGTTGGACACAACAGGCAGTATTTGGTTAATAGCTAATTTTCACCGATAGAAAAAAGACATTTAACTATTTCCGCTGGCCCTGGAACGGTCATCGAAATAGGTGCTCGCTTTCGATAAGCGCTTAATTTTAGTGTTCATTATTTCATGTTAACATTTATCATGATATTAAGAGCATAATCTACTTAAATGTGTTTATAAACATTTATATGTATATGTGTAAAACATCTGTATAGTAAATTAGATGGGCTAGAAAAAATAAAATTCTAGGGTGCGCCCATCCACTCTTCCCCAACCAGCCAAAGAATTAAAAGAAAACAACCCTGCATGTCTACGGTGTTACACGCAAGGTTCGAAAGAGCGAAAATAAAGCCTAGGATTTCAGGACACATTTGATATTAAGACACATAGAGGGTCAAAGTCAAGTCACAAACTGGATTAACTAATTTTCATTTGCATTACAGTCTCTCTAGAAAATGTACTTTTCGTCTCATTTGTACTAAACAGTTTAACATTTGACATATTTGGTTGATAATACATCGACTTATTCCAAGTATGCAATAAAAGGGATTAAACAGATATCTTATCTTAAAGCTGATATTAAGCTAACGTCCTCGCGCTTGTTTCGAGACTTGCAACCATCCCTTCTTCAGCTTCCCGTACAGAATGGTCACCATGGAGCCAGTCTGGACATTCATATACTCCGTATATTTATATTCTCATAATATTGTATTAGGATAAAACTATATTACCCGCAAGTTGTTATGAGTCTATAGTTTGTTTCAATATTAAGCTTTAAAAGGTTATAAGACGTTATTGTTTCTCCTGCTTAGCATTCAGACAAACATGACTCCACCTTGTATCCTGTGCGTTTGTTATCCAATCTTTATCATAATATAGCATACTATCTCGACCGAGATCGGTCAACAGCCAGAACGAAACGGCATTTCGTATTGACTTTAATGCAATAAATCGAAAAATATTAACTAATTAACATTTCACTTGACGCTTTTCCAGACTACAAGGTTAATGGTTTAAATAGTTTTACAAAGACGTTAGCTCAAGAATATACTCAAAAAATAATGCGACCTTCCAGATAGAGAAGACGAGTAATTGTAGTTTGAGACAAAGCGTACAATCATAATGATGTTAGCTGGTGTGCGAAAATATATTCCTGGCTGATTTATTATACACAATTCCTAGCTAGTGTCTCAATAAAAGAACAATATTTAGAGGAAAATATATCTGCTCAGTTCTTTTCGTTGTCATAAGGAGTATTTTATACGTAGTTTATATCTTTACAATCTCAATTAATTGGCTCGCTAACAAGAGTTCAAGAATCTGATAAACTGTGTGTTTTAGCAGGACATCCAGATCTTTGTCCTAGGTCTTTTGTGTTTTTCTTTACCAGTATCCACACGAAATGATATGTTTCTGTTCTGCTCAACTTGAATTCAATATTATTTGTCTGTTGTAAGTGTGAGCTCCTTAAATTAAGTACGAGCTTTTTTATTTATTTTATAGCTGTCACAAACCTCGGTTTAATGACTTTGTCTGCACGAATTCTTCTTGATGCAACGGTAATGATTATACTTCGCGTAATGTGTAACACATCCTCTTTCAGAAGGTTGGTAAAGAATGGAGCTATCGTGTGAGGGTGGATACTCAACCATTAGTTTGCCTTGCCTTACCTCTTTATCATACCCTTAAACCATTGTTTCTTAATGAATTTATTTTTATCATGCAAATTGAGTAGTTTTGCAAACTAGCATTTAGTGGTATGCAGTTGTAAACATGGACTTTTGTGTACATGTCTTATTTGATGAGGATAATTACACTGTCCAATGCGGGTATCAACCCCACCGCATCTAGGAAACTGGTACACGTCGGTATGGTTTAATACTCACTTAGTCATCTGAATAATATTTTATTTATATATGGTTTCTGTGTATTACAATAACAAGCAAAATTACGCTTGGCAGCTATTTGAGAAAGGAGGCCATACAGGCAAAGTTATGGGTAAAGCCAGTCACGCTCAAAACCTATAGATACACCAATTAGTTATAAAAATATGTATTCGATACATCAGGGCTACAATTGAAAGAAAATTGCATACGAAAGCTCCAAAATTGAAACAAAGTATACAAGCTTAAATCCTTAGGGAACTTTTAGTTCCATTGGGATGAAATGCTGTCAAATTCAGTGTAACGCGTTTATATATATATTTATATTTGACACGGGATTGTCCATTATTGAAAATTTGGGGGTTTTGCCCGAAAACGGGGTTTACCTGTCCTAAATACAACACAATAAATTAGTCATCACAAAGGTGATATAAATGGGTTTATGTTTGTTTTTAGGCTTCTGAGCTTCTTTCTGTAGTTTTTCATATGAACATTTTGATAATCATTTCCTATTGCAATAGATGATGATCGCTTAGCTGCGTTTGTCTGTGGTCAGCATGGGCAAATGCTACTGGCTTTTCAAAACTGATACAAATAGTCGTTTTAACCATGGTTACGATCACTCATATCCTATATCAGCCTGTAATATTGCTTTCAACTGTACGAACTAAAGTAAGTATATACAATTTGAATGACGATTAATGCAAGTATTATTCGTCATTATAGGTTTTAGTTAATAACTCGTGTTGTACTCGCAATATTCCTGAAATGTAAAATGGGACAGCTCGTTATAATGAGAAACTGAGTGATCCAAATTGGTAGCATAAACATTTTGATCAAATGCATCAGTCCATTACACCAGAACATTAACAACCAAGATTCATACTTACCAAGTCGTAATTGCATTTGACACTGTATCGTCCTTTTTTAAGAAATATTTGTTTCTTCGACTGCAAACTATTTTCCATATAAATATTTATTGAAAGGTTATAGCCTTCGGGGAGGTTTACTGTCCCAGAACATATGTTGGTGATGGTGGTCATACTTAATTCATACCCTCTTTAGGCTATAAACTACTAATTCATTTCCCTATACATTTGAATAAAAAAAGGAACACTTTAGATTTGAACAATGCTTTTTTTTGCACTTCACGTTTATGACAACCATAAATTTCCATATCATTCAGTTCCAAACCAATTGAATTTAGCAATAAAAAGGTATGTCGCGTGTATCCTAAGACAATTCACTCATTTGAAGTTAGTGACTGTTAATTTGTCAACAGAAATCCATGTTGCATCAGGCCGTAAGTAAGCATTGTTCTTGTCCAGCAGAAATACTTAATCTCTGTGATATTCATGATTTTTATCTTTCTGACTGCAGGTGTCCTTTATTAAAAGAATAACAACTGTTAAATATGTGCATGACCTAGAGTAAAACAAAATATCAGTATGAAGTTGCATTTTCAATCTTCAATATCTTCAATATAGAGAGTGCATTCAGGCCACAAAGGGATACTTGGCATTCAGTTATAACGTACATGTAAACAAATTTTATTTTCTCAAACATCACCTTGTTTCTCTCCGTTTTCGTTTTCATTCATTTTTTTTTAATCTGAAAGCCATAATTGGGTAATGTTCGTATAGACGGCAGTTTGTTAAGGTAATTACTATTCACACGTATATTGTCAGCTGTTATCAATATAACATGAAGTAATTACATTGTGAAACACGGATCAAGAACATATATCGATATCATTCCTTGCCATTGAATCATTTGTGTGCACTAAATTTGATACGCATCTAATGCTTATTAATGTATCGGGGGACCTGGATTTCTAGTAAAATTTGCTTCCAACTTTATCTGTACATATCGATCTGAAATAATCGTAGTTTAATAAAATATCGTTTATTTCATTTAAACAACCCGTTCTGATGTCGATCAGCAGTATACGTTGATGCATATAAAAGTAAAATTGCAACTCATTTTCGGTCACAGTCATAATTCTGTATTAACAGGTAATGCATATCTTGACATTGTATCTTAGCCGCCTGTGTCCCTTTGCAAAATCTGTTTTGTTGTTAAATTTGTCTTACTTATAATTTGGTTATTTTCCAAAATATTTCCAAAAATTGTTCGAAAATTAGTATTAAAAGTGTAAATCATTTGCGAAATAAGAAATACAATATTCATGTACCCATTCTACCCATTTGTGCGATTTGTTCTCCTGTCTTGAAAAAAATGAATAATGAATGAACATCGCCATCAGAAAAAAAGTTTGCAAGCATTGACATTAGCGAATGTTTTAATTAAAAACGATGCATCTGCCTTATAAATCACTTAGAACAATTAATAACGAAATGTATTCGACGCTTGCAGGGTTAATATGTCTTATTCGCCTACGTTGCAACTCAAAACAATCAAATAAAAGCTAAAGTATATTTTAGATTGACAGTTAATGAGCATTTCTTGTAACATTTTTAATGAAGTGAACAATATATACGGGGTTCACTACGTACATAATTGAATTCAATAAATAACTGACGTCCGTTGAAAGTTGACACATAAGACAAGAAACTTTAATAATGACTATTCACTTCTTTATTGAACATTGATGTAAATGAAAAGTCAAGACTGAAAGTCTGATAGGAATACTTTGTTGGTACGGTATTAGGATGTCTTGAATTGTTATTTCAAATTGATAAATATACCTTTTTGGCTCTTGTAGATTTACCATTCACGCGGTTCGTAGATACTGGGAACAAACTTTATTAAAAGTAACAGTTTGACAAAACTGTTTTTTATAAATTTGAATGACGAAATCGTGGTGATTTTCCCCCAAAACGTCGTCACATCGTCCCTGTGTTACTAGAGCACTAATTGGCAAAATAATTTAATAATAATAATAATAATAATAATAATAATAATAATAATAATAATAATAATAATAATAATATTGATAGTTTTTATTATTAGTAGTAGTAGTATCAGTATTAGTATCAGTATTAGTATTAGTATTATTATAATAGTTAAACTATTAATTATGCGTTACCTGATGCTAATCCATGCATGTTTTAAAACAATATGTTTACAGTCTGCGAGACAAGTGTAAATGGTTTTCATTACCTGTTATTGTTTTTTTTTGCTATTAGGTTTTATTTATTGTCCAATGTTGATTAAATATGTTCATTTTAATTTGTTAAAGGCAACAGAAGTAGTCTGGCAGTATAAAAATATCAAAAGGACAAATGAAAGCAACAACATATATGAGAGTTATCAGGTATTCGTAAGAAAAACATTTGAGGTCCCTTCCATTTTCTTGTGAGTATATTTGGATCTTTGATGGTTCTGGTTCATAAGGTAAAAACAAACATTGGTTAGATTGTCGATTTTGGGTCAGATGCATGTCCTATATGTATCGTTCTCCACATTTGTAAACAACAGGGTCGTCGATGGTTTTCCTTCAATAGCAGTTTTATTACAATATCTGGATAATCAAAAAAGAGCCGAAAAGGCATGATTATTTTTCGAATGCATTCATTAAATGCCAACTCCAATGTTGTTGCAGACTCAAACATCTCCTTTAAAACCACACATACTCACTAATCGTGTTTCTCCTGTATTTTAATAATCTCGTTCGATCTTTCACATATTGAGATGATCTGCTTTGCAATCTTTCGGACGATTGTGTAAACACTAGCCGCGGTACATGAAAGAAATGTTTATTGAATTGTCTTATAGCATAGCATTATCACCCTTTAATATAGTATGTCCGGGTGATTTGACTCGTTGTAGCTGGCCATAGTTATTAAGACTTGTTCTTCACCAACACACATTTTCTTCTGATAATTATGTTCCTTATCATTTCAGGCACGCAATCGATACGTATAGGGATGGTTTTCCATTAACGTGTATCCCATATGGGACTGTAATCAACGTAGGTATGATCTATGTGCGTTTATTTTTACCATAGTTAATTGGCTGTCAAACCAAATTTGACCATTCCCTAGCAGTGATATATCACACAATCACAAAGACCTTCTGAAGAAAACATTATGTTCGTCTTTGTATAATTTTCAAATCGTTGACCATAAATGACAATTATATAAAGTGGCACTTAAGAGTGGCATGATTATCTGGGGCAAAGATGGTTACAAAATTACTCCTTTGGCAAATTTCCCATGAACCGGTGGGGTAAAACTCCCCCTTTGTATTCAACATTTTGTTTGGTCACACTTTTGGATGTAAAGGGGTCAAGCTATAATGTTGCCATTATAGGGCATGGGTAGACCTTTATAAATTTAACAACGACGATTTGGAGCAAAAAGGACAGTCTGACCTGAGGTAACGTGCGAAAGACGTTTCGAGGCTTTCCGACATTTTCCATTTTAAAAAAAGGATCCTTTGACTACGACATTGATTCAATGATCTTACCTAAGGGTTTAATACCAATTTATACTTGTTCTTTCTTGCTTGATTATTGATTATGTTTTTTTGATAAATTTTCACTACAATATAACTTACTTTTTATATACGAAATGTACAATCATGTTTCGACATTTTTCTACAACAACAATATTATCGCTTCGGTTGCATTGCACACTGAATCTCGGCGTTTTGTCATTGATATTTGATGTAAGAGAAGCAGTTCAAGCTAAACAATTTTTTTTCAAAATACATATTAAAGCTGCACTCTCACAGAAATACCGTTTTTACAACTTTTTTATTGTTTGTCTTGGAAAAAACAATTTGTTGCGTAAATATTTGCAAACCAATGATAAAAGATTGCTGACCGAAAGATCAGATTGCAGATTTTCATATTTCTGTTAAAAAAATAATGTTTTATGGGTTAAACCGTTAAGAAAAATGCATAAAACATCAATTTTTGAACTTAAATATAAAAATCTGCGGTCTGAATTATTGTCAGCAGTCTTATTTAACTGGATCCCATGCATTTTCGCAAAAATTAGCTCGTTCAAGAACAAAATATAAAAAAGTTGTCAAAACGTCCAATCTGTGAGAGTGCAGCTTTAAACATTGTAAGAATGTATGTTTAAACCTTAAATACATGATGTGTTGAAACGGAAAATACGAAAGCATGGGTTTTAATATATCTATAATATAAGCAGTACAATGCTCACTTTAGAAGATTATATATGTATCAGTAAGTATTTGATATGATAACAAAAAGAATACGTAAAAAGAGATCGAAAGTTATCAGGGGAGGTAAACAAGAAACAAAGGAGAGAGGGAAGAACGTTGGATTCAAAACAATTTGTGAAGGGGAGGGTGTAGATAACAAAAGCTTTTTAAAACCAAAGTATTGCAGTTGTTTTTGTGGTCGAGAGCGGTAATTTCACTGATAATGCAACGAGTACAGCGCTAATATTGCGCACACGAGTAGGACAATACATATTACAACAGTTCTGTTATCCCCACTGATAATTAGCGTTGTCAAACTGGCTGCATGGGACCTACCCTCAGAATGTTTATGAAACTAAAACGTATGACAACACCAAATTAAGACCGTCGTTCGACATAAAGGAGCGAGAACTGAACGAGATAAAGAAAAAAGGTATGTTTTCAAAACAATACCGAGATATTAGTTAAAGCTGGAGGCTCGAGATAAACATTATAATTCAAATATTCGATATGGACAAATGTGCTTTTTTAGATATAAAAGTTATTCATTGAGACAGCGTAAACCGTAAATGAAGTTGTGGTTTGTGCATTATTCACAAATATTCCAGATGTATTGTAATGCTCTGAATGTGATTTTTAAAATAATAGACAAACACATATTCAACAGCGTTAGTATTTAACATAATTATAAGACGTACACAGAGTTAAACAAAGTACAAGGTGAACCATATTCGGTATCCCCTAATACACTTCTGCCCTATGCTACGTTGTGTACCATGGGTAATTTGGCTACGAAATTTTCGTTATCATTAACACTCGAAGATACATTTTGTTATGCAAGGAACCAATGCGGAAATATGCATCGACAATGAAAACGCATTCTGGTGATAGCTTGAATTGAACTCGGTCCACCACACGGCAGCTTTTAAAACAGTTACGCAGACCACTCGCTTATGGAGAGAACTGACAATACCGAGTATTTTATTGTAATATGCGATTACATTGAAATAAGAGTTGTCTCCCCTGTTTTATGCATATTCATTCAAACGTGATTGTGTCAAGCAATTTTCCGACGGTATTTATCACGGGTGTAACGGAATCAACGTAGCTACTGACGATGATGGTGAAATGGTTCATTTAACAGGATTATGATAGGCTTCGACAATATGCACTGAATATACAATTGTTTGAAATAATAATAATAATTTACGTATAAGTGCATTTAAATGATTTGATTGGTTCGTAAAAATGTATTCTATTGCTTATGACCAATTCATAAACGTTTTGGATATTTTGACCATATAAAAGAAGCATCCACTTTTATGGGTATTTCGATACGCCAAATACAATATATTATGTTTTATTTTGTTCATATAAACAACAAACAGTCGGCAAATACAATCAAAACATGGTCAATTCGAGAAGTCTAAAAAATGAAAATAAATATAGTTTAGAGGCACAAAGCAAGGGTCAAACCGACATTGAACCAGATTATATACTTTATATAAATGTATGATATTTGATCGATTGAATAAACAATTTAATAATTGAATATAATTTAATTTACCAAATATAATTAATATTTTTTAAAGAGTTCATATTTAAAAAAAAACAAAAAACATTGAAGCAAAAATAAACTAAATTACTCTTGACGACCTTCAACATCATGTCACGCACAATTTAGTGATATTAACAAAACATGGTGTTTCGCTTCATTTTACACTAATTGAACATTCAACGTAGAAAACAAATCAACCATGTGTTTCCTGTTCGGATCTGCTATACATGATATATCTTGTAGTAACACTGGGATTCCATTTAGCTTCACGCCAATTCTTAAACAAACAGATAACACAGTTATAACTGGAATAAAAGCCAAATTAGAAAAATATGTCATGCCTGACAATTCAGTTAACATCGAATTTAGCACCTACCAATGGACGATTTCGTTGTCAAAAATAGGAGCTTAATACCCAGTTAAATACTAATGTGCTTGATTTTATATGGTCTCAGTTCAATGCATTTTTGAGCTCAACTTGAGGTAAAAGTCGAATTACTGGAGATACAATTCTTTGATGCATAGCAGGCACTGTGTCGTAGTGCAGCCTCTTAACGTAGGCCATAACAGTAACTGTTTCAGACAATCACAAGCAACTTTGTACAATTGAAACTAGTCACAAAATGTAAAGCAAGGTCAAAAACTCGTTGATCACGTTTCCCCCCCCCCAACCCCCTTGATAGTTTGAAAGTTTCTTGCAAACATATATGATATACATAGTATTCGTGCGCGTATATCTAATTACAATTGATTTAATAACTGTCGATATATGTCTCTTACGACAGTTAAAAAGCACAATCGACGAGCGTCGAATATTTTCATCGACAGGAGACATCTGTGTGTGTGTTTTTCCGTGATTCCATACCAGTCTTATGATATACCGCTCAATTCACACACTAGCAGTAAAAGAAACTCTTTTGATTATTTTATCTAAACACAATATAACATGTCAACGGCCAGAAATTACACGTCTGGCTTTTTACCAAGGAACATCTACAGTTGTAATCTTTTATGTACTTAACGCACACAACTTATCGAATTAGTTAGTGTTTTTATTGTTTTCGTTAGAGTCTGCGTTGTCAATTAACTGGTTTAGTAATCAAAATAGATATGTGAAAGAATACAGTAATGCTATTGAAACTACAAAGACGAGCCTGGCAACAACCACTTACTATGATCTTCTTTAAATTATCCCTGACAGACACTCGTCTCAAACACTTGTTACAGAAACTCGACAGACACTCGTCACATAAGACTTGTTAAATAATATCTAATCAGAAACGCGCTACAGCAAATTCTCACAGACCCTTGTCACAGACACTCGTCACAGACACTCGTCACAGGCAGTCATCATTGAAAGCTGTCACAGACATTAATCACATACACTCGTTACAGAAAATCGAATCAGACACTCGTTACAGTAAATTCTTTCAAATCTTGGACACAGGCATCCGTCACAGATGATCGTCACGGACCGTCACCACTGAAACCCGTCAAAATACTCGTTATATACCATCGTCAAAGATACTATTTACACACACTCGTCACAGACACTCGTCACAGACAATCGTTACACAAACATAATGTAAATTTTTATACAAACAACCATTTTAAATACGTTTTGCAGGCGAGTTCTAAATTTCTATTTCACTGTTTAGTATAAACTATGGCTTGATAAACCGTATTTATGTTATGAAAGATACTCAGCCTGTGCTATTAAAGATCAGTTATTTAGAAATGTGGTTGCGGTTAACATGACGCGCAGGAAAGCGTTCAATATAAGCCAAAATCTTGACTTTAAATGACCAATGCACACATTATGTTACTTTTTTATTGTTTTTGTTACTGTTTGAAAGACTATACATAACAGTGGTATAAAACTTAGTTATGTTCTGAAATGTCAACGTTTTGCTTTATTAAATCAATATAGAAACAGTTAGATATACAGTTATTAATAGTGAGGTGTATATTTACGTCCATTGGGTGAAAATCACTTTCTATGTTCAAGAATACCATCGATTTTGTCAGTCTGTAAGTGATTTATCATATGATATTAGTAGTTATTCTAATTTCTAAAGATTTACAGTATACTATAAGTGACGCTAATAACAGTTATTATATTTCCTGTCGCTTTTTTATCATAGCGTTCAAAAGGAATTACGTGCAGTTATAATACGCACGCGGTTTTATTTACAAAATTAAAACGAATGTCGGTGAATACCACTTTTTGGCCAGTTTATAACATTTCTTTATGGTGTGTCACTTGACAGCTTCTCGATAAAAGAACAGGTCGGAAATATACCAAGCATATGATTAAAGATGGATACATGAGCTGCGTTACAACAAAAAACACACAATTATTATATAATACTTAAATATATTTTATTAATGTTTATTTGGAGGTACTTATGACAATGAAAAGTTCGAGCCGAGCGCGGACTAATTTTTGTTTTTAAAAACACAGACCCTGCCTGAAATAGCCATATTTAACTTCGACCACAGTTATGGGCACTCATTCCTCGAAAACATTGTCACCAGAACCAGGTAAGTCTAGAAACAGTACTATTTTTAGAATTTTAAATAAATACAAAATTTAGCGGCATTTAGATAAAGAAAATTACTTTATTTAGCATTGCAACTATCTCCGTACCATTTTCATTTTCCGGAATCCACGAATCATCTGACAAATCCTGACAAATTGATGTTCAAGTCCTGCATGTTATTCATGGGGCTTAACAGCTCCCGAGTGCGCCCCATCTTCCGAGAAACCTAAACAAATGCTATTTTTCGCTTATTATGGCCTTATATGTTGTATTTTCGTACAATTTATGCTTATATATCCTACCTTATTCTCATCAACAGTCCACTTGGCAACGTAGGTGTGTATGGGGAGGGGGTGTTTCACCCACTCCTTCTCAATCCGCTAGTTAACAGTGTTATTGAAACTAGCTCTTTATTTGATATTCGACCCATAACCGTGCATTCTGATCGTCAACCATGCCCAGAAGGCGTTACATTAAAGTCCATGGTAATACATCCATTATTGTAAACATGTATACACATAACTGAAATACACTCTTCTTAGGCTTTTTTTCTTAACTCAAAGACAGTAAAAATCCGCTTGGAACTCATAACACTATAATATGTCAAATTAGGTGGGGTTTTTTGTAACTCATCGACTATTTTAAAGTGCTATATTCGCAGTTCTACTGTGACGGTAGACCAACATCATTTAATATATTTCGTTTGGTGTAACCTACAGAAGCAATCTAAGGCATTCATATTTAACTGTACAATAACACTCTACCCGTGTAAGTATCTCTTTACGAGACTGAGTTTATGGGTTTTCGCATAATCACCAAGAGCTGTATTCATGAAACTTTTTTTAGGTCATTTCCAAACTTAGGTCGATTTTTTAAAAATTTCAAAGTCAAATATTTTTTTTTAAATATGTCTTTCTCTCAAATGTATCAGTTTAGTCTTCAAATTTCAAAAGAATATTGAAAGGAGCCAGGATACAACATACACGTTAGCAGTGACAAAGCCATATTATTCTACAATTTAATTTGTTATATGTTTGTAGTATACCCACTTATATATTTATGTAAAAACAGTTTAAAGTTTTCAAGTAAAAGGTACGAACACACTTGCATGATTATGTACATTTCAGTAAGTGAACACCTATATCTAATTAATCAATCGGATACATGCCAATCTCAACTTGTATTTGAAACATGATAGTCTAAATAACGCAAACGAGTTGAATCAATTTTAATGGTATATTAATACGATCCGATGAATCAGCCGTAAACAACTGCTTTAAAACTTCCGCGTCTACTTAATAGTATGTATGGGTATTTATACGTTAATTAAAATATGCCTTATTTCTTCAGTCATACATAATCAGATACATTGTTCACCTGAATCGGATATAAAGATGAATAGTTTAACCAAATTACTTATAGTTGTGTTTATTATCTTGATGAAAGCCAATTCATGCGTCTCTATGCCGAGTAAGTTATTTGTTATACATGTATTTTGCTAATTACTTTCTTTATCAAAATACGTATTTTGATAAGATATACTTAAGTTTTTTTTTAAAGCTTTAATTTCTCGATTACAATATATCCGTGTATATATTTTAATTTTTAAGCAGATATGTATTGTGTGCTGTAAGTTTTAATATTATCGCTACTCATAGTCATAGTATATATTATTTTACATAAAACAATTATTAAGCATACTAAAGTAAAAACATAATTAATATTCGATGTTTGCATATGGCCATGGTGTTATGTTTGTGATGTGGTTTTCGTTTGTAGATATCAATGTTAATCAATGAAGTATTGAAATAAGATAAATATTACCAATCAATTATTCAATACAAAAACTAATTTCGTATGTCAATTTACCTTGACGATTTAACTCTAATTCTGTATTGACTCTAACAAACATTGCTATTCAAATACTCTCTAACTTTACTGTAACAAACAAAACGTCTACATATTTGCTGTATCCTTAAAAGAAGCATTATGATTATGACAATGCCAAGGGATACTTTCTGCTATACTTCTTATTTTCATATTCTGTTCAGGTTGTTTTGCAAACTGCGCATCATGTTCAAATTCAACCGTATGCACATCATGTGACTATGGATACTACTTACGATTAGCTGAGGAATGTAGAGCGTGCAAGTACGTAGGAACGAACTGTGTTACATGCAGTAATGAAACGCATTGTAACGAATGTAGGCCAGGATTCTGGGGCACCACTTGTAGATCTTTTTGTTCTGATGGTTGTAGCACAGAAACGTGTAACTCGTTAGATGGAACATGTACTTGTAAACCAGGTTTTTATGGACCTACGTGCCGATTCCAGTGCTCGGAAAACTGCCTAACTGACACATGTGGGAATAATGGTGAATGTGATTGCAAGGACGGGTATTATGGAGATCAGTGTTATGGAAACTGTTTTTCTGATTGTGAGAAATGCTCTGATGGCACATCTTGTTCTGTGTGTCCAACTGGACAATACAAAGCACTATGTGAGCTCAAGTGCGAATGCAATGGCCGATGCGATATACTCACTGGTGAGTGTATACAAGTGACGTGTCCAGACAAGTGTGCATCATGCGGAGAAAGTGATCAGTGTAATGGGTGTACTGTCGGTTGGTATGGTGCACGATGTAACTACACGTGTTTGGATAGATGTAATGGGGGTTGTGATCAATATACCGGACATTGCGTTGCATGCTTTACTGGCTACTTTGGAAAAAAAATGTGAATTGGTATGCACTAAATGTCGTGGTGGTGTCTGCAATCAAGAAGGGGAATGTACTTCGTGTTTTGATGGCAAGTATGGATCATTTTGTAACAAAATATGCCCTGAAGACTGTGTTGAAAGTATATGTATCCAGATAGATGGGTCATGTCAACATCAGGTTCAATGTCCTGTGAATTGTGTCAATTGTACGGACAACGTTACATGCTCTGAATGTAAGAACTCTTTTTACGGCATTATGTGTTCATTTAAATGTAGTAGTACATGCAAAGGTAGAACTTGTGACAAAGAATCAGGACGTTGTGAGAATTGCGAGTTATCACATTATGGGGACTTTTGCGAAAATGTCTGCTCCAAGAACTGTGCAGGTTCCCTAACTGAATCAAAATGCGACTCAACAGGAAAGTGCAACTACGGATGTATTGATGGTTTCATTGGTGATACCTGCACTTCAGGTAAGCACGTGTTTATTTTATTTATGTGTTTATTTATGTATAATTATAACTTTGAGGAGGTGCGAGTAAATGCTTAAATCCTATTGGATAAAACAACCCTTGTGACATTCATTCATTTCCCCATGAAGCATTCCTGTATTCAAATCAGCTTATTAGTATTCATAACCGGACTACTTTCTTTTTACACACTATGACGTCACATCATAGTAGAAAGTAACTTATATTAGTTAGCGCATTTACTACGTTATTTACCTTCTTAAAAATATTAGAAGAACTGATGATCATAATAAGTTGCCTGAAGTAAGTAATCAAAATGAAAGTGAAAATGAAAGTTAAGATCTAGCCTTTAGGTTAACTTCAGCCAACTCATTATGATCATCAGTTCTTCTAATATTTTTTAAGACCAGTAATGGTTGCCGACTCCTCATTTTTTCCCATTTCGAAACGGATTAAAAGCACTTTTCAGGTATTATTATTTCTTGCTGCCTAAGACAATATTGTTTCCATTAAACCTACTGCCCTGTTGTTTATATTCATGAATGCTTGACATGCAATTGCTTTCATTAAGCTTAGGATTTTTGAAAAAGAATTTAGATATTCGCTACTGTATATGCTACAGTTAAGGTAATAAACCAATTTTATAACTGCCAAGCGAAGGCATCACCAAATTAATATCTTGTTCATCGGATTTTCCGCACCTTTTTCTTCAGAAGGAAAATAAAAATATCACTTGCGCCCGCACCGTCTAAATAAATGAGAATTATTTTTGTTTACGAGCGCGCATTTGTTTAGTCGAATGTAGCCTTCTCTCTTAACAGTACGGCGAAGGTTTTTGTAAATTCTCTACCGGAACTAAAATGGCTACCAACTCCATGCGTGTAGTCATTGGAAGAGTCTAAAATCGTAATGCTGCCGTTCAGTCCGCGCAAAAGACATAACAAATGTGGTATGCGACGAAAACGGTATTAAATCTATTCAAATATTCGAAAGTCAACTGAAAAAGAGTGAGGAAGGTATGGGGAATTCATCTTCCTTAGATAGCTGTAGTTTACTTTTATTGCAAATGCCTTTATTCATGTTGTGAGTTATTTTTTCCAGTCACATTGTCTAGTTATTTCCATGGCATGAGATATGACAAAGTATTTTAACAGATAATTATTCTTAGCCAGGTTTTCCAAAGGAAAACTGGAAAACCAGGTGATTAGATTTGGGTATGTCGTTGGACGGGAAGGTGGCTGTGACCATTGGCGTCCAGGCCTTAACTTGGCCATGCATAGGGTATTTTGAAATAACTTTGCAAAAATGTTTAACAACTACAAAAACATGTGGTTGTGAATTATTTCATTTATTAAAAAGTTTATTAAGCAGATACGTTTGTTTAATCTCAAATAGCATTTATTTGATCTCAAAATTAATATTTGTATAAAGTTATATTGTAGTGTTATCATCCTTTCACTCGGATGTTATCATTGTACTGTTTACAATATTATTTTATAGTTAAGTAAATACAATGTGAGTAAACGAGACAATATATATATTTATTCGCTCTATCCTCTTTTTTGCTAAATGCAATACAAATATTTTTATTATTATTTCGCTCGCCCCCATTTTTTGGAAATAATCCGATGAACAAGTTAAAAAGTTGGTGAGGCCCATCGTTAAATAATGAAAATGATCATGAGCTATCATGGCCTACTGCAGTGATGTTTATATGTGTTATGTTACATTGTTTTTGTGAAAATATACGTTATGTCTGTGTTCTGATCTCTATTATCAACATAATTAATTATTAATTTTCCAACCTGTATTTTGGTGAAATTGAGATTCCTGCACATTTCCTTCTTGAAATATCAATTATTGTTGAAAACATCCAATTGTTTGTACATTGTGTCAGCCCTTGTCCCCATTACCACAGAGCGTACTACTACTTTCACCGGAATTAATGGTAATCATATCAATTAATATTTAGCAAAGCGGAAAAGGGCACCGAATAAGCCATTAGCTTCCTCCCCAATTTTAATATATGGAAAAATATCATGGATGGGATAGGTCAGTTAAGGTTACAACTTGGTCAGAATGTTTTCGTTGATTAAATTTCGACCGCTTATAACCGGGTCAGTTGGTTTCAAAAACTAGGTCACTATGTCAAATCTTTAAAAACTATCGTTTAAACCAACTAGATGCAACATATTTGGACCAACATCAGAATGTTTTCCTTGATGAACTCTTGGACGCATTGAGACTGGGCCAACATGTAATCAAACATTAGATCCTCAGGTCAAATATTCAAAATATTGTATGAAACCATTTCGTCGGAACTTTATCTTGGTATGGATTTGTTTGATAATGTAAACACTTGGTCGGAATATTCCCCTTGTTAATAATCAATTAACCGTTATAACCATAAATAAACAATTAAATAACAATTTATGCTAGTGATGAATTTAAAGCATATCATATAAATACACAGTGTTCGTTTTAGTTTTGTAATATTTATATTTTATTTCGTGAACGTTGTAGTTTTTATCGCGTGGCTTTATTCTATTCCAGTAGTTGAATATTAATGATCATATAGTCTTACTTTATCTCTTAAGCGGCCGTCGATCACTGTGTGCCTCGGGACATTTATCAAAACGTCAATGATATATTAATGGCGCTGTTTCAGAAGCCGAAAAGCAGCAAACCGTTGGAGCGGAAGAGGAAACTGACTCTGGTTCGGTCATCGGTGGAGCGGTTGGTGGTGCCCTTGGTTTGTGTGTTGTTTTAACTCTGGTGGTAGTGCTTGTCATTAAGAAGAAAGGGCTTAAAAGGTAAATTTGTATATCTATATACACTAACCAATATACAATATTTACACCTCAACTTCCATTCCTTAAATGAACTGCCTTTCGGCAATTGCGTTCATCAATCGATGAACGCAACATCTTCGGATATGTTCGGATCGTAATTCATTGAATAACAATATACATGGAAGCTATTGATCTTGTTATTGGTTGTATTGTGTCTGCAGGTCCTGTAGAATATAGATCAACATTTTTAAAAGTGTTAGTTTATTATATTTTAAATATATTGGTACCAGAAGTGTTTTACGTTTTAAAGTGATTTCAAGTGGTTGATCTTTTCCCGCGTTATTGTGACGTCATTTGAAAAAAATGTTTCCGGTTATAGTCGGGTCGTTCTATTTACAGAATGGGTAAAAACGGATTACTGAAAGGTTTTCTTAAATGAATTTTTTTTAACCATTCTTCAATGAAATAATGAACTATTGGTGTGAATATAAGGAATGAATTGCGGGGTTGATGTCATTATCGGGGATATGAACGCAATTGGGTTAGTCAAAGTACGCGTGGAGTCCTTCGGACTCCACACATATTGACCAACCCAAGTGCGTTCATACCCCGATAATGACATCAACCCCGCAATTTATCCCTTAAATAAATGCGATTGAGAAAGTAATTACTTTTTAACACCGAATGTATTACTACATATCTTACTCTGAAACTTTGTAAAGCATGCACATACACTATTATTATTATTATTATTATTATTATTATTATTATTAATATTATTATTATTATTATTATTATTATTAAAAATAATAATTGTGTAAATTTTATAATTATTATTATTATTATTATTATTATTATTATTATTATTATTATTATTATTATTATTATTATAGGAAAGAGAGGAAGAAGACGTATGAAGACATATCGCCAGAAGGAGGCCAAAATGAGCCATACACAACTTTAGAAGTCGCAAAGACGAGTATATAACCCTTGATTCTTTTAGTTCAGATATCAGAAACGAATGCATTTTCTGCTTGTATGACATGTTTAACAAACTTACATTTCATATCATTTTTGTGGTTTGTCACAGGTTTCAGAGTATGTGCATATTACATTCAGGATTAATTTGTTATATTAAGTGTCCATTAGGCGCCTATAAGCTAGTGGAGCGGACTAAAACGTGGTCGAGATAAGTCCATAAAATAATCATTCCATTTACTTCTGTACTTTAAATACACACTTTAAATTTTTTTAAAAAATACACTTTTTAAAGAAGATAGTAGCCATCTTGTCTGGTATTTGCATCCAAATTTTATTTTATTAAACGGTTTTGTCTATAATTTATTTTACAGCCGAGTATGAAATACCCGATTCCGAGCCACAGTCTGGGTTGAGCATGGAAAGTAAAGACACCGGGCTATACTACAATAATGAAAATGTCTACTACAAGAATGTCGGTGGAAATGTTCAGAAGACATGAATATCTACAACAACAATTGAAAAACAGTGCTTTTGTTTATTGGTCTATAACCTGTCAGATGTGTATAGTTTTGCACAATTAAATATTGGTATATCAGTATTTGTGCTGGTTAGTTAAAGTTGCATCCATGCACATACTCACACATTAAGTATGAACACGTTTTAGCAATAAATTTGCCTTTTATTGGTTTAAAAAATAACAGAAAGGACAGTTCTCAAAATTGTCGTGTGAGTCTAAAAGATAGTGCGATAGTTCGGTATTTGTATTCAGTAGAAAGATTACATGCCAGGCATCATAGAAGTACTGTGGATTTTTGACACAAACACGTATTGATACAGATATTTATAATTATTTCGGGAATAATTAAAACAAATGATATGAATATATATTTTATTTTGGCCGAAATCACCTCTCAAACATTGAAGTAACACTACATCTTTGGTTTGAGCAGAAGTTAGCCCACAACACACTGCTTCATCATCACAAAAGATAGAAATCTTTCTACCTATCAATTTACCCTACCACAATTAAAGCAATTTATCCAACACACTATTTTCCTTCTGAATTCCGAATTTAATCTCACTTTATGATTTTCCATGTTGAGACTACGTCTCAAAAAGCATCAAAATACGTAAAATAAACACAAGACACTTTTACCGACGAATAGTAATTATCCTAAAAAAGAATGTAGTTGGCACTTAGAGACGTATTTAAGTTGCATCCAAACCGGAAGTAGGTTGCGGATCTCGTATATCCTTTCTTGGGTGATGCGAAGCTCGATGAGCTCAGAATCCAGCAAGATTTCAAGAAAAAAACAACATGGTTGTGGAACGGAAACATGCCTTCTTGATGTTCTCCTGGGCGTCGACGCGTTCACATAAATAAGAAATATTCCAACCAGTTTTAAAAGAAATCCTTGCACCTTTCAAATTTGGCACACCTGATTTGTACACAATATCATGTATCTGTACGATCTTTAATGTCTTACCGCCATGTGTGTACGGCAAAACGTCAGACGACTTAGATGCCTCCTATTCAGGACAACGATCAACCGAATCAGAGACGTCAACAGTCTTGTACACTGTTTTAAACAGATGAGTTTCCCATGATATTTACTACAGCCGACTTCTTAAAACGATGAAAAATATTCAGCTCGGGGCCGGCGACGAACTAGAGACCTCGGAATAGAAAACATCAGACGATAGCAAATGATAAATAGACGAATCAGACGAAAATGCATGGAAAAATCAGACGTAAGACACAAGTTATCTAGTCAGTCCTGCTTGTGCGGACAGCAACTGGAACATTCCGGGTGTTCCCGCAGTTCACGATCCTTCATGTAGCAAATAGCACACACATGTATTACCATTCGTAAATCCGACCCAATACGAGCTGCGTGTGGTGAAGAATTCTTGCACTCACCCTTCTGATACAAGGAGCAGCACCACGATCGCTTTCCTGACGATCCAAGTGACGAACCAGACTGACCGTAAGCGCGCGTCGCGGGAACAGCAGGTTCCCGGTCAAGTAGCAGATTCAGGCTTTCAATATCTGCAAAACTATCCTTCCATGTACGATTGCCTCTTTCAATGTCCAGCAATATTTCCTGGTGAATGTTTAAAATGCTCTTCAATTTATAAACATGTGCAAAGCACATCATGGATCGTAAATGTGTAATCCTGCGGTCTTTTTCATCCAAAGAAATCCTCGAGCCTTCATGAAATAAATGGATTAAAATTGAACAATACCCCGCAATAAATTGAGTCATGGATATGTCATTGTACTCGATCTCGGACTGTTTACATAACTGGCTAGGTACAAATGCATGAGGCCACAATTGGGGTCGTTTAACTTGTATATCAGTACATTTCGAAGATTTTCCTGATTTAATTTTCTTTGGTTTGACATTACCTGCCACACTGTTCAATACCTCAAGCGGCATTTTTGAATCCACGTTGCGGTTGAGCGATTCTGAAGCACGCAGCAGTTGAATATTTTCTGCAACCCTATGTCCAAACATGGGTCGGGATGTGGAGATGGGATCACGTGTATCTGAAATTTCCAACTCTGAAAGTTGATCTTTTAGTTCTTTAATGTCACGCCTTAATCGCCGGGCCTCAGAAGATTTACGACGCTCCTCAACCAAACGTTGGAGGGTAGCCCTTTCTTTCTTCAAAGCTTCAATGTCCTGCGGAATAGGCTTCTGTCTGGGGCTCAACAATTCCAAGTCCCTTTCTAAAATATCTTCCACACGTTCCATCTCGGAAATTTGTTCGTCCAGCGACGTTGGCCGCTTCGAACGCGAAGCTTTCGGCCGAGCTCCCGAATCCGCCATGGATAATCAATTAGACAAAAATAATCGACGACCGTTCCCGCGACTTAAATTCTAACAATAAATGTGAGCGCCAAATTAAGGAAATCAAGCAAAGTATTACCGAAAAGGAATTAAAGGTACTAGAGGTACAAGAGTTATCTCCCTTATAATTAAGATTTTTGAAGCAAAAATTGCAAATGATGCACGTGAAGTCCGTCTTTGTTGTGCAATGACGCTGTTTCTCTCGTGAGTGCTCATATATAATGTAATCCATTTACTTAGTCATAAATGGTGTCAGCCAAGTACATGCCGTGATGTAAGCCGTTAAATTGCTTTTAAATGATGAAATCCGTGTGCATGATCATTATTGATGTAAGCCGTTAACATGCTCCTAGATTATTCGGCCCTTCGGATAATCCTAAATGAGGTAGGTCATTGACATGATTTAATGATGTAGGCCGTATGCTTGCTTCTGTACGTTGTTATCCATTTGCGTGCTCATAAATGATTTACGCCGTCCGACATGCTCCTAATTGATGTAAGCCGTTTGACATGCTCCTAAATGATGTACGATATTTGACATGCTCCTAAAGGATGTACGCCGTTCGACATGCTCCTAAAGGATGTACGCTGTTTGACATGCTCCTAAATGATGTACGCCGTTCGACATGCTCCTTAAGGATGTACGCCGTCCGACATGCTCCTAAATAATGTATGCCGTTTGACATGCTCCTAAATGATGTACGCCGTTTGACATGCTTCTAAAGGATGTACGCCGTCCGACATGCTTCTAAATGATGTACGCCGTTTGACATGCTCCTAAATGATGTACGCCGTTTAATATGCTCCTAAATGGTGTACGCCGTCTGACATGCTCCTAAATGATGTACGCCGTCCGACATGCTCCTAAATGATGTACGCCGACCGACATGCTTCTAAATGATGTACGCCGTTTAACATGCTTCTAAATGATGTACGCCGTCCGACATGCTCCTAAATGATGTACGCCGACCGACATGCTACTAAATGATGTACGCCGACCGACATGCTACTAAATGATGTACGCCGTTTCATATGCTCCTTAATGATGTACGCCGTTTGACATGCTCCTAAATGTTGTACGCCGTTTAATATGCTCCTAAATGGTGTACGCCGTTTAATATGCTTCTAAATGATGTACGCCGTCCGACATGCTCCTAAATGATGTACGCCGACCGACATGCTACTAAATGATGTACGCCGTTTAATATGCTCCTAAATGGTGTACGCCGTTTGACATGCTCCTAAATGATGTACGCCGTCCGACATGCTCCTAAATGATGTACGCCGACCGACATGCTTCTAAATGATGTACGCCGTTTAACATGCTTCTAAATGATGTACGCCGTCCGACATGCTCCTAAATGATGTACGCCGACCGACATGCTACTAAATGATGTACGCCGACCGACATGCTACTAAATGATGTACGCCGTTTCATATGCTTCTTAATGATGTACGCCGTTTGACATGCTCCTAAATGTTGTACGTCGTTTAATATGCTCCTAAATGGTGTACGCCGTTTAATATTCTTCTAAATGATGTACGCCGTCCGACATGCTCCTAAATGATGTACGCCGACCGACATGCTACTAAATGATGTACGCCGACCGACATGCTACTAAATGTTGTACGCCGTTTAATATGCTCCTAAATGATGTACGCCGTTTAACATGCTTCTAAATGATGTACGCCGTCCGACATGCTCCTAAATGATGTACGCCGACCGACATGCTACTAAATGATGTACGCCGACCGACATGCTACTAAATGATGTACGCCGTTTCATATGCTCCTTAATGATGTACGCCGTTTGACATGCTCCTAAACGTTGTACGCCGTTTGACATGCTCCTAAATGATGTACGCCGTTTAATATGCTCCTAAATGATGTACGCCGTTTCATATGCTCCTTAATGATGTACGCCGTTTGACATGCTCCTAAATGATGTATGATGTTTGACATGCTCCTAAATGGTGTACGCCGTTTGACATGCTCCTAAATGATGTACGCCGTTTGACATGCTCCTAAATGATGTACGCCGTTTAATATGCTCCTAAATGATGTACGCTGTTTGATATGCTCCTAAATGATGAACGCCGTTTGATATTCTCCTAAATGATGTACGCTGTTTGATATGCTCCTAAATGATGTACGCCGTTTGATATTCTCCTAAATGATGTACGCCGTTTGACATGCTCCTTACGGATGTACGCCGTTTGACATGCTCCTAAATGATGTACGCCGTTTGACATGCTCCTAAATGATGGTCGCCGTTTGACATGCTCCTAAATGATGTACGTCGTTTGATATGCTCCTAAATGATGTACGTCGTTTGATATGCTCCTAAATGATGTACGCCGTTTGACATGCTCCTAAATGATGGTCGCCGTTTGACATGCTCCTAAATGATGTACGCCGTTTGACATGCTCCTAAATGATGGTCGCCGTTTGACATGCTCCTAAATGATGTACGTCGATTGATATGCTCGTTTATAAATAAATAAGGAGATTAGGCGTCCCTAAATTATGTAAGCCAGATAAAAGAATGAATCGGTTTTCCTACACATGAGAGTCATAAGCCTTTTGGGAACTTTTAAATAGTGAAAGCCGCCTGCCTTCTCTTATGTGTTAAGTCGTGTCTGTTGCTGCTCAAAATGATTGGAGTTTTTTCAATGACAAAAGCCGTTATATGAAACTCATTTCTGTGACATAAAACAATAATTCATAAAACAACTTGAAAATAAACAAAATGGTTTAAAAGACGCTTATGAATACACACAATTGCACTTTTTTATTTGTTGATCTTAAATTTCATCAATGCATGTATCTTATTATTATACGAAAGTATGGTAGCTTTGTATGTTTTGAAAAATAAGGGTATATTTTCTCATGGAATAAATTTACTATTTTATTGTTATTGCGTATATTAAACATAAATTTATTTAAACTTATAAATTATACATAATATTTCTACTTATTGAATGTTCTTCTCGGCATACCAATCTCATTTTAAGCAATATATATCAGCGGCAGTAAAATGTAACTGATTCGCTTAAATGCCGCCAGCCCATGCATAAAACGTGCACATATATCAAATATGTGATGTTATACTCAAAGTCAAATTCGCGTCCTCCTTCTTTAAATTCTTGAACTTCACTCTCTTCTTTTTTATGCAAGTTTAGCTTTTAAAGGGACTCGCCCATGGTTTATAAAATGCACTTTGTGATGAAATAAGGTATGGCAATTTATACGGACTGATACAACTAAGATACTGACGTAATACTGACGTCACCCTCGGACATATTTTGTTGTAAGTTTAATTTCTTTTTTTTCTTGACTGTAACGTGATGGGTTTGCCCCAATTAAAACCAGGGTTTTATACTCATTATAATACTAATTGTATTTTGTTCTGCAATTTCGGTATCAAAGAGTAAAATAATAATAATAATAGTGTTTTCGGACGCATTACCGTAAGCAATGGTCCATAAAACGTGAGCTAGTCCTGTTATAGCTGCACTCTCACAGATTGAACGTTTTGACAACTGCTTTATTTGTTGTCTTGGAACGAGCCAATTTATGCAAACATGCATGGACACCAGTCATAAACGACTGCTGACAGAACAAAGATCGCAGATTTTTATATTTAAGTTCAAAAAATGATGTTTTATGCACTTTTTCTTAAACCGTTAGAAACGCTTTTAGCCATAAAACATTAATTTATGGACGGAAATATCAAATTCTGCGATCTGATCTTTGGCATCAATCTTTTAGAACTGATTAGCAGATACGTACGCAAAAAATGGCTCTTTCCAAGACCAAGAATAAAAAAAAAGTTGTCAAAACGGTAAATCTGTGAGAGTGCAGCTTTAACAGGTCTCGCTCATGTTTCATTAGGAAGTTTAAATTCGAGGTGATACATATTGATTGTAGGCGGTATACAAGCCAATGATTCACGCTACCTAGGACACACATTAACAAACGGAATTGTATACAGTGGAGCGTAACTACCTACCCTAATAAAGTAAAATAATCATTCTTAAACTGCGTATATAAACAGGATCAGGAACGATAACTAGATTCAACTGGAAAGAATGTGTTATCACTTTATTATCTTCCTTATACAGTGCGAAATTGACTATAAGGTATTTTTTCAATCCTATCTTGAAATTCTTGATATAATTAAATAACAACGATGGCATTACATATATCTGACATAGATCTCTTTTATCTATGCCGAGCGTAACCAGTACCATAAAGATCAATGCAAAAAAGGTTATATGCATGTATCGCTTAGTACTCCTAATATTATAAAACATTTTAAGTACGAATCTGTGAGGCGGCTACAAAATTAACGTCCCACTACTTGGCTAATTTTGAAGGAAATCTAGGCGTTAATTGAATTCGGACATAGTGTTCCTAGCTCCGACTTATTTCGAAGGTCAAACCCTGGTCCACTGCAGGCGCAATTGTATTTCATTAAGATACTAACAAATCATCTATAAAAACCGAAGGTCAAAAATCATTTTGCGCTTATCAAGTACAGACACATAGTGCTTAATGCATGTGTTTACCTTTTATGACCAATACTGGTTCATGCTGGACCGAATATATATATTTTTTTATTTAGCCCCATATTACGCTATTTACGAACATATAACGAACCGACGCTAAGGCGATTATCGAGTGCATAGTGATGAGTTCCTCTGAACACTGAATGTCCAACGATGGTCTATTGCAGGTCAACTAATATTTCCCTTAAGAGTCTAAAACCCATTTACTTGCGATGTAATTCATGTCAAAGAATGTCACAAACACATAAAGGTAAAGGTTTATGCTTTTTAACAATAACAATTAAATTCGTAAAAAGAAGCTCATTTTGTTCCAATGATCGTTCGAATGCTTCAACGTTATTCCTCAAGTCAATAAACGCACAAAGGTTCCGGAAATGATTGAAGCAACAGGATGGGCCAGATAAGATCTAAGTAAAAAAGTGGGTCTTGAGTGGTTATTGAAAAGGGGACTTTAAAGAAAGACATCCAAGAACGAAACAAATGCAGGAACAACATATTCCTTTAGAAAGAATTAAGATTCGTTATATCATTCGATAAGTTGTATAATGTTTGTTTCTTAATTTGAAAGCGACCAATAAGAACATTAGTTAAGTATACTTTATCTTGTCATTGAGTGTTTGAGAGCACATCAATCTACAAAGATACCATTAAAACTAAATCACCTAAAAGAACTATAATAATAACCAAAATATGTTACTATGATCTTATTTAGTTGCTCAGATTTGTCAATTAACCCAGGACCAAAACCGCAAGCAGTTTATCAAATTACGCCACAAGAACGCGGAAAACAAATCATTTATTTAAATCACTTTTAAACGTAAATTTAAAATTGCCAACTGTACATTGACATATATTTCATTAACTCTTTATAACATGTTGATTTCAGTTTTATCGAGGCCTGTTGACAAAATAAAAAAAAAATAATGATATAAACAATTCATCGAAAAAAAATTCGCAATTGCCGATGGCAGTTCATTAAAGGAATTGAAACTGAGGTGTAAATATTGAAAAATAACACCCTTGAAAAAACAGTTATTTTTTTAAATGTTCTGTTATATCTTTATTTATTTTTCATATATATCAAAAGCAATAAATCAAAATCAATACTCTCTTTTATGCAAACATTATACTGCCTTTACCTTGCGATAATCATTGAATACATATTTAAATATTTTCAATGTCATTATTAAAGATTTAAATGGAGAACATATCAGTGTGCATCCGCTCCCATGAACAAACATTTTTAAAAACAAATATATTGTAATAAAAAGCAAAATGACAAAGTAACAACATATTTCGGTAACAAACAAAATTCCAAATTATTAGTGTTAGTTTGAATGCATTTGTATAATTGAAAACTGCATTATACCGACATTATTATGTTCAAAATAAGCCTTACTGAAAGGAACATATACTTGAGCTTGTATGAATATGTACAACACACGTTAAATAAAATAAAAAAATAACAATCTTAGTTAAGAAGTAAATATCACTAACATTTTTAATTCAAAGGTCACTAACGTTAAACACAAACATTTTATATTCTATATATAAAATGTTCATATGCTGTCAGATTCAACAGAACTCAAAATCACAGTTGTGCATCTGACGCAGTTGTCGTAATCCTTCCTCAAGCTGAAAGGATACGTACATCTGCTTAGCCTTTGTTGTTGGTTTATTCGGAGTCACTGTGTAGTTTTGTTCGTCCTGCGTAGCACTGTTGCTCCTCTCACTTACTCTTCGTTCGTCGTTGTGCGTTTTTTCACCAGATAAAATTGAAATCGCATCAACAGCAGTCTTGCCTCTGGTAAACCGTTCGGCACAAACTATTGCACCGCTATCTCCCTTTTTCGCGAAAACCTGTTTACCAGTGGTATATGTAGCTCCCGCTGATGCACCTTCTTCATCTGAATCACTGGACGTTTCTAAATCTTCTATTCCGACCATATACTTTTGATGTCTTTCGTACAAGTCTGCAAAAGTTATTTTTCCGTGTCCGGGATTCGAGGACGCTCCCCATATATGTACAGGCAAACCTTGAAGATCACTTCTGTCATGTCCTTCAAATGTTATCACATTGCTTTCGCTTTCTTCAAAATCAGCATTCCTTTGCTTCTTTCTGCATACTGTCATATCTTCCTCCATTATTCGTGCTGCGCAAATGTCAACAGGATAGAGCTGATCAAGGTCTTCCCTTGGCCTCAGAATATTGGCTACGATAATATCCCTTCTATTCGCACGCTCTATTTCCAAAACATTCTGGTTGTTGTTTTCTACAACATGTCTCGCAGTAATGGCGCATGTGCTCGTAACTTCGCCTTCGGTCTGTTCTGCAAAGCCACCCAATGTTCCAAAACAGGACCCTGCGGTTACAACCTTACTTCCTACTCTACAAATGTTGTCGCATAGCCTAATTTCTTTTGTGCCAAATCTAACAAGATAATTGCCTAAGTGAATTGTCCTTTTTTCAAGACACTCATTTAGTCGATGTATTATTTGTTGTTTTTGTTCTTCGTCGAACCCTGCATCCTTTTCTGCAAAAAATACAAATGTTCCAAACCTGTTTCCCATCGTTTTGATTTCTTTAACATCATTAAATATTGCATCAGCAATCTGAAACGAGAATTTGGAATAGTTCGAATTCTGCATCTTTTATAACAGAAAATGATTACCATTTGCAATTATTAAGTCACGTGTCTAAACTTTTTGTCACAAAGGGCACGAATTAAATATCACTGCTTCTCAAATACACGATCACATATAACGATTTCAGCAACAACATTATGTGGACGCTTAAAATGCTTTTCATTTAAATAAAAGAAAGGCGAAACGAATAAATTATATTACATACGCAATGGTCAATTTTTGTTCCAATATTCCTTGATGTTGGTCTTTCACTGATATGCACGTTGCTGCGTGCGTACATACACAAAATTTCTCCATGTAGGTCTAGTATTGACTGTCGCAGAACACCGACAAGTTGTAAATGTTTGTCTGTGGTCACTGTCAAAAAATCAAGATCCCTCGTGCTTTCTGAAAAAGAACACACATCTTTTTAATAGAATGGACACACGTATGTCTGCATAACAAAGAGTAAAATCGGTAGTCAGGCATTATCGTGCGTATACAGGGATGTGTAGTAAAGTATTATTGGTAAGCATGACCATCAAAGACACATTACACAGCGATTTAGGATGCAGTTAAATGCATATTTTATTGCATTAATTTTCTGTTATTAAGGTATTATATATATATAAATACCCTGTTCGTCAGAGCTGCTCGAAATAGCTGCATCTACTCCGCAAAATGTCTTTGTCATTTTAATTGGAGTGACTGGTGTATTTGCCCCAGACAAGTTGAACTTGTTAAGTCTTTGAAAATAATCTATGTTATCACATGCGTTAGACATCACATAAAGTATTTCAGTTCTTTCCTTGATATGACTAAATACATACATTTCGAGCATGTTACTAGCACTTTCTGCAAATGATTCCTTCGATGAAACCCAGATATTTGCGTCACCGGCCTTAGAGTAATCTTTTTGGCTCGTCGGATCATCATTGATTAATATTACCCAACGTCCAAAGAATTCCAGTATTTCTCTCGTTTTGCTGTATGCGTGTGATGACGCAACAAATATGATGGGGTTTTTGACTCCTTCTTTCATATTCGTAAAATCTCTTCTATTAAACTTTTCTATCGACATATTCTTTTCAATAACTTTGTCTTCACCTAATTCTTTGAATGGAATGTGATGTAAATCAAGAAGGTTTTCGTCATTTCGACAAAAAACGTTGACAATCACATTTCCGAATTTTGGCGGTGAATCGTTTGAAATGCCACATTTTGTTATGAGTTTGTTGCTTTTTCTATTTAGTCGCTGAACATGCTGACACGTAAACCGGTATCTTGGATACGCCTCCGGTGGCAAATTGAACTGCTTTACGGTTTCCATAATAAGTTGCTACAAGAAAAAGATAGACATTGACAATAATATGATCATTGTTAATATTCTGCTGTACGTGCTCGTATTTACTTCAATGATTGCTTTATTCTATTAATCCCTGTTTGGCCCTTTAATGTGCGAATCTGATACAATCATGTACTAATTTCGAATTAAATGTATATCGCCGAGCTCATCATTAGCTGATACGCATAATATCTTTAAATAGTCCATTATTAACAGATAACTAAACAACCCCGATTTCGTTTTGTAGTTGTTTTATCTATCACATTTTGCCCTGGACCTTATAGATTTGTAAAGGACACTTTATAAATCATACTATGAGCAATGCTGTTGGTATATGTTTCCTTTGTAATCACAATGGCAATGACAGAAGAAAAGCAGTTTATACATGAAATATTATCACATGTCATTTATTCTGTCCTGGTAATTCCATTTACACTATACTCTATTTGATTTCTATGGTTTAAATGTTTATGTAGGGTACTGATAAAATAAGTTAGCAAATGGTAACAATAAACATTTAAAGATCTTGAAATTAATGATATAGTATTTAAACAGAACTACTACTGCATTAAGAGAAACAGTTTTAAGGTAAATGAAGAATTATGCCCAGTATACATCTGAAAGATCCTGTAAAAATAATACATACTATCATCTTTTGTACTTATATAATTAATAAATATATACATAATACATCTCAAATTCTAAACGAAAATGATAGAACTTACCTTCTAAGTCCAAAATTACTTTCAATAGATAGTTGATTCATTTAATAACCATAGAACCATTCTCCATAGTTTCACTAAATCAAACATACTTATCAAAAATTATAAAATATAATTCCAGTCATTCCCTCGAATACATTTAACTCACAAGACTAACACACAACTGATCATTAAAACCTTGGCAGATTTCGTTTATTAAACAGCCGTCTTTTAAAATCTTTGGTAAATTTGTTACACCCCCAGCCCAAACATTTCCCAAGTTATATCAAATAATAGCTATATTTTATTCAGATGTAATTGATACCGTTAGCTGATATAACAATATGTGGTGATATCCATGTTGAAACGTTAGCTAAACTAAGTGACATCAACTAAAGAAGGAGATACAACCTTTGCCGGATTCACCCAGCGATGTCAACAGTGTTATAGTTTTAAAACTACCCGTAATCTATATATTCAAACTTCCGATAAATTTGTTGAAAGATTAATATGACATGTACACAACTGTTGATTATATTGTGAATCAAAGTACAAAATCTTTTTATAGGACTGTAATCAACAGAAGGGTTTAAATAGGATTTTCGCGTCGAGAGGTTTCGCGACTATGTTACTGCATCATCTCTAGTGGGTCGAGGGGATTGACAGCCATTAATTTGCCATTTTGTTTGGGTGGGTCGGTGCGTCGACTTACCAAATGCGGCTTACAGAATCACCCTAGCAACCAGCTTGATTTTGATGACTTAGTCCGCCATCTTGACTACCATTTGGTTGCATCATTTCTGGTGGGTCGAGGGGGTTGGTAGCCATTTTGTTTAATTCGATCAGATAGCGATAAAACCCATAAACCGTGACTCTATGAGTAATAGGAAACATTTATTCGATCACTGATTGTATAAACAGTGGGGTGCGAGATAACCATCAGCAAATGATTTATGAAGAAAGACCGATTTTCAACCCATAGTTGATGAGTTCAATAGTCGTGGAAAATGGCAAGACCAGTGTAAATTCATATCGCTTATAACAACATTTTCTCAAATGAAAGACATTGAAGACTATATTCCCAGACAAAAAAAACGGATCGCAAAAGCTTTTAGCACTTGGTCTGTTCCACTATACTTTTATTAACTATTTTATAAACCATATTGTGGGAGTGCGTAATTAAACATGTTTCGACATACTCAAACCATCGGGGCGTACCCCATGCATAATTGAAGGACATATGAAATGGAATGCCACTCCTATTGTGGAAGTTGTGAATATTTGAAAATTCGTCAGGTAAGATCAGCTTTACAATTTATTTGTGAAGGTTGTAGACTATCAATGTTTAATTGCCCCAAATGCATTAAGATAACACACATTCTAAATATGTGCAACAGATGATTATCCTGTTTTTTTTAAAATTGGTAATTATGTTTATCTACATGTATAACAAGTTCTGTAGAAAATCAAATATTGCTATTTCACCAATCAACCCCTATTTGATGATAACAAAAAGCAAGTAAGACATAATAAAAAATATAGAGACTTGAAAATGTAGTCAATGGAGTCGGATTTCAATATTTAAGTTATTAATTATTAGCACATAAAACTTAAAAAAATGTCGATATTATAGTTAACTTATTCACAGCTAACAGTCATTGCCGAACTCGTTCTGTATTTTTGTGGTTCAGAATCTATTTACAGGAGGGAACCCTTTTCGCACCATCAGTTTACACAGTCACCATTGTGTGTTGTTAAACTTACGGATTCAAACATAAGCAAAGCAAATGTTTCTAGGCAAAAAAAAAAAAATTTGGATGCCTACTGGAAGGCTACACAAATGAAATGCAGTTCATTACAAGTCAACATTCAAACCAGTTATATAAAGTTCGCACTGAAATATTTCCTTATTGAACTTTAAATGTGTTCCGTCCTGAAAAGGAGAATTATAGGAGATACAGATAGAAAAATAAATTTATTTTAAATACCAGTGAACAACAACAACAAATGTTCATGAAAAACAAAATGTCAATTTGATGATATAAAAGAAATAATTGACAATGCAATCATGGGAGATATCACAATATCGGACATAGATAAAAGGTTTTAATGCGATTTAGACAAGTTATTCTTAAATTGGTCTACAACGGATTATTATTAACAATATAATTTATAATTAATAAAACGCTGTGAATTATTTCTCTATGATAAATGTAAATTCTTAATATGCACATATATTTTATAAACGTAGTAAAATGTTCAAATCAACAAGAATTATCTGTCCAGGACAAAAATATGGATTCACAACAAGTTGTCGTACAAACAACATTAAATAAAGTAAAAAGAAAATTGTTTGTAAAATAAAGCAATAATGCTTTTGAAAAATTTAAATAAAAAAAATATAGAAGTAAAACATAGACAATGCTTAATGTTAAAAAACAAACAGAAAATATGGTCAAGTAAAAAAGATCAAATGGCTATCGAAAACTGTGTAACATATTTTTCCTTCAAATTTAAATTTTCAACTCAAAACATTTAGCGCATTTTCCCCTCCAAATATATTTCTGCGGATTGTTTCCGCTATTTTAGTTGCTTTCATACGGTGCCACTCTCAGTATGAAAGAAAAAGCTCATCATAGAGTACATAGCTTTCGATGAGTTAAAAAATGAATTTCGTAGAATTATGAATTCAGTGCAAATCAACTCTTTTCCAAAATTATATATAATGCAAAAACAATAACAACAAATAAGTGGAAAAAAAGGTTTCCAATGCTATATTTGTGAGAAGGTGAATAAAACAAAACTCGTCTAAACATACCTATTTTTTCACACAGTACACCTCTGCCATGCGGTTATTGTTGGCATGAATTGCAAAGAAGAGACGTTCTAAAAACATGTAAAAGGAAATCATCAATTGTGATAACGTAATTGATGTCTAATAACTCTTAATGAAGTAATAAAGTTAATATTACAAAACAAAATAGTGATATCAGCTAAGTATCGTTATAAGGGGCTTAAGAGGTTTTGAGAATCTGGGGTTAACATGGTGGACGTATGAAAAATGTTAAAATTGTGGATTCACTGATCACAACAATTCACCTTCATCACATCTAAGGCATACACTCAACTCTAAACATACACAGAAGTAGGTGTTTCATTGTAGTCACAAATCAATGCTAAACAGTCACATACAGAGCTTTGACTTGATAGGCACAAACATCAAGGCTAAGCAAACACACACTTCAACATTGTAGGCACAAACACCGAGTCTAAACAGACACAATTTATAATCTTGTTTGTGATTCTTTGTTTTGTGTTCTATGTCTTTGGCGTATACCCTGTGCAATTAAAAGGGGCTGATATTTAAACCTTTGGCTACTGAGCTTGTTTCTGTATTTTTTCACATACAACTTAATACAGTAGACACAACCGCTGTGTCAAGGTTTCTCATATTCGCGCGAGCAGTACGTCCATTAAAAAGAGTTCCACACTTATGGAAACGGTTGTTGCAATTGAAATTATTTTAGATAAAACCATACTAACATCAACGAAACCTATGAGTATTAACATTCATTGAGGCCAAAACAAGTATTTTATCAAAAGCATTTCGGAAATAATAAAAAAGTATATCGCGTAGAAATATATTTGAATGAAACTGGAGCATGTGGCATTTTATATATATTCAAGAACAATTTCAACATATTTGAATTAACAAATGTGAACTTATAATAGTGTGTATGCGTAAAATCAGCGGACGTCTGTGTTCAGTGTTTTTCTTAGTCTATATATTTTCACTGTCGCTCTCAAACTCTGAATATTACGGTATTTTGTCGTAAAGAATTCATGCTGTGCAGCAAAAAGATGTTTTGTTGTTGAGATAGCGAATTAGTCTCATATCAATTAAAGTTGAATGTCACGTTTCCGCTGAAATTTGGGTTTACGAAAACCCAAGAGGAATTGTCGAGGATGTGACCGAAGATGCTTTTGAGAAGGATGGAGCGCAGACTTTGGAAGTTTAATCGACAAGATGTCGGAAATCACCATGACCTGTATCACCTAAATGGCCGTCAACGAGTCTTTTCACGATTTTTTTACTACGGCTGACTCGAGTTACAGGGATACATGAGAAACGTCAAAATAAGATAAAATACCCCTGATCGCTCATTATTGTAGCTAGGCCTGCTGGGTTTTATAATCTGCTATAATTGTTAAGGTTTTTATGGCTGATGATCTTAACTTTTTAATAAGGTGGGACTCCTTTATCGCTCAGCTTTTGTTTGGATAAGCCTTTTCTGAGCATTATTCTCAAACAGAAAACTGAATGTTTGAACTGATTAAGTGAACAGTTGAAGGAAGTTAGTTAAATACAAAATGCTTGTGCATGCATGTACGCTGTTAGAGTTTGCAGGTAAAAATTACCTTCAACTCTATTACAAGCACATATGGCCAAGTAACTATTCAACCGATACCTACCAAGACGGTTCAATGTTACACTATGTTACATGAAATATTAAGTTTTTTTATAGTAATAATCAGTCGCAAAAATGATCGTTTCATTAAAAATATTGCATAATTTGATAATGACAATTCCATACGATTTCGCCAATGTATCTATTACTGCACTACAGACGACAACAAAACATATATACTTGTTACAAACATGTACTTTTCCAAGTCAAAGGAAGCAAATCTTATAAAAGATGGAAAAATTAGTCCCGAGTTGTCCACAGAGTGAAAAGATCAAAAGTTATGTTCAATTGAGAAATGGTTTCTTGTTTTGTTTTATTTACTCTATATATTATGTCATTATCTTGACCAATAAAACAATACAGTATTGCATTGGTTACAATAACTAATGCGGTGCTGTTTTTTAAGTTATATTTTTAATCAGATAGATTGCTAATTTGTCTTTGGATTCAAACATATTTGATATGTTCTTTACATTTTATACATCGGGTATGCCCAATGCGTTCTTTATTGCGATTCATTTGTTAATTCTTCAAAAAGATATCATAAAATAACCTTGTCCTTTTCATTACAATAAGATCAAACACGTCATGGAGACGTTTGTTTGTAGAGTTGTGTGCTGTTCTATGTTTCTTGTTTGTAAATTTGTGTTCTATGTCTTTGGCGTTGCCCATTGCCACTAAACCGGGTTTATGTTTAAACCTTTTGCTACTGAGCATGTTTCTGTAGCTTTTTTTTATATATATATTGGTATTTTTGTGGGTTTTTTTTAAGGGAAAACAGAGCTAAAATGAAATGTAAACGAACTTCATCACCTTACATGTATCAAAATAGTGAAACTCAAACAAATATTGTAAGTTGGTCTTCTAAACTTAACAACTGAGTATTTGAAGATATTACTTATGTTAAGGTGATGAATACATGATAAGAAAGTGTTTAAAAACAATGAATCGAAAATAATGCTTAACGTATGTGACTAAAGGAATGAAACTTATAAAACCTAATGACCCTGGCGTCGGTATTTCACAACGGCTTACATAGTGACCTATTGTGATAGCTAAAAACAATAAACAGACCTTAGTTAGTCTGGATGATAACCAAACTGTATCATTACGATAATAATTTCAATCTCGTCTTATGGACTTTAAACCCATTATTTAACCGACTTTTCAATCTTATCACAATGCGTCAGTTACGTGTGATTTTACACAGAGCAGAATCAAAAGTTTGATCACTCTTTAAAATAGAAGGGGTTAAAATTGGTCCATCGTCTGATAATGGAAAATCAATTAAATGCAATACTATTAAATAAATTGATCGATAATTCTCTGTTCGAAGCTTGGGGGCGTTGTCATTTAAAGTACAATACACTGATTTTATAAGAATGACAATGCTATTGTTCGAAGCGTATCATATACCCCGGTAAAAAGGAATACTCTCAATCAAACAATGAACCGGTCAACATTCCGCGGAAATCGCCATAAACCCGTCAAAGATGGCCGTTGGCGGTACCCGTCAGTTACGCTTTTTTTCCTTTGTAAAATAGGTGGACATATTATTTCTTACTGGACAAAGATATCATAAATTTTTGTGGTAATGAAGAACATTTTTTCTTGACGAACAAGGACAGCAAAAATGAAAATTTGAAAAATATTTGTCTTAAACATTCTTCCAAACTATTATTGTATGAAACGTGATTCTTTGAGACTTATAAATCATATACAATGATTAAAAGGAGAGAAGTTATCATAACTAGTGAAAACCTATTTAAAACTTGCGGAATTGTACAGAACGATGGTTGTTATCAAAGCCTCTCAATTGTGATGTCCGATCAAGAATGCCTTTATTAATACTTTATGTAAACAAGGATGAATCCCTTGTAAAAGATGGATATCAAGTACAACTATTATACCAAACGTTATATGATAAAGATAACACGATACGATTGTTCTCCCAGTGTATATAATTTATATAATGGACAGCCGAAAAGTGAGGTTAATGAACCGGGCTAAAGCTGTTTTGTGGGAATGATTTTGTCGGTGATTCATCAAAATAGTTCATCTCTTTTTTAGTTATTCCTCACCTTCAATGTCTAGTACATCATATATTGTTCTTTTAAAACTGGGGAAGAGGGCAGAACATTTGCTCTAATTTGACTATAAAAAAGGTTTTTGATAATGATATAAACTCAATTTTGACAACAAATCACATGATATCGGTATGTTTTTTAAACATCAAATAAATCCTTAAACTAGTTAAGACTGCCAGTAAATTAACATTTTACTGACCTTTCCAAGGCAGTACCTTACACTCCTTGAGAAACACCCCTAGTTATGTAGAGCATTTATGTAGTGTGTTGTGTGTGGAGTTAGGTATTGTTGTTCCATGTTTCTGATTTTGATTAGTTGTTGTTTGTGTTGTAGCTTGCTTTAACACTGTGCCATTAAACGGGGCTAATGTTTTAACTTTCGACTTCTGGACTTGTTATGTTGTTTTCATATAAATATTGGACAGTTGCCGTAGAACTTGATTAAACCTAAGCTGTCTACATCCCTGTTTGATATTTAAAAAAAGCATCTGCAAAACCAGCCACCGAGAGCGAGGTTCTACAATGAATATTGTTAATATTATCTATTAGTTTCGGTGTGAGACCACAGTACCAAGGCAAAAAAGCATAATCGATATATCCATGCTATATTGTACTAATGGGTAACAAACAGTTTTACGAAGAGGTTTGTATATAATAAAAAATCTCAAAGTGAGCCATAGTATTTGACTGATTCTTGTGACATTAGTTCATAGTCATTACATTGAATGCTAAAAAAACTAACTTTACCAATATCTTGTCTACTGATATAAAAGTCTATCTGAGAAAAAAATAGTGCGCTGTCATACGCATTTATCAATTAAGTAATAAGTATCAATTTGCATTCAAATTAAAAACAGATGCTTTCATTCATGCATTAATATAGCATAAACACAGCATCCAACCTAAAGTACGTTATTGAAGTAGGCCTTACTCAACTTCACTGAAATCATATGAGGTATTATTTACCTGATCAAACTGTTTTTGTCAGCTAGGTCTAAGCAAAACTATCAAACAGACTCAACATCCAAGGCCTGCAGTTTTAGCATAACGTTATCGTGTTCTACAGTGTCGAGTGTCTTTTGCCGATCTTAAATTATCATGCCAGTAAATAGGCCTTTAGACGACTGTTTACTTCTGCGATCTGTAAGGTGTATTAGGCAGGAGTCAGAAGAGTCGTAACCACGGAAACCACTCTGTTGTGCATAGAACGTACAATGTTTATCTACGAACTATTTCAACTGAATATATTCAGCTTGCTCAGGACTTTAAACGCATACTTCTGATCTACTACCTTTTTCAATTAAAAACTGAAAAATGAATTATTGTTAATTGCAACAAATGAAAGGTGTATCTTTAAATGATATTGTACATAGTTTTTCAAATTCCTACAAATGTAATGGTTGTGTCTAGTTTTATTAGTAGAATGTTTCCATATTGCACACAAAATGTTTGTTTAAATAACCAAATATGTGGACCTCTAATAAGGTTGTGTAATTAACTGTTTTTGATTTTCATTTCTATTCAGTGTGTTGTCTGTCATATCGATGTGAACATTATTCTGGATACACTTATCAATTTTATATGCCCCGCTAATAATATTGTCGCTGGGGAGCGGAAGAGGTAAGTCTACATTTCTATTTGAAATGCTTAAAAAGTTGAAATATAAACTATTTCAATATTTAAACACAGACAGCAGTTTTCTTTCAAACAAGATTATGACGCATAACATTTGACCAAAATAAAACTACGGCTTGTCAAGCAAGCCAGGAGATGACATAATACAATGTTAACAACAGGGACAAGGCCAAAAGTCAAAAGTACAAACATAAACCCTGTTAAGATGCACCGAGAAAGGGCGAAAGCGGCAGTGAACAAGGGACACAAACGTATAAAACATATACGCACATACAAACACCGCAAACAGACCACACACATGAAAACACAAGATGTACCTGGGTTCCCTAAGAAACTTGCATTCTTCAGTTTCCGTTCGCCTGTTTATACGCTCTTTCGTTCAGACTGTGTAACAGGTAAAACATTAACTATTTTTTCTATGATAAAAAATAAGCATATATTACGCAGGTTAATAGACTAAAGGTCAAAGCCCTATGTCCTATATTGAATATCTTCGAAATGTGTGACAAATGATCATATCACACTTCATATACTTTCCCACGCTTTCCGATAAATAGGTTCCAGTATCCCTACTGTGCCAAGGCAACAAACGACTTCAATGTCATCATTCACAATACAATTGAATCCAACCCCAAAATATGAGTTTAAAGATTTACGCGTGCAAGGAAAATCCTTTCTGCATAGATTTTTTTGCTAGCGAAGTATTGATTTAATAAACCAACAATTTGTTTTCATTAATGTATTTCATTTCAAATTAGTTGTTGTTGTTTCTAACTGCGACAAAAGCAAACATATCCGAGAATGAACACTCTTGATAACCAAGTGTTTTAGTTATTATCACAGGTAAAATCGCATCTACGGATCGTGTAGAATCTCTATACATCTTGTAGAACCTATTATTCGTGCATAATTCGTGCATAATAAGTAGGGATTTTATCTGCATTTGGCGTAGGTTAAAATAGAATATATTCGTTATGTATAATCCGTTCAGAGCAAATGACGGCGAGAACTTACATCGTCGTGTGAGGACATGGCTAGTACAATTAAGCCGTACTCATGTTCCAGACAGTAATATTTAAATATTAACTTTTTTTCTGCCTACGTATTTCATTAAAATGAAATGTAATAGTTCATGTTAAGAATTTAAATCATTACAGCTGTACTTTGATTTCGTATTTTATAAATAAACATAAAGGTATATTTTTATGAAAGTGTATACATGTATCTCAATTTTACAGAAATAAAATATTTATCAGGCAGTTTGTTATATATTTTGTCTCTCGAACATTATCTGATGGTGTAACAAGGGGTTTTGACGCGGCATTGTACGTCGATGTACTCACAGTGGCTTGATGACAAAGGCTCATTATAGTCATAATAAATATTATAAGTTAAACTAGCCGAAATTACATTGTATACATACTTGAACATGTATATCATCAATATAATACATTGTCTTAAACATAAAATGAGAGTTGACCAAATTCAAAAGTACCCTATACTGTAATATGAAACAAGTGAAGAATGTTCGTACGGCGAAAATGTAAACAACGACCAATTCTGGTTGAAAATTATGACTTCTTCGTAAGCTACAATCAGAATCCCTGGCGCATAGATGCAGTGACCCGTAATGTACACGTAAACACCGGTATCCCTGTCGAGAGAAACAATCTACAATGAAAATGCTTCAAATTGCGAATTATCACAAACGCTAGCCAGACATTGTTCTGTCAAAATGATGTAGAACCCGGCTCGCCTTCATCGATTAATGAATTTGTCGTATTTAGATTAATAAATAATTATTAATAAAACAGTCGTACATTTATGTTGAATAGTACGTGAGGTTAAAATTGTCGATTCCAAATCAGTCGTGTGACACCATTCTTTTTTAAATCATTTGTTAAAGATTAATGTCCAGAAACAGGAGATGTAAAATTAAGGCAGATGAAAATGACAAAATCTTAAACAATGGCAAAATATGTCATTCCAATTGCATTTCTGTTTAATTAAAACTTAAATACATTTGTGAACAATACTATTTTCCAAGCATGTTCCTAAATGGTGTAAGCTATTTGCACGCCCTTAAATAATGTATGCCCTTTACCTGCTCTTAAATGATATTAGCCATTTGCAAGCTCCTAAATGATGTAAGCCGTTTACATGCGCTTACATGACGTAAGTCTTTTTTAGCTCCTAAATGGTTTGAGCCGTTTACATGCTCTTAAATGACGTAAGTCATTTGTAAGCTCCTTTACTTTGTAAGCCGTTTACATGCTCTTAAATGACTTAGGTCATATCTAAGCTCCTAAATGGTGTCAGTCGCTTACATGCTCTTTATTGTTTTTCTTACATGTGTACATCTTCATGCTCAACAAGTGTATAAAACATTGTATTGTATTTTCTAATTGTTTACATTTATGATAAAGTAAAATAGGTACTTCAATGATGAATTCTATAACGTTTTAGCTTTTTGACGTTTTTTTCTATATGCTATTACTACACTCAATTTAATGATCAGCGTCAAACATTGTCCTTTCCTGGTATTGACAAAATTATGTATGCTTCGACATTAATGATCCTTATGATGCGCTTTGCTTTGATGATTTAAAAGTTATCGGTACACATTTCTGACAAATACTGATATGGATACACAAACATGCATAGTCTGTAGATATGGATTTGAAATACTAATGCATGAACCTACCATGATGTATGAACCTATGATTTAGTACTGCAACGTTGTATATTTTAAATATATGGGTGTCCACGAACGGTTTGAACTCAAAATTCATGCAGGCTACGTCATTTATGACATAATTATGAAGTATATTTTTCAAGAAATCATTAAACTAATTCATCAATTTTGTATACATTATACTTAAACTTTTTTTACTTTTAAGTTATACGTCACTTCTCTATTTCTTGAATGAACTATTATACTCAGAATACCAATTTCAAGCTGAAGCAGAAAATACTCTCTTCGATATATATCCATCCTCGGCACCACAGCGTATTCAAAGTCGACATCATATCGGTAATGAATACGCTGGGGTGCCTAGGATGTATTTATCAGTAACAATGGAAATGCATAGTTTGCTTTTATTATTATGCACACAAAGTCGTATTCGCGTGTACTCTATTTAAATATCTATTTTAATATTTAAGGCAGGCATTTCACTAAGCATTAAGGCAAATAGAAGGAAGTTTAAAAAGATGAGTGTAATGTAAAAGTATCTATACATGCTGATGATAGCCTTTGCTTCAAGCTAGCCTATACTGATACAAGAACGCGAGTGTACGTAATGGATCGTTATTATCTTCAATTATGAAGTAAAGTTATCATATTTAACTTTTGTTCAAAAGCAGTATCAGGAAAGGTAACAGATTTAACACGAACGCCTACGTCGTTACTTAATAAGCTCCCTTATATAACGTAAAGTTATTTGTAATCTTATGTTTAATGCTTACCATACATTATTTAAAACAAATACAACCTCAGAATAAGACATTAGATATTCTGAATTGGGCAACGTACTTATATTGTACAAAGAACAATGGATTCAACGAAAGTAGACAAAAACACTTAAGCTACATTTATTGCTTAGTGTGCTTAGTGCTAGAAAAATATGAAACCTTGTAGGGAAGAATTAAGGAGATGGCTGCACAACTTTTACTTCATGGCCTGACAGGGAAATCTCAGATGACGCGATGGCGCTGATCGAATGCTGACATGTAGTGCTTGATGCACCTGCGTATTATGGTGGTCCAAGGTTGGTTCACTGCAGGTGTGAGTTCATTTTACTTAGATACGAAACACTACTGTATATACTTAAGGGAAGTTTTGCTTTCATGCTTATTAAGCTCAGACATACATTGTTTAAAGCACTTGTTTATCCTTTAGCCCATTAATGGTTCATTGCAGATGAGATACAGTTTTCTTTCATGTCTTTATGTGTAATATTATCGGTGAAATAACAACAGTGACAATGTCAATGCAAGCTAAGGGGTGAACTTTAAGAACTTCTTGTATAATCAATTGTTGTTTCTGTCTTTCTCTTAATCAAAACAAAAAATATTGTTTTTGAACAAGAAAATTGTGTTAAAAATCATATTCGTATCAATCTTCACGTAATGACGTCAATTTTGAATTCGCGAGGCCTAAAGAACAAATAGGTTTATAATTAAAAAGTACAGAACATATTTATCAAGTGTGCAATTTATAGCATGCGCAAATTTTAGGTACACTATATGACCATCGTAATGCATGAAATACCTGTTTGATATTTTAAAACTGTTGTGCAGTATCAGAAGAGCTATGTTTAATGAGATAAGAGGTTATTGGTATCCTTCACACTTTTGTCGTTGGTTAAACCATACAGGGATTATGCATTTGTACGCAAATACATAAACAGAGCATTAAAATGTGACGTTTTGTTTACTTTGCTATACTATTTCATTATCACCGAGATTAAATATCATAACCTGACCCAATATCCCCGTCCAAAAACATCACGAGTTCCTGTAACCTACCTTGTGATCATGCATATCTCAGTGTGACTTTGCAATCTTATTGTTGAAACAAAATACATACCATAAGCTGCATTGTTAGCTATTCATATTTTTATTCTTTAAACGAAACTCATTCTAGATTTAACAAATTTAATCCATGGTGGCTTTGCTGTTTTTTTATTGTCAATTATAAATTATCATAATACCATATTGCCTCATATTTGCATTTTAACAACGTGAATCTATGTGGTGTTACCTGTATCTTCAGCAAGCTTATTAAACTACCTCACAAATATTTAAAGCATAGCCGTTTCTTATATGTCTATTAATAAACGAACCAGGTTGTTCCAAAGACGATTTTATAATTAATAAAATATAAAAAGAATAACAACGTTGTTTTTCAGATATGTAAATCATGTTGCAACAGTGTTTTAGTTACATGAACAAGTCTACAAATGTTATCAATGATGCGAAAATTAGTTAAACATGTTTCTTTTATCATCTTTCATCGTTAGCTATAAACCTATTGGCATGCACGTAGATTCAGAGTTTTAAGAGCATCTGCAAGTCATAGAAATATCATTCAATAACTAAAACTGTCAGTCATAAATTAAACTTATTGTAAACCATGACACTTATATATATCAACACATATATCAAGTTATCGAATAACACAATATTAGATAAGCATGCAAATATGTATGAAGCACGTTAAAGAAGAACAGAAAAAAAGATTGATTTATTAACAGCTCGTCGTCACACAGGACTAAATAATATGCAGTATGCTCATTTTTTGGAATATATATATATATATCTTAAATAAAGCAATTTACTAAAACATTCAAATAGTCAATGGTATTATGAAAATAGCCTTAATTGAAGGTTTGATAAAGATCCTTTTTTATTTAAAAAGTTATTAAAGGTGCTAGCTTCACAGGAAGTGATTTAATATCGATTTACAATAAAGAAATCATCTAGGATATCTTTAATAATGTATTGGTATATTTTTTTACGAACATCGTAAAGCATTTATAACTCGTACAAAAATACACTTCATTGGTACGCTTGAACATTTTTAGAGGTTGCGAAACTAATAAAAACAGTTGCATTGAGTGTCAGTAAATAGCTACATATAACGTAATTAAGATAATTAGTATTGATGATTTAAGATAAAGCCTAGCCTAATAGATAAATTCTGCCTTTCCTACATGCTGATTGACAACATGTAGCCCTAGTCCTCATACTTTGACACATGCATTATGCTCTGAAATATTTATTTCGCCTCGAAGGAGCCTCTTTTGTAGGAACTCCATGTAGGGTGTCTCATTTAATGTTTCGGCAGAGGAGTAATTATTTTATTCACACCTCTACTCATATGTAAACAACAATTCGTATGCTAGCCTCTTTTAGTGATTGAATGGCCAAACAAGCGGTCTCAGTAGAGTCGAACACGAAATTTATTCCAACCAAAACATATCATCCCCTTGCATAAAGACAATGAAGTTGAACAAACTCTTGAAATCGAGCAAAATTGACACCACTACCAACCAAAATCAGGGCCTATGGCTCAACAGTTTCTTCCAATTTTATCACCCCCTCTGCCAATCTTTCTATAAATTATGGTCAATACACTCTTCCTTCCTTATATTTGTGTACCTAATGATGTCCAAATTATTTCTCTGAGTTCAAACGATTGAAACAAAAAGCGATTAATTCTACCGTTTCGATTATTAATTTTAATTTTTTTTCCAAATATTGCAATTTTAGTCTTGCTTTGAAAGGTCGAGCGTCGTATTCCTTAAAACGGTAGTCTGTATAAAACGGATGAAACCACAACATTTATATACGTTCAATCAACATACACTGAATGTTATACAACAGTTGAGTTAATATGTTACAGTAACGGTCGAAACGGCATTGACCTTCTGGATAAGCAGAACAGTCGCTTATGTTAACTTTAAGCATTATAAAACTACATTAAAATTTGAAGCGTGTTGCTTACCAAGAATATAAAACATAGCATTATGTCATGAACGTTTTATTCTTGTTGCATTTTGTTCGCAGATCAATTATCGTATACTCAGGAAAACTTTTCTACTAGAATTAATAAGTATTCTATGAAATGGTGTGTTATTCTTAATTCAGTATCATGGGTTAAGTTTGCTATGATGTCATGCTAAAGTTTGATTTGAAATGCTTGTTTAATTTTACCTTGATTTAAATTTGTTTTTTTAAGCGCAAACAATTTTGTTATTCAGTAGGTCGATAAATAATTTCACACACGTTAAGGTAACATGTGTTAAATTTTTAGTAAAAAGTGTCTTGTTTATTGTAATTCAGTTTGTTCTCTTGTTTTTAAACAAATAAATAACATTATATAAGACTTAATTGATAGTATTCGAACGATTCCGTACTCATTCAAGTTCAAACATTTAATGCAATTTAATGCAATGTATTTTTCTACAATGTGTTTTCATTAATTGAAATGTTGTTTTTGGTGTTCACTTTATTACCTTAAAGTTCATTTATATAATGTATTTAAATGTTAATTGTTTAGACAAGTGTGAGGCTAGGTGACCTCAAACAAGTTTAAACCATAATAAATTATCGCTAAGTGTGTACCGACCGCCGTGGCAAGGCAGTAAGCTGTCAGTGTTTTATATGAGTTTAATGTTTCCCTACGTGTAACGTTGTGTCCCTGTATTAGTGTTTTGTTTCCGCGTTTGACATTGTTAAATATGCCTTTAAGAATATATAGCTTACATTTCAGGCTACTGGACTTGTCCCTGTGGTTTCCAGTGCTGAATCTGTTCATTTGTTGTATGATAATAGGCTTATGTACAGCATCTAATAACTCTGGTCATAATTGTGTATCCTGTTAACGATTATTCGCGTTAAAATCGTGAACTAATACCATTTGAATGCATGAAAATAGTTTATGGTTTAGCTGGTTAATCTCAAAATAGGTGTCTAAATCGTAAGCTACCGTAGGTAACATATGTTATCAAATACATAATGGAAGGTGTTTTCTTTGTATGAAAATGAAAATATTTTTCAATAATGTTTTCATTTTCTGTTAGTCCAGAATATAATGCTGTGCTGTTACCTGTATTACCGTTACTCATATTTTCAGCATTGTTTTTTCACATCATATAATTAGCTGTCCAAGGTTGCCATTGTAGTTTCGTTTCAGAGTTTGAAATCATGAGCAATGTTTGCATGTAACTACAACAAAAACCAAATGAGTATACATATGTATATACAGTTAATGTACTTCTATTTTGTATTTCATATAAAAAGACATATCCACATAACTTAATATGTGTATACCACGTCATTAAATTACGTCATATATGCTACGTCGGAAGGTAGCATTTTGCTTAAAATGAAGACTTAAATCAAAGATAACTTTTATTTTTACTACACCATAAATAAAACAAAGGGCAGTCTATGACACTTAAAGAGCTTCGCCTTCGTTTTATTAGTTTGATAAGGTGAAAAGTTTAAACAAACACTTCAACTAACCTATTTCCAAAATAATGTTTTGACAGTGCTCCGTCAGACGGCCGTATTTTGTAAAGGTTTTTCAAAGTGTTTTAAGAAACTTAACTCCCAATCAATCACTGGTAAAAACCTTATGCGGGGCTTTGCGAGTGGCGTAGACTTCGCTATGTTTCATTTAATGGTTGAGAAATAGGAAAGTAATCTTTATTAAAAGTCTTCATGCGAAGAACAATATTGCCTTCCGACGTAGCATTTATGACACAATTTATCACGTGGTATACACACACTGTAAATAGCTACCCTAGAATACTATCGGAATGATGCTGGCAATTTGAAATAATATTTTCAAATTAAAGACCTTGTCTGGTAAACAACTCTAATGAACTGCTATTTGATTTCTGTTGTTCCTTTCTGTTTTATTGTTATTCTATCTAATCCTTTGCTGACCATTCTTGAACTTAAATTGCGAGAGCACGTACCCGTATAAAATAAAACCATGAAGCCAATCTGGACATTCATATAATTCATATAGATATATTCTCATGGTATTGTAAACGGAAAAATCTATATCACCCGCAAGTGGTTATGAGTCAATATTTACATTAACACTTCATTTTTTAACGATGCTTGTTGTTTATAAATTTCACATTATTTCTGTATAAAGTGCAATTGCAGTTCTCATCGAAATAGCGTGCGTTTGTTCGATACTTCTGTCCTGTCATTGGACGCAATAATACTAATTGGCGGGGCATATTTACTACGAAACTATTTTTTTCAATGAAATCGTAGTAAAATAATTGGCAACATGCAAAACTGTCATCTGCAGTAATTTGAATGATTTTAATGTACATGATTTCATGATAGTGGAACAGTTGAAGACGTATTAAATGACAATGACGACGACTTATTTCGGAATTTGGACTTGACATTTGGTAAAAATAAAACATCTGACAAAACAGGAAATCGAGGAAATGAAACAATAACATATTGTAGTGCACCCAGCAACGTCCAGAAGAAAGAGCTCAGTTCAACACTAAGTCTGTTCGAGTCTTCTGGCTTTCTTTCCGCGAAACTTCACGTTACCCCAGGGCCACTGTCGTTTCCACAAAGACGCTTCATCCAAATTTAATGTTTACTTCCAAAGAAATGACAATGCACTTACTGATTTGTCCAACACCGTATTCCAACATGATGTATACACTAACTGATTCTTCAAATAACGCTCAACAAGTAAATTGACTGGAATTTCTCTCCAATTTGAAAACTCGATTGTGACTTAACCAAAAGTAGAATCGGGTATTTTCGGGAGATGTGATAACTTTGTAGGTGGCAATATTTTTGTTGTTTTCTTGTTTATTTTTTATAACTCAAGTTGTATTTTTCTAGTTGTAATACAGTTATAATACGTATTTATAGTATATGCTTGACCTTGTTATATAGAAATTAAACATATAAATAAGAAACTACTTTATCTGCGCATTCTTTTTTGTATAAAATTAGGTTACGATAGCTGGTCTAATTAACCCACCGTTGAGAATGAGAACAACGAGAGAAAGAAAAAAAGAGAAAATGCTCTTGAATGATCTTTTTATTTTAGCAGAAATGTAGATTTAAATAAATGTAAATATAAATATTAAAATTCGACAAGTTGCATTTTTGGGGGTATGGTATACAATGTCCGAAGGACTCCACCAGCATTTTGAACTGCGCCATTGCATACCATACCCCAATAAAATGCAACATGTCGAATTTTAATCCTTAAAAAGTTGGTTTCAATATAAAGCTTTAAAATGGAAAACGACGTTTAGCATTCATGCAGACATGACTCAATTTTGTATCCTGTACGTTTGTTATCCAATCTTTCTCATAATAAATAATAATATGAACAAAAATGATTGGTTGGTAAAATACGTATGTTAATCTTTATAACTGATCATATTAAGCAGTTGGTCTTGTTTAAATTGTCTTAACAACTGCATTATGTCAAATCACATCTTATTTACCTAGCCGAAGGATCAATAGCAGTTTAAGGGTGATACGTTTATACCCGTCTATATTATACATAGCGTTTACAAATTTCTTCGCTCAACGGACATGGATTATTTAACGGAAGAAAATTTGAAAGGAAACAGACATGGCTTAGTGATTAAATGAAAGTTAAAGAGCATTGCTGAAATGGCTGAGTGGTTAAACTTCAAGTAAATGGCATGGCTCAATAGTTAAAACACACGTACGGGCGTGGCTCAGTGGTTAAAACACAAGTAAACAATCGTGGCTCATTGGTTAAAACACAAGTACGGGCGTGGCTCAGTGGTTAAAACACAAGTACAAGCGTGGCTCAGTGGTTAAAGCACACGTAAATGAGCGTGCTTCAGTGGTAAAAACACAACTACACGGGCGTGGCTCAGTGAATAAAAAACAGAAGTAAACGGGCGTGGTTCAATAGTTAAAACACAAGTTCGGGCGTTGTTTAGTGGTTAAAACACAAATACGAGCGTGATTCTGTGGTTAAAACACAAGTTAATGGGCATGGCTCAGTGGTAAAAACACAAGTAAACGGGCGTGGCTCGGTGGCTAATTCACAAGTAAACGGGCATGGCTAAGTGGTTAAAACACAAGTACAAGCGTGGTTCAGTGGTTTAAACAAAAGTAAATGGTCCTGGTTCAGAATTTTAAACACGAGTACTGGCGTGGCTCAATGGTTAAAACACAAGTTAACGGGTGCGACTCAGTATTTAAACACAAGTACGGGCGTGGCTTAGAAGTTTAAACACAATTAAACGGGCGTGACACAGTATTTAAAACAAAACTTCGGGCGTGGCTCAGTGGTTAAAACACAAGTCCTGGCGTGGCTTAGTGGTTAAAATACAAGTTAATGGGCGTGACTCAGTATTTAAAGACAAGTACGGGCGTGGCTTAGTGGTTAAAACACAAGTTGACGTGCGTGACTCGGTATTTAAACGCAAGTACGAGCGATGCTTAGTATTTAAAACACAACTACGGGCGTGGCTCAATGGTATAAACACAAGTAAACGGGCGTGGCTCAGTTGTTAAAACACAAGTAAACGAGCGGGGATCAATGGTTAAAACACTAGTAACGGGCGTGGCTCAGTGGTCAAAACACAGGTAAACGTGCATGGCTCAGTGGTTAAAACTCAAGTAACGGGCGTGGCTCAGTGGTCAAAACACAAGTAATGGGCGTGGCTCAGTGGTCAAAACACATGTAAACGGACGTGGATTAGCTATTAAATACAAGTAATCTGGCCTAGCTCAGTGGTAAGAATACAAGTAAACTGGCGCTGCTCAGTGGTAGATACAGGTAAACGGGCATGGCTAAGTGGTAAGTATACAAGTACACAAGCATGGCTCAGCGATGAAATTACAAGTTTACAGGCATGGCTCAGTGGTAAAAACACAGGTAAAAATACGTGACTCAGTGGTTAAAACACAAGTTAACGGGCGTGGCTAAGGGGTAACATAACAAATAAAACATGAATCTCAGTGATACAAATTTAAGCAAACAGGCGTAGCGCAGAAATTTAAATAAATAAATGGGCAATGCTCATTTGTAACTATAAAAGTAAGTATAAAAATACAAGTGAAAGGGTAAGGTGCAGTGATAATAGAGTACTTAAGTTTGGAAACATATTTTTTTTAATTCATAATACAAATACATTAGGTTATGGCGACCGGTGTTATTTATTTAATGTGTATTCACGCTATTAATATAAAATTGTTTTGTACAATCATTAAGTTTAACGTTTTGGAACAGATAAATCTCACAAGAAGTGAAGTAATATTTTTAAAAACAATTGACACAGAGAAAACATCTTTAATTTACAATGAAATTGCACGCCTTGAAAACAAATTTCTATTACAAAATGTTGAATGGTATGTCATAACTTAACAAATATCTTTCCAATGAGAGGTTGATGCAATTGTTTAATAACGTGTAAATGTTTTAATTCAAAAACAGATTTAATTTAACTTCTTTTAGTACTTATATGTGTACTTATGCCTGACTAAAGGTTTTATGAGTAACTCCATTTTTATCTGAAGAAATTTAACAGTGTCAGGTGAGGGGTTGTCTGCAACATGGTAAAGATGATAACCATGAAGTATACTCGTGCCTGATATATTTGTCAAGATTCACTGCAATCATTCAAAATTAACTTGCTCTTGAATTTAAGATTGACATAGAAGGCCCAAATTGGTTGGTACAAATGCATGATTTTCTTTAGTAATATTTTTTGAAATATGTTGATGTTGGTGATATTTAGAAACAATAAAAAATATAAATGAACCACACAATTGACACGGTTTTATTAGTAAATATGTCGTCGACAGGAAACAGATTTCTGTGTGCTGGCACACATTATGCTAAATATTTTTATTGTTATTGGTCCTATATGAAATAATTTACATAACAACAGTATGAAACTTAGCTAAGTTCAAGTGCCATTGTTTTGCTTTATTATACCGTTATAGATAATGTTATTTACACGGTTATACATAATGAGGTGGATATCTAGTTTGATTCGGTTAAAAATACTTTCAATGTTCCAGGATATCAACGATATTATCAGTCTGTATGTCATTTATCATATGATTAAAGTAATTATCTACCTAACGAGTATTGTTTTACACAACACTATAAGTGACGTCAGTAACAGTTACTATATTTTCTGTCGATTATTTTATCATTACAAACAACGGGAATGACGTCCAGTCATGATACGCACGCGAGTTATTAACAAAAATATAACTCATGTCGGTGAATACCACTCTATGCCAATGCATAACATTTTTATGGTGCCACATGACAATATCTCGACGAAAAAACATGGCGGAAACATATTAACCATATATCATTATAGGTCGATCGGTTAATGAACTGCTTTACAAAGAAACTATCAATTGCAATTAAATCTTTTGTATTTTCATATCGGTAATTCATTGGTTTTTATTTAGTTTTTTGACGTATTTATGAAAAATAAAGGGTTCAAGCCGATCGCGAACTGATTTTGGTAACAGAGTTTCGCATAATCACCAGACGTCTATGTTTCTCTCAAATATATCAGTTTTGTCTCGAAATTGTACATTGAAAGGAGCCAGGATAAATCTAGTTACGCGTTAGGAGTTGCAAAAACATATAATTATACAACTTTATGTGTAGTATTTTTGTAGTGTGCCCGCTTATATTTGTATATAAAGACAGGTTAAAGTTGTCAAGTAAGGGGTATAAACACATTCGCTTGATTTATTACATTTAAGGAAGTTAACGCCTATTTCTAATTACAAACAATCGGATACATGCCAATTGAACAGTTTGAGCATACTGCTTCGAACATCAACTTGTATTGGAAACATGACATTCTAAATCACGCGAACGAGTTGAATCGGTTTTAATGGCATACTCAATTTATACGACTCAATGAATCATAAGTAAACAACTTCTTTAAAACTTCCGCGTCTATTCAAGGGTATGTTGGGGTATTAGCACGTAAGCTTTAACTTTGACTTCTTTTTTAATCATACATATTCAGATATATTCTTCACCTGATTCGGATATAAAGATGAATAGTTTAAACAAATCACTAATAGTTGTGTTTATTATCTTGATAAAAGCCGATTCCTGCGTCTCTACGCCGAGTGAGTTTTATATTTTGCTAATTACTTTCTACATTGAAATATTTTGGTAAGATGGACTTTAATTTATTTAAAGCTTTAATTTTTCAGCAAACATTAATTTTATGTTTATGTTTTAATATAAGCGCTATTAATATTCATAGTATATAAGATTGTATATACTTTATTTATTTAGCATACTAGCGTACTAAAGTAACACAGACACAATTACTATTCCATGCTTTTATATGACCATGGTGTTTATGTTTGTGATGTGTTTTTCTTTTGTAGATATCAATGTCATCTGATCAATACAAAATCTGATTTTATATTTCCTTGAACCTTCAACTTTTGACACTAATTTTGTATTGACTGTGACAAACATTTTTATTCAACTTCTCTAACCTTATAGGATCAGTAAACGATGTAATAAACAAAAGGCTTACATATTAGCCTTGTATATTTAAAAGAAGCATTATGATTCTGACACTGTCTACGGATACAGTCTGCTTTATATCATTTTTTTTTATTCTGTTCAGGTTGTTTCGCAAACTGCGCTTTATGTGAAAATTCAACTGTGTGCACATCATGTGACTCTGGATACTACTTACGGTCAGCTGAGGAATGTAGATCGTGCACGTACGTAGGAACGAACTGTGCTACATGCAGTAATGAAACGCATTGTAACGAATGTAAGCAAGGAAAGTGGGGCACCATTTGCCAATCATTTTGTTCTGACGGTTGTAACACAGAAACGTGTAACTCGTTTGATGGAACATGTACTTGTAAACGTGGTTTTTATGGACGTACATGCCAACTCCAGTGTTCGGCAAACTGCCTTACTGACACATGTGGGGTTAACGGTGAATGTGAGTGCAAAGACGGGTATTATGGAAGACAATGTACTGAAATCTGCTTTGATGATTGTGAGAAATGCTCGTATGGCACATCTTGTTCTGTTTGTCCAACTGGAAGATACGGACAACTGTGTGGCTTTACGTGTGAATGCAATGGAAGATGCGATATTCTCACTGGTGAATGCATGAATGAAACGTGTCCTGATAAGTGTGTATCATGTAGTGAACGTGATCAGTGCAACGAATGCACTTTTGGTTGGTATGGTGCACGATGTAACTACCGCTGTTTAGTTAATTGTAATGGGGGTTGTGAGCAATATTCCGGACATTGCGATGCTTGCTTTACTGGCTACTTCGGAAATAAATGTGATATTCAATGCATTTACTGTCGTAACGGTAACTGCAATCAAGAGGGGGAGTGTACTTCGTGTTATGATGGCTACTATGGACCACTATGTAATAAGAAATGTTCTGTGGACTGTATTGGCCATATTTGCAACCAGGTAGATGGGGCATGTCAACTGCCGGTTCAGTGCCCTGAGAATTGTGTCAGATGTACGGAAACACATACTTGCACTGAATGCGATGTGAATCATTATGGTGACCTGTGTGCATTAGTGTGTAGCAGTACGTGCAAAGATGGTCGTTGCGATATAGAATCTGGTCGTTGTGATCATTGCATTTTATCATATTATGGGGACTTTTGCGAAAACCGTTGTAGCCCTGCATGTGCCTCTGCTGGTTGTAAAAGGCAAACTGGTGCTTGTTTTGGGTGTAAAGAACTATCAATTTATGGCCCGTTTTGTAATTTAACTTGCAGTAATAAGTGTACAGATCTGCAATGTTCACAAGAAGAGGGTAATTGTTCAAATGGTTGTATCCCTAATCATTATGATTCAATGTGTGACAGCATCTGTTCCGAGAACTGTGTAAATACAACAAAAGGAACAAAATGTGACTCTACTGGTAAATGTTTTAGAGGGTGCTTTGATGGTTTCATAGGCGATACGTGTACGAAAGGTACGATGTATACTTTGTACTGCATTTCTGATATAATTAATGGTTAAAAAATTAACAAAATATATTTTCTTAAATTCCTTAAGGACTTTTTCTATGATTTTTGTAATCAAATATTATTGTCGTCCCTTTTGTTTTATTTGGCATTTATCTATTTTTGAATGCTTGTAAGTGGACACAACTGATAACGGAAGCAATGATGGACAAATGTCGGGTACTCCGGCAACTGGTATTGGAGGAGCTGTCACAGGCTTGGTGGTATTGGCTGTTGTCGTCGTTCTGGTTGTTGTTGTTTTAAAAAGAAGGTAAGGTAAAAGTATTATTTTGTAACTGCTTTCGGTAAATTGAGTAGTCGGAGAACAAAAGAATAAAATTGCCGAAAATTTTCCTTTTTTAATCTAGTTGGTTGATAGCAAGGGCTCATTTGACTTATTTCAATCAGTGTGTGTTTTTTACGTTATTTTCCTCGCTCCTTAATATAACCAATTAACCTACCAACACCGACAACGCATCTTTAATTCATTTTTACCTATATTACTCATATAGAAAAAGGAGGAAGAAGACATACGAAGACATGTTACCTCAAAGAAGCAGCCAAGATAAACCCTACTCAACATTGGCACTAGAAAACACGAGTATGAAATACTTTTGTTTTGTTTTATTGAACAGTATGATTATCATCTGGAATTATTCAGTAACTACATAGTTAGTTCTTAGTATACTCCAGTTTCACATGTGCAATGGTAACTGTGACTACAGTTGGACGCCTGTTTTATTACAAAACCTTGGACTAGAATACCATTTGTATACAAGAGAGATATTTTCATACAAATATTCAGATAAAATTTTTATTTTAAAGTGTTCATTAGCCACCTTCATCTTGAGAAAAAATCAAAGGTTAGAGAATAGAACAGATATAACATGTTCATGTTTACTCCACAAAATAAATGGTTAGTGCGTCGTAATATGTGCTGTAAGACTAAGTACATATTAACAATCTTTAGCTTTTAGACGTCAACATTATACTGTGTAAACTATCAATTTACACTGTTTATATCTACCGTTTTACTTTATAACAATCTGAGCAACTTTTAACAAATTGCTTTCTTATTTGACAATATATAATTTTTACCACTGCTATACAATCTAAATAAATAAACTAAACTAAAATAGAAATTAAAGGAAACCTGGTTTGGTATAAAATTGATTTTATTTGAAGAAGATGTATAACTAAAACATTGATTATATATCTTTCTGGGTTATGTGCATCCAAATATTGTTGTATAAATGTTTTAGTCAAAATCCATTAATCTTTTTCTTTACAGCCCAGTATGAAATACCCGATTCCGAACCACGGTCTGGGTTTAGCATGGAAAGTAAAGACACTGGAGTGTACTACAATAATGAAAATGTCTACTACAAAAATGTTGGTGGAAATGTTCAGAAGAAATGAGTATCTACAACATCAATTTGATGATAGTGGCTTTGTTTATTGATCTTTGAGTTGTCAGAGCTGTGTAATTTCACACAAATAAATATATCAGTATATGTGTTGGATAGTTAAAGTTGCATCCATATACATTCACATACACGTATGAACACGTTTAACAATAAAAGTTGCCTTGTATTGCTTTAAATAATATAAGAAACGACAGATATCAAAATTTCGCCTGCTTCTAAAAGACAGTGCGATAGTTCGTTAATGCTAATCAGTGGACATAGAACTACTGTATTTTTTTACACAAACACGTATTAATACAGAACTACTGATGCAATTGAAGTCCGTTTTTGTTGTTCCTCTCGTGAGTGCCCATATAAAATTATAATGTTATCCATTTACGTGTTCGTTAATAATGACATGCTGTGATGGAAGCCGTTGAATTGCTTTTAAATACTGTAACCCATTTGCATGCTCATGAATGATGTAAACGGTTAACATGCTCCTAGATAATTTGGCCTTTTGTATGATCCTAAATGCAGTAGGCCATTGACATGCTTCCGATGATGCAGGCCACGTGCGTGCTCATGTATGTTGTAATCCATTTGCGTGCTATTAAATGATGTAAGCCGTTTACGTGCTTCAAAATGATATAAGATATTTGTATGTTATCCATTTGCATGTTTCTTCAAAATGTAAGTCGTTTATATGCTCTTTAATGATATAAGCCGTCGGCATGCTTCTAAATGATGTACGCCGTTTGACATTCTCCTAAATAATGTTTGATATGGTCCTAAATGATATAAGCCGTTGACATGGTCCTAAATGATGTTCGTCGTTTGACATGCTCCTAAAAGATGCACGCCGTTTGACATGCTCCTAAATGATGTACGCCGTTTGACATGCTCCTAAATGATGCACGCCGTTTGACATGCTTCTAAATGATGTACGTCGTTTGACATGCTTCTAAATGATGTACGCAGTTTGATATTCTCCTATATGATGTACACCGTTTGACATGCTTCTAAATGATGTACGCAGTTTGACATTTCCCTAAATGACGTACGCCGTTTGACATGCTCCTAAATGACGTACGCTGTTTGACATGAACCTGTATGATGTACGCCGTTAGATATGCTCCTAAATGATGTTCGCCGTTTGACATGCTCCTAAATGATGTACGCCGTTTGACATGCACCTATATGATGTACGCCGTTTGACATGCTTCTAAATGATGTACGCCGTTTGACATGCTCCTTAATGATGCACGCCTTTTGACATGCTCCTAAATGATGTACGACATTTACATGCATCTAAATGATGTAAGCCGTTAGACATGCTCCTAAATGATGTACGCCTTTTGACACGCTCCTCAATGATGTACGCCATTAGATCTGCTCCTGAATGATGTACGCCGTTAGATATGCTCCTAAATGATGTACGCCGTTTGTCTTGTTCCTAAATGATGAATGCCGTGCTCATTAATGATGTACGCCGTTTGACATGCTCCTAAATGATGTAGGCCGTTTGACATGCTTCTAAATGATGTACGCATTTTGACATTTCTCTAAATGATGTACGCCGTTTGACATGCTCCTAAATGACGTACGCCGTTTGACATGAACCTATATGATGAACGCCGTTAGATATGCTCCTAAATGATGTACGCCATTTTACATGCTCCTAAATGATGTACGCCGTTTGACATGCACCTATATGATGTACGCCGTTAGATATGATCCTAAATCATGTACGCCGTTTGACATGCTCCTAAATGATGTTCTCCGTTTGACATTCTTCCAAATGATGTACGCCATTTGACATGCTCTTAAATGATGTACGCCGTTAGATATGATCCTATATGATGTACGCCGTTTGACTTGTTCCTAAATGATGTACGCCGTTTGACATGCTCCTAAATGATAAAGGCCGTTTGACATGCTCCTAAATGATGTACGCCGTTTGACATGCTCCTAAATGATGTACGCCGTATGACATGGTCCTAAATGATGTACGCCGACCGACATGCTTCTAAATGATGTACGCCGTTTGATATGGTCCTAAATGATGTACGTCGTTTGACATGCTCCTAAATGATGCACGCCGTTTGACATGGTCCAAAATGATATAGGCCGTTTGACATGCTCCTAAATGATGTACGCCGTTTGACATGGTCCTAAATGATGTTCGCTGTTTGACATGCTCCTAAATGATGCACGCCGTTTGTCATGGTCCTAAATGATGTACGCCGTTTGACATGGTCCTAAACGATGTACGCCGTTTGACATGGTCCTAAATGATGTACGCCGTTTGACATGGTCCTAAATGATGTACGCCGATTGACATTGTCCTAAATGATGTACGCCGTTTGACATGCTCCTAAATTATGTATGCCATGCTTATTAATGATGTACGCCGTTTAACATGGTCCTAAACAATGTACGGCGTTTGACATGCTCTTAAATGATGTACGCCGTTTGACATTCTTCTAAATGATATACGCCATTTGACATGCTCCTAAATGATGCACGCCGTTTGACAAGCTCCTAAATGATGTACGCCGTTTGACATGCTCCTAAAAGATTTAAGCCGTTTGAAATTATCTTGAATAAGCAGATTATATGTGTTCTTTAATATTAGCCAGGCAAAAAGATGGATTGGTTTGCCTACACATAAAAGTCATAAGCCTCTTATGTACTTTTAAATAGTGAAAGCCGCCTGCGTTCTCCTATGTGATGTTAACCTTTTGAATTAGGTCTGTTGTTGCTCTAAATGATTGAAGTTTCTTGTATGACAAATGCCGTTTTGAACGTTTTTTTTTTAATATTGAGAAGATATCATTCCAATGTCGAGTTAAGGCCTAAGTTTCTTTCAAGCGTTCATCATATAAATAGAAGATAAATAAGAATTCCCGGTAATGCATCTAAAAACACTTATTTTACCATTAATTAACTCTATGATATCAAAACTGTATACATAAATACAGTCATAGCATAAAAAAGTATTTTGGTTTAAATTGGGTTCAAACCGACGCCGGTAAAGTCAAGAAAACAGTAGTAAACTGCCAGCTAGTCCACACGGCCACCGCGACCTTAACAAATGTAGTGGATATGTTGACCTGTTAAGGATAGAGTGATAACATCACTTGATAAGTCAATCAACCAATCATGCAACAACACAGCCGTAATCAATTTTCAACCACGTTACTAACGCTAATGAAAATTGTGGTCTTCAAAGACGATATTTAAGCAAATATCAACATTTGTTAAAGGGTTCCAGCTTTTGGTATTTTTGTTTAACAGTCCTTTTGATTTGCCACACTTTATTTCGTAATTATAAAAGTGCATTTTACAAACCATGTGCGAGTTACTTTAATGGAATGTATTGAACGAGTATTAAACAATTTGGTAAAGAAGAGCCTTCATTTTTGTTGAATTTTGATTGACAGCGAAAGTGATATTATATTTATAAACAAATTATAGCATAAACACTGATTTGATGATTAACTCTTATATATGTCGCAATGGTCACTTCATCGATGTATTTCTCCTTTAATCGTTTACTTGAACAAATACAATAAATGGTTATCATAAGCAAATATCAGATAAAGTTATACACATTACTTCATTGAACGCATCAGGGAATGTTTTTGTTGAACAAAGCCATTTTCGCGTAAGGGCAATGTATGATTTGACATACATTATTTAAATGATGCGCTTTTCATCTGAAATATTTCCTTTGTTAGTAAGTTTTGGGAAAATGCTAAAATATTGACACTCTTTTTTTGTGACATGAAACAATCATTAATAAAACAACTTAATAAACAAGGTTGTTTGAAAGCCGCCTATGAATAAACACACTTGCACTTTTGTATGTGTTGATCTTAAATTTCATCAATTCAGGTATCTTTTATTGATGTATCCACGAATGTTTTGAACATTTGGGTATGGCTATGTCATTTATGACATATATGTAATCTTATAAGGGATTTTAGAGTATATTTTCTCAGAGAATCAATTTACTACTTCGTTGACATTATGTATATTATACCTGAATTTATCTTTACTTTTAAGCTATACATATATTTCTATTTATGTTTGTTGGTTTTTGCTCGGAATACCAATTTCATTTTAAGTGGATGGCCTTTTTGCAAAATATATCAGCGGCAATGAAATGTAATATGATTCGCTTAAATGCCGCCAGCCCATGCATAAATTGTGCACATATATAAAATATACAATGTTAAACTCTAAATATCGAATTTGCGTCCTCCTTTAAATACTTCACTCTCTTTTTTTTATTCAGGTTATGCAAGTTTATCTTTAAAAGGGACTCGCTAATGGTTTGTAAAATGCACTTTTGTGATGAAATAAAGTGTGGCAATTTATACGGACTGATACAACTCTGATAATGATGTCTTAGACCCTTTAACAGATGTTAATTAAAGTAATTCCCTGTATATAACATAGTACTCTTTCGCGAGCGATTTTGTTGTCAGTTTTTTTCTTGACTGTAACGTGATGGGTTCGATCCCCATCAAAACCGGGGTATTATACTCTTGTTTTATTAAGAGTAAAGTAATAGTAATATTAGTGTTTTCGGATGCATTACTGTAAGCAATGGACCATACAACGTGAGCGAGACCTGTTAAAGCTACACTCTCAACGTTAGTATAAGTGTTTTTTTGTCTTGGAACGAGTCCATTTATGCAAACATGAATGGAAAACAGTCATAAAAGACTGCTGACAAAAAAGAACATCGTAGATTTTTATATTTAAGTTCAAAAAATGATGTTTTATGCATTTTATCTTAAACCGTTAGTAACGCTTTTAGCCATAAAACATTAACTTTCGGACGAAAATATCAAGATCTTCGATCTGATCTTTTGTCAGCAGTCTTTTATCACTGATTAGCAGATACTTAATAACAACTGGCTCATTCCAAGACAAAAAATGCTGTTTAAATAGTAAATATGTGAGAGTGCAGCTCTAAGGCAAGTACAAGGACGTTTAAATTCTAGGTGGTTCATATTTATTGTAAGTGGTATACAAGCCAATGATTCACGCTACCTAGGACACACATAAACGAACGAGATTGTATTAAGTGGAGCGTAACTACCTACCTTAGTAAAGTAAAATAATCATTTTTAAATTGCGTCTATAAACAGTATCAGGAACGATAACTAGATTAAACTGGAAAAAAGTTGTCGCCACTTTATTATCTTCCCTAAACAGTGCATAATTGACTAAAAGGTATCTGAAATCCTATCTTAAAATTCTTGATGTGATTAAATTACAACGATGACATTACATACATCTGACATAAATCTATGCCGAGCGTAACCAGTAACATAAAGAGCAATATAAAAGAAAAGGTTAGATGCATGTATCAAGTACTCTTAATATTATAAAACATTTGAAGGGCGAATCTGTGAGGCGGCTACAACATTAACACCTCACTACTTGGGTCATTTCGGAGTTCGTATAGGCGTTAATCAAATTCCGGCATAGTATTCCTAGCTCATAATTATTTCGAAGGTCCAACCCTGGTCCATTACAGGCGGTATTGTATTTCATTTAGATACTTGAAACTCATCCGTACAAAACGAAGTTCAAGAAGTGTTTTTGCGCTAATCAAGTACAGCTCAATGCATTTGTTTTATGACCAATACTGGTTCATCATGGGCAGAATTTATTTATTGTTTTCTTTTATTCTTTTATTTTTATTTTTATCCTTACACACCACTGAATATCTGTTTAACAGAACCTAAAGGCACTATAATTATAATCGACATATGTTACTATGATATTGATTAGTTGCTCAGATTTGTCAATTAACCCAGGAACATAACCATAAACAGATAATCAAATTAGGCCACAACAACGCGGGAAACAAATCATTTATTTAAATCACTTTTAAATATAAAATTGAAACACTAATGCCAACAGTACATTAACATATCAAACATTAACTCTTTATAACATGTTAATTTAAGTTCTATCGAGACCTGCTGACACAATGAAAACAATAATGAGATAAACAATTTTGAATTTAGATGTATATTGTTATGCGATGATTCGCGATCCGAATATATCTGAAATTGTTGCGTTCATCGATAAATATTCGCAATTGCCGAAAGGCAGCTCATTTAAGGAATTGAAACTGAGGTGTAAATATTGAAAAATAACACCCTATAACATTTTTATTGTTTTGAATGCTCTATTTCATCTATATTTATTTTTCATATCGATCAAAAGCAATAAATCAAGATCAATACTCTCTTTTATGCAAACACTCAACTGCCTTTACCTTCCAATAATGATTAAATACTATTTTTTATACCTTCAATGTCATTCATAAAGTCTTTGATACACTTAAATGGTGAAAGTATCAGTATGTATACCTTTTAATGAATGATAAGTCTGTCTTACAAATGAAAACAAACATATTTTTATAACAAACCGATTAAACATGCACGCAACGTTTAATGTAAAAAAAATCAAAAAGACAAAGTAACAAAATGTATCTTTAACGAACACAACTCCAAATTAATAGTGTTAGTTTGAATGCACTTGCATAATCAAAAAAATGTATCATACTGACATTATTTAAATAATAATGTTAATCTTAATTATGAAGTGACTATCAAAAACATTTTTAATTCAACAGTCACTAATATTAAACACAAACATTTAATATTTCATCAAATATGTTCACATGCTGGCAGACTCAACAGAACTCAAAATCACAGTTGTGCATCTGACTCAGTTGCCGTAATCCTTCCTCAAGCTGAAAGGACACATACATCTTCTTGCTCTTTGTTGTTGGTGTATTCGGAGTCACTGTGTAGTTTTGTTCATCTTGTGTAGCACTGTTGCTCTTAGCTCTTACTCTTCGTTCATCATCATGCGTTTTCTCACCAGTTAAAATTGAAATGGCATCAACAGCAGTCTTGCCTCTGATAAACTGATCGGCACAAACTATAGCCCCGCTATCTCCCTCTTTCGCGAAAACCTGGTTACCAGTGGTATGTGAAGCTCCAGCTGACGCACCTTCTTCATCAGAATCACTGGAGGTTTCTAAATCTTCTATTCCGACCATATACTTTTGATGTTTTTCGTATAAGTTTGCAACGGTTATTTTTCCGTGTCCGGGATTCGAGGTCGCTCCCCAAATGTGTACAGGTAAACCTTGAAGTTCACTTCTGTCTTGTCCTTCGAATGTTAGCACATTGCTTTCGCTTTCTTCAAAATCAGCATTCCTTTGCTTCTTTCTGCATACTGTCATATCTTTCTCCATAATCCGTGCTGCGCAAATATCAACAGGATAAAGCTGAACTAGGTCTTGCCTTGGCCTTAGAATATTGGCTACGATGAAATCCTTTCTATTCGCACGCTCTATTTTCAAAACATACAGTTTGGTATTGTCTACAACATGTTTTGCTGTGATAGCGCATGTGCTCGTAACTATACCTTTGGATTGTTCTGCAAAACCACCCAACGTCCCAAAACTGGATCCTGCAGTGACAACCTTACTCCCTACTCTACAGATGTTGTCACTCAACCTAATTTATTTTGTGCCAAATCTAACAAGATAATTGCCTAGATGAATGGTCTTTTTTTCAAGACACTCATTTAGTCGATGTATAATTTGTTGTTTTTGTTCTTCGTCGTATCTTTCAGCATTTCCTACAAAGAATAAAAATGTTCCGAACCTGTTTCCCATCGTTTCGATTTCTTCAACCTCGTTAAATATTGCATCAGCAATCTGAAACAGAAATTAGGAATTATTAGAATTCAACTTATTTTATTAGTAAAAATGATTACCTTGGCAAACATTAAGTCATTTTTTGAAACTTTCTGTCAAAAAAGGATCGAATTAAATCAATGCTACTCAAGCACACGATTATAGATCAAGTTTATAGCAATACATTAGCTGGGAATGCCTTCTATGTATACAAAAAGAAAAGCAGAACGAAGTATTAATACTACATACGCAATGGTCCACTTTTGTTCCGATGTTCCTGGATTTAGGCTTTTCACTCTTGTGCACGTTGCTGCGTGCGTACATACACAATGTTTCTCCATGTAGGTCTAGTACTGACTGTCGAAGGTCATCGACAAGTTGTAAATGTTCGTCGGCGCTAACTGTCAAAAAGTCACGAACATCCATGCTTACTAAAATAAACACACATGTTTTAATTAGTATGTTTGTAATACAAATCGTAATAATGGTAGCCATACATGATCTTGCGTAAACAGTATTGTAAATTAATTCAATTATGGTAAACATGACCATCAACAATACATCACCCAGCGATTAAAGATGAATTCAAATTCATATTTGATTGAATTTATGTTCCATTATTTAGGAATGAAATATATACCCTGTCGATCAAAGCTGCTAGACATAGCTTTATCTTCTCCGTAGAATGTCTTTGTCATTTTTATTGGAGTGACTGGTGTTTTGCTCCAGACATGTTGAACTTGTTAAGTTTCTGAAAATAATCTCTGTTATTACATGCGTTAGACATCACATACAGTAGTTCTGTTCTCTCCTTGATATAACCTAGTGTACACATTTCGAGCATGTCACTAGCATCTTCTGCAAATGATTCCTTCGATGAAACCCAGATATGTGCGTCTCCAGCCTTACAGTAATCTTTTTGGCTCGTCGGATCATCATTGATTAATATTACCAAACGTCCAAAGAATTCTGGTATTTCTCTCGTTTTGCTGTATGCGTTTGATGACGCAACAAATATGATGGGCGTTTTGAATCCTTCTTTCATGTTCGTAAAAACTTTTTTCTTAAACCTTTTCATCGACATATGCGTTTCAATAACTTTGTCTTTATCCAATTCTTTAAAATGAATGTGTTGTAGTTCAAGAAGATTTTCGTCCTTTCGACAAAATACGTTGACAATAACATTTCCGAATTCTGGCGGTGAATCGTTTGAAATGCCACATTTTAATGAGTTTATAGCTTTTTCTGTTTAGTCGCTGAACATGCTGACACGTAAACTGGTATCTTGTATACGCTTAACGGTGTCCATAATTAGTTGCTATAAGAAAAGGATATACGTTGACAATATTTAAATATCGTAATAATCCGTGTCAATATTCACAAGTATTTGCTTTTATGTCTTATTGACTTCAATGTTTGCGTTATCGTTCTAAAAGCTGACTGGTTCTTTAATATCTGAATCTGAGCAATAATTTACGCACTAATTCCTTAACAAAGGACGACAATAGCCACGACAGCGTTATTTCATGACAAATACTATCTTTAAATAATCCATTTGTAACAAATAACTGAATAAAACCGATCTAACATTACTTGTCCGTTTGAATTGCAGTTGTTCTATCTATACAAAATGCTGGCGCTATTCCAACACATGAAAAAGACAAAAGTTTAGTCCGTAAATCAAACCATTATCTACACTAGACTCAATAGTTTCGTACAAAGGACACTTAAGTAATCTTAACATGCGCACTTCAGCTGATTTGTGCTACATTTATTATATTAACAATAACAAGCAGATTGCCAAAATAGGCTTTATATGAATTTTAGGTCATTTATTCTTCCTGTTAAATCCATTTACACTTTACAATTACATTCAAATTGTAAGGTTTTGATGTTTATTTAAACCATTGAGAAAAATAGTATAGATTTAGTTGATGGTAAATATAAAAGCATTTAAATCTCTTTAAATCAAAGATTAAGTATTCAAATAATGTTACTACTGCAGTATGAGAAACATTATAAGGGTATGTTTATAATTGTGATCAGTATAAATCTAGAAGATCCTGTAATGCCCAAGCATGCAAGGATACAAGAAAACTTTGTTTATGTATATTATTAACAAATGTATACATTGTTTATCTCAAAAGCTTAAACAAAATGAAGAACTTACCTTCTTAGTCCAAAATTACATTCAAAAATTAAGAAACACTAGAACCATTATTTATGAGTTCACTTCATCTAAATCAGATCAGTCGAACATACTTATTTAACTGTTTTGATAAAAAAAATCCCTTCGTATATACGTAATTAATGTTAACTTGACACATAGACAACTGGTCGATTAAATCTTTACAGATTTTAGTAACTAAACACCTTTTAAACTAAATTTGGTGAATTGATACATGTACCTCCCCAAACCCAAATCGGTTCAGTTCTACCCAAGTAATATTAAACATATAGCTTTAAGTTATTCAGATGCAACTGATATAGTTCACTGATAATAATACTGTGTTATGATATCCATGTCGAAACGTAAGCTAAGCTAAGTTACCTCAAGAAAAGAAGAAGATAGAACATTTGCGCGTTTCACCAAACGATGTAAACTAGTTATAGGTTTTAACTACCTGTTTACGTGTAACTTATATATTTACGCTACAGTAAATCAAAACCTGCAATATTTCGGTAACATGTACATCAGTTTTGATTAAATAGATTCAAAGTACAAAATAAATTTATAGGACTGGACAATTTTAGTAAAAAAAACATAAAGCATTTAGAAGCACGAGGCAAAGGACTAGGGACAAAAACGTATTAATTCCACAGACGCAAATATACACAACACAAACATACCACACACGCATTTAGATATCTTTACCGATACATGATGGGATTACCGCCTTGAAATGATCAATGAGATACGAGTTCACTGGAACACGAGCCTACCGGGGGCTCAAACTAGTTTATATAGCGCCTTTTTAACTAGTGTAAGTCTCATGTGTGCAATAACCTCACACTTGTCCAACTAGTATTTTTTTATATTAACAGGGTTGGTTAACAGCCACAAGCGAGGAAATTAAAGTACCAAAACAAGCTACATATTCAAGAAATTAGCAGTGTCGTGATAAATATTTGGGTATCGCCCTTGAACGGTCAAATTCGAACATTCATCAATTCAATATACCATAAAACTATTCTTTATAGCTGCTACACCACACGTGTATCGACATCAAATTTTAAAAGCGGTGTCAGAAGACTTTCCCTTATACGTGTATCGTTTCCCTCGTTAATCACTTCACAGAGGAAAAACGATTTGAGACCGAGGACTTCCTTGCAACAACGACCTTACAATCCCTTTTCTTATATAGCAACCAGAGACTTAGATTAGAAACTTCATTGCCAAGTTCAACCTTTTTGAAGAAGTTTAGTTTCAAAACAACGTTGGTGTTTTTTTCCCATTTATTAACAAACCATCGGACGCCAGTATATTCAAGGCATTGCAGCATTCAACACTCTCAGTTCTTTGATATATGGATGTGTTTTGAGATCTGTCTAACTAATGCACTAGCAATTACATACATATTTATATTGATTATGGTTTGGAAATATACTTCATGTACTTTGAATATCAGACGTCAGACGAGTGAAAAAATTTGTAGTAGTCTGTTTTTATAGCTTTAAATAAAAAAAATTAAGAGGGTTCTCGCCTCTCACCCTTTTAAAAAAGGCTTTTGCCATTTTCTATGCACCTCGAACGCATATTCGGCGCTTCAGCCCCTTTAGGTTCTCCTGTTCAAACTTGCCTATTCAACAGTGCATCCGTGTTGCGTAAGCTATTTATGTTTTCAATGTTTATCACACTGTTGTTAATTTGCCCCTAGCTGTGGCCCTAGTCCTTCAGTGATTTCAGCACTTTGATTGTTAGTGGCAAAACCTGAGGGAAACCTCCAAACGAAGGGAATAAACCGCTATGTGGAGATTGAACTGACACGAGCGAGCAGTAGGCAAAAAAATATAAGAAAGTCCCTAGCTCATTGAAACTTCCAAAAAAAAAAATATTTTTCATTAACTGAAATCCTCAAAGTTAACGAATTCATACCTTTTTCTGGCAGTAAAAACAAATGCGTTGTTAATTACGTAGTAATGAATTTGATATTGTTTACAAACATTTAATTTTCAACGACAGTATTCAGTTTTCATTCAGTTGATTAATTATATTTCTAAAATGTTTTCTAGATAACATAGATTTTAATGCAGTTCAACCAAAGTTTTATTGTTCATGAATATAATAAGAACAGCATATATTATCCGTAACGTCTAGTTATACGATTAAGCGAGAAGCATTGACTATAGATATTGAATCACGCTGAACTTTAGCAAAGATATTCATTATTGATCAAAATTAAAAATAAAAATAAATCGATTACCAAAATAAATACAAATGTATATGCTTCCTAAGAGTGCATAGTGCAAGTTGCTTCATATATAACTCTGTACATTGTCACTATCATTTACGCATGGCAAAAGTCCAAGATCAAACAGATATCCATGAATGAGAAAAGGACATATGCTTAAAAACTAACGTAAGTAAGATATGTTACAACCAAACGTCTCTAGCATAAAGACACACAACATTTGTTTCCGATTGTACTGCTTCCCCCAAAGCAATGAATGTAAATTTTCGTTCGGCATTGTTGGACTGTCTTTAGATTCAACAAGCAAATATAAAAACGTTAAATGAAATTTAAATAAGGGTAACACAAAATATATCAATTTCTCCATTGTAAAGTGAGCCTAGATAACCACTGTTGTGAGTGTGATAAAACATAAAGCTTTAAACAAAATAAACAATTGCATTGAGAGCATTTAAAAGACAATTACTGATAATATAACGTTTCCGCCAATGTATCAGATGCAGTAAACAACACAGAACACCTTTACGTTGCCAGCTGGCACATCCCAATCCCCGGGCATCGCACTTACTAGAATACATTAAACAGCTGATATCAGTAAAGCCAAGCATACAAAAGATATACCAAGCATTACACTTTAAAAGTGAAATTTGGGAGACAAAGAAATAAAAGTAATCAGGAACGACACTAATAGTAGAAAGTAGGAAATACTTTCTATTTCATAAGCACTTTATTTTAAGATCATTCTAAACTTTTTCTTAATTGAAAAGCATGCTATAGACAAAGTTGAGAAAGATAATAAAGGGTTCTCTGACAAGATGCGGGCGATGCAAACAGAAACTGCACGACATGGGATTGATCGGAGATTAATTTGCCAGTAACAGCAGACCTTATAAGCAGACGACATTACCGGAATGAGCGAACGGATCAGCCTTATCTGCCACTAAGGGAGTGGATTATAAACGGTTTAATAAAAAAAATCTGATACAGATTTCCTTCAAATATGGTGGTGGTGGTGGTGGTGGTGATGATGGTTGCGTTCTGATCTTGATTTGAGAAGGAACACACAAGTTTTAAAAAAAGTTGTCAAAACTAACCTGAAATACGATAAGCTTGCTCATGATTGTTCACAAGGAAATAGATGCCAAGTAAACAATAGAATCGCATGATGTAAATTGTTCGAGAAGGAAAATGGCACTTGTTGATAAACTGACAACTACGTTAATTTCTTTCATTTTCTCCCACCTCTGATAACTAGATCCAATAATTTAACCATGCTAGAAAATGTCAGTATAGAACTTCTTTTTAATGGTCACCACATTGTAATTACCTCCCTAGTTAAAGACTGTCGTCTTTAGCATCATGAAAATCTTGTCTTGTGGCAATATATATATATAACGCTTATTAATTATTTCCTGTTTCAAATGTCACCATAAAACAGTTTTCGCGCACCTTTCAAGAAATAATGCTTAACTCTCCTTAGAACTATTTAAAGACCGATTTGACTATAAACATAATCTGAATCACTGCGCGCATATCCATGACAACCACGAATTATCGCATATCCATACGCAATTATTTGCACTAAGCACAAAAGGGTTTCAGCAAAAAATACATTTTTACTTAATTTTGTTTAACTGAGGTGGGAGAAAGGGCATCTACCATAGCCATTCGTTTAAGATAGGTTCATCTCGACCCTCGCGCAGATTGTTTTGCGGAAACGCCCTACGCTCGGGTCGGAATGAACCTATCTTACACTCTCGGCCACAAAAGATACCTATAATATACGTGTTTTCTTAACAAGTTCATAACAAGTTTCCAACACTTAACATAACACGCCAGCATACTGAAAAAGACGATGTAATGGTGTATATTATGCGATACGTAGACAGTTAACTGTTATATCTTTGTTCTTTGTTTAACCTGAAATCATAATCTACCTTTTTGCATTTTAAGGTCTGGTTGAGCTAACATTTCCCTTGGAAAAGTGAGGAAGCATACGAGCTCATGAAGGGGGAGTACCAAGAATTGGTAAACATATGTAGTGAGAGCAGTTGGAAGACGTGGATATAGTGAAAATGCGTAGAAGTCAATGCAGAAAATACTGGTAGCCGTGTAGGGAAAGGAAAAAGTAGTTCTTTGACATCCTTTCCGTGTCTGAAACTTTGTGTGATTTCTTCACTATCAATAAGATAATTATACTTATATTGTTGGCATCAGGACATTTCAACTTATTTATTACACTGATATGTTTCATGCTTTTCCAATTGTCTCTTCTTTTCCAAATGTATAGCCCTTCTTCATAAGCCTGTCATTGACTAGAAGTCCTCATGATGAAACTTAATTTTAATAATTGGTATTATGTGCCACCCACTCTTTCCTTACCATGTGTTGATATTTACGCACTCTAAGTTAAATTCGAACAAGTCCTTAAAATCTTACTTCAAAAAGCAGTTGAACTGTGTGTTCAGATCAATATTACTGACACAACTCAGGTGTGTCTTGTTTTCATGATACAGTTGTATAAGATTTAAAACAAATTAAAACAATCCGTTTTATTTTTTCTCCTTCGAAACCTTTTTTCCCTTTTATTTGTATTTCCTTCCCCTTACCGTTTTGTTTTAAAATCCCGCTAGCTTAAAGATAAGAAAATGGCCGAAATATATTGAACTTGCATGTAAATGATGAATTCATTATTGTTTGTGATTTGAAGCTGACGGTCAATATTGCGAGATAGATCAAAGCCGAGCAAGGACATTTTCTTACTTCTCATTAATATCTGCTCCTCAATCAATATGACTTTCTACCAGTAAATATCAGATCATTTTCAATGGCTCAAAAAGTGAATAATAAAGTATACATGGGCTCATCCCTTTCAAAAACTGTAAAGTAATAAAATTCGGAGTAATATTATACAGAATTACTTACATGCATGATTTTAACCAAGGTAAAACACACAATCGATTTTATACCATTCTAACAATTGCGTATACTACTTTCATGCATATCGGTTAAAGAATAAAAAACATTGGTGAATGATAACTTGATATGATTAAACTGCAGACAACTCGGAACTACTTTTTCCATCTATTGTAAGATTTGCTTCCCTTTACTTGAAAAAGTACATATTTGCAAAAACAAGAGTGTACATAATTGTTGTCGTCTGTAGTGGCGAAATAGACACAATGGCCAAATCGTATCGAATTGTCATCATCAAAGTATGCATTATTTTGAACAGAACAAACATGTCTGCAATTGATTACTATAAGAAAAAAATGAAAAAATGAACCATTTTATGTATGAACTATTTCATACTGTTAACCCTCTTGGTAGGTTATATTAAATATTTACTTTGCCACATGTGCTAGTAATAGAGTTATAGATCATTTTAACCTACAAACTCTACAAACATGTATGCACAAGCATTATGAAAATTACTGATTTTCTTAAACTGTTCACCTAGCTTCATCAGTTCATGAATTCAGTTTTCTTTTAAATATCCTGTAATGCTCGGGAATGGCTTTTCCAAAAGCTGGAGATAAAGGAGTCCCGCCTAATCAAATAGTTCAGATTAGCGGCCATAAAATCCTGAACACTTATAACAGATTGAAACCAACCAGGCCATGATTTCAAACATCGTGTCGTCTAAGAATACTTCCAAAGTCTGCGCTCCATCCTTCTCAAACGCATCTTCAGGCCAATCCTCGATGTTTTCACCGTTTTTTCCTAAACTTTTAACGCCAACGTGACATTCAACTTTAATAGATTCGAAAATTATTCGCTAACTCAACAACAAAACACCCTGCGGCTGCATAGCGCCATGAATACACCACCGATGAAATATCGTAGGGTATACAGTCTAAGGACGACAGTGAATAGATAAACACTACACATAGGACAGTTGATTTTACGCATTTACTATTATAAGTCAATAGTTGTTAGTTCAATTATGTGTAAATGGGTCGCAAAAGTAAGAAAACATGTCAAATGTTCCATTTTCATTTACTTGTATTTCTACACTATATATGTGTTTTTTATTTCCGCAATGCTTTTGTTTAAATACTTGTTTTGTGCCTCAATAAATGTTATCGTTGATGGTATAAGATTTTTATCTTAAACTTATTTTAATCGCAACAACTATTTTCATAAAGTAGGGCATTATTTTTAGTGGTCGTACTGCGCGAATTTGAGTAGCCTTAACATTGCGGTAATGCCGCAGTTATTTCTCGTGATTACAAAAAATATCTGTGACCAATCGTGAAACAAAATACGATTTTACACTGAATTCAAAAAATATACTCTATATCATCAACGTATATAAGGAACATGATATATTTTTTTTAAATATGACTCAAACGGGTTGAATTGGTTTAAATGTGACATTCAGTTTAACCGACCCAAGTTTCAGAAGTAAACTGCCGCTTTTAAACTTCCGCGTCTATGTCGGGTTATATTTTGGTATAAACACGCTAGCTTATGCTACGACTTATTTCTTGAATAATATACATATATTCAGATAGATTATTCAGCTGATTCGGATATAAAGATGAACAGTTCAAACAAATCACTTATAGGTATATTTATAATCTTGATAACAACCGATTCCTGCGTCTCTGCGTCGAGTAAGTAAATTGCTATATTTTGCTTCTTACTTTCTACTTCATTATGATAAAACAACTTTAGTTTCTTTAAGTTTAAGTTTTTGATTGTATATATATTGGTTCTTAAGATGAGAAGTTTAGTGTTCGGTATGTTTTTAGATTTGGTCGTTCCGTATATCAATATTATAAAATTATTTAATATGCTATAGTCATTAAACGTGTTAAAGTACCACAAAGACAATTACTATTCGTTGTTCATATATCATTAAAGCATAATTCTGTGATGTGTTTTCGTTTGTAAATAACCACCTCCATTGTTCAATGAAATTTTCATAAAAGATATATACATGTATTACCAAAAGTACCATAATCAATAGTGTTCAACACCAAACCTGTTATATCTTTCTATAAACCTTGAAAGGTGTATCTAATTCTTTATTGACTGTATCGTGTAGGATCAGGGAATGTTGTAACAAACAATAATCGTACATATGATCCAAAACTTCAACATTTTGAATATGACACTGGATTGAAAAATGTCTATTTTAGAACCTATTAAATATTCTGTTCAGGTTGTATCGCAAACTGCGCATCATGTTCAAATTCAACCGTATGCACATCATGTGACTCGGGATACTATTTACGGTCAGCTGAGGAATGTAGAGCGTGCACGTACGTAGGAACGAACTGTGTTACATGCAGTAATGAAACGCATTGTAACGAATGTAAGCAAGGCAAGTGGAGCACCAATTGCCAATCATTTTGTTCTGACGGTTGTAACACAGAAACGTGTAACTCATTAGATGGAACATGTACTTGTAAACAAGGTTTTTATGGACCTATATGCCAACTCCAGTGTTCGGAAAACTGCCTAACTGACACATGTGGGGTTAACGGTGAATGTGAGTGCAAAGACGGCTATTATGGAAATCAGTGTACTGGAATCTGCTTTGTTGATTGTGAAAAATGCTCTAATGGCACAGCTTGTACAGTGTGCCCAACTGGAAAATATGGAACACTTTGTGGAATGCAGTGTGAATGCGATGGAAGATGCGATATTCTCACTGGTGATTGTATAAATGAAATGTGTCCTGAAACGTGTTCATCATGTAATGAACTTGATCAGTGCAACGAGTGCACTTTTGATTGGTATGGCGCAAGATGTAACAATACTTGTTCAGATAAATGTAATAGGGGTTGTGAGCAACATTCTGGACATTGCAATGCATGCTATACTGGCTATTTTGGAACAACATGTGATATGCTATGCACTCAATGCCATGGTGGTAACTGCAATCAAGAGGGGGAGTGTATGTTGTGTGAAGATGGAAATTATGGACCATTCTGTAATAAAACCTGTTCTGAGGATTGTGGTGGCAATACCTGTAACAAGATAGATGGATCGTGTCAACATCAGGTTCAGTGTCCAGGGAACTGTGTCACTTGTACGGACAGAGTAACTTGCACTAAATGCAATGTTTATTATTACGGTTATCTTTGTGCGTCAGTTTGTAACAGTACGTGCGAAAGTGGCCGTTGTGAAATAGAATCTGGTCGTTGTGAGAATTGCAAGCCATCATATTATGGGAACTTTTGCGAAAACAATTGTAGCCATGCTTGTTCAAGACATGGCTGTGAAAAGGAAACAGGATTGTGTAATGGGTGTATGAAAGGAACTGTTCGTGGACCGTTTTGTAATATAACTTGCAGCAATTACTGTACAGATGGGCAATGTTCACAAGAAAAGGGCTATTGCTCAAATGGTTGTATCCCTAATCATTATGGTTCAATGTGTGACAGCATTTGCTCCGAGAACTGTGTAAATACGACAACAGAATCAAAATGTGACTCTACTGGAAAGTGTTTTAGTGGATGTCTTGACGGTTTTATAGGCGATACGTGTACGAAAGGTACGTTGCATGCCTTATTTTAAATATCAGGAAATAATGATTAAGTACAAAATATGATATGTTTCATTTGGAACTTTTCTTAGACTTTTGAAACATCTTACACTAGAGGCGCAAGGAGAGTGAATAGTTTAGTTGAATATCTTGCAGTAAAAGGGACAAATGCCGATAACAGGAAAAGTGATGCAAAGGTGTCGGCTGCTGCTATTGGAGGAGCAGTTGCAGGGATGTTGGTGTTTGTTGTGATCATCGTTCTAATTGTCGTCGTCCTGAAAAGAAGGTAAGTAATTTAGCGAAATATCATGTTAATGTTGTAAGAGTTATATTCTTGTTAATGGAAATGGAAATCAATTGCATATTTTAATATTGTAAAATTACTTTTCAAACGGATCACTATTAAATTATGAAGTAATTGAAGACTAGCAGGCCGATAGGATAATTTCAATTTCAAAATGATTATTATAAACAAGAAACAAGTTGTTGCTTTCCTTCATCCAAATATTATTAACTTTCACCGTATTTATACCGATTATTCGTTAAAAAGTTGACCTGCATTGTATTTAAAAGAAACAGTAAGCCCTATGAAGATCAAAGTGACGAAAGTGATCATGGGTACCACACAATAGAGCCATTGCATGGAGGTAAAATGTGTATTATCTTTACCAGTGTTAGTCGTATTATGTAATTTCTTTTTTTATTTTGCAAATCAGTTACCAGCAAACAAACATTTTAATGATACCAAACTATTGCGGGTAACTAGTCAACACAATTAAACATTTTCCACCAATGTCTCGACAAACTGAAACAATATTGTGCACCTGAATTCAATTTCTAATAGGAAACCAAAATATGAATTGTAAGACATACTAGTATTTTATATGACCCTATTTGTATGTTTTGTGATACCGATGTTATAGTGAATCAAGTTTCCATGATAGCAGCAACCGCAGTTTCGTTGGGAACAACAAACGTTAGTTTCAACCATGTATCGGATACAATAATGCTCGGTGGTAGCTTAGAAACAGCAACGGACGATGGTGATCTTGAAATTGGTTAGTTTGAAACAAATAATTTACATAATGATAATAAGCATAATAATAAGGTTTGAATGTTTGAGGCTGATGAGTCTAAATAATAATATGTAATCACAGTTTTCCAATTATAATGTGATCGACGCCTCCCTCAGTTTCAATGTCATTGGATACAGCAAATTCGTCGTTTTAGTTCAATTCAGTTTCATGTAAACTAACTAAAGTACGAAGTCCTGTCCGATGTATTTAAAAGTCAAAGATGTATGTTAACACGGTAAATGCTCTAGCTATATTTATCTTCGGATAACTACCGGTACCATTCGCGTTTGATGTGATGGAAAAGTGATTATTTCTATTCAACATACAACTACAATAACTGTCTAACATTGCGTATCATTCAGTGATTTAAATAAGAATTTATAACTGAAAGGATGCAAGTTCGAACCATGCGTTTTAACTGTTCTTAAATATATAAACAAAAGTATTTCTACCGCTTTCCATTAAAGTGCTTATTGTCCCCATGACTAGTTATATTTTTATATGATTTGTGAACTTTAAACGTGTGCAATAACTTAATTTCTGAGAGAAAGGTTGTAAGTATCTGTTTCCGACCGTTTAACGAAATTTTAATTTAAGAAAAACCTTGACAAGATGCGCGATGAACAGTAAGCTCACTGATATAACCACTGAACAATCGAAGAATGTTTTTATTGCAATATTTGGTTTTCGGATCGATGTTTGATTTTCGGAAAACATACGAGAGGTATCGTGGATGAACCAACGATAAATATTGCTTAGGCCTAACAGTTAAGTAATGTACCTTTGACAGTTTCATTGCCCTTATGGTTATGCACCTGTGACAGTTTCATTACCCGTGTAATTATTCACATGTGATAGTTTTATTGCCCGTGTAATTATGCATCTGTGAAGGTTTTATTGACAGTGTAATTATGCACATGAGACAGTTGCATTGCCCGTGTGATTATTCACATTTGACAGTTCCATTGCCCATGTAATTATGCACATATGTCAGTCCCCTTGCCCATGTAATTATGCACATGTGACAGTCCCATTGCTAGTGTAATTATGCACCTGTGACAGTTTCATTGCCAGTGTAATTATACACATATGTCAGTCCCATTGCCCATGTATTATGCACATGTGACAGTCTCATTGCCCGTGTAATTATGCACCTGTGACAGTTTCATTGCCAGTGTAATTATGCACATGAGACAGTTGCATTGCCCGTGTGATTATGCACATTTGACAGTTCCATTGCCCGTGTAATTATGCACATGTGACAGTCCCATTGCCAGTGTAATTATGCACATGAGACAGTTGCATTGCCAGTGTAATTATGCACATTTGACAGTTGCATTGCCCGTGTGAGTATGCACATGTGACAGTTTCATTGCCAGTGTAATTATGCACCTGTGACAGTTTCATTGCCAGTGTAATTATGCACCTGTGACAGTTTCATTGCCAGTGGAATTATGCACATGAGACAGTTTCATTGCCAGTGTAATTATGCACCTGTGACAGTTTCATTGCCAGTGTAATTATGCACATGAGACAGTTGCATTGCCAGTGTAATTATGCACATTTGACAGTTGCATTGCCCGTGTGAGTATGCACATGTGACAGTTTCATTGCCAGTGTAATTATGCACCTGTGACAGTTTCATTGCCAGTGTAATTATGCACCTGTGACAGTTTCATTGCCAGTGTAATTATGCACCTGTGACAGTTTCATTGCCAGTGTAATTATGCACATGAGACAGTTTCATTGCCAGTGTAATTATGCACCTGTGACAGTTTCATTGCCAGTGTAATTATGCACCTGTGACAGTTTCATTGCCAGTGTAATTATGCACCTGTGACAGTTTCATTGCCAGTGGAATTATGCACATGAGACAGTTTCATTGCCAGTGTAATTATGCACCTGTGACAGTTTCATTGCCAGTGTAATTATGCACATGAGACAGTTGCATTGCCAGTGTAATTATGCACATTTGACAGTTGCATTGCCCGTGTGAGTATGCACATGTGACAGTTTCATTGCCAGTGTAATTATGCACCTGTGACAGTTTCATTGCCAGTGTAATTATGCACCTGTGACAGTTTCATTGCCAGTGTAATTATGCACCTGTGACAGTTTCATTGCCAGTGTAATTATGCACATGAGACAGTTTCATTGCCAGTGTAATTATGCACCTGTGACAGTTTCATTGCCAGTGTAATTATGCACCTGTGACAGTTTCATTGCCAGTGTAATTATGCACATGAGACAGTTTCATTGCCAGTGTAATTATGCACCTGTGACAGTTTCATTGCCAGTGTAATTATGCACATGAGACAGTTGCATTGCCAGTGTAATTATGCACCTGTGACAGTTTCATTGCCAGTGTAATTATGCACATGAGACAGTTTCATTGCCAGTGTAATTATGCACATGAGACAGTTTCATTGCCAGTATAATTATGCACCTGTGACAGTTTCATTGCCAGTGTAATTATGCACATGAGACAGTTGCATTGCCAGTGTAATTATGCACCTGTGACAGTTTCATTGCCAGTGTAATTATGCACCTGTGACAGTTTCATTGCCAGTGTAATTATGCACATGAGACAGTTTCATTGCCAGTGGAATTATGCACATGAGACAGTTTCATTGCCAGCGTAATTATGCACCTGTGACAGTTTCATTGCCAGTGTAATTATGCACATGAGACAGTTGCATTGCCAGTGTAATTATGCACCTGTGACAGTTTCATTGCCAGTGTAATTATGCACATGAGACAGTTGCATTGCCAGTGTAATTATGCACCTGTGACATTTCCATTGCCCGTGTAATTATGCACATGTGACAGTTCCATTGCCAGTGTAATTATGCACATGAGACAGTTTCATTGCCAGTGTAATTATGCACCTGTGACAGTTTCATTGCCCGTGTAATTATGCACATGTGACAGTCCCATTGCCAGTGTAATTATGCACATGTGACAGTCCCATTGCCCATGTAATTATGCACATGTGACAGTCCCATTGCTCGTGTAATTATGCACATGTGACAGTTTCATTGCCAGTGTAATTATGCACATGAGACAGTTTCATTGCCAGTGTAATTATGCACCTGTGACAATTCCATTGCCGGTGTTATTATGCACATGTGACAGTCCCATTGCCCATGTAATTATGCACATGTGACAGTCCCATTGCTCGTGTAATTATGCACATATGTCAGTCCCATTGCCCATGTAATTACGCACATATGTCAGTCCCATTGCCCATGTAATTATGCACATGTGACAGTCCCATTGCTCGTGTAATTATGCACCTGTGACAGTTTCATTGCCAGTGTAATTATGCACATGAGACAGTTTCATTGCCAGTGTAATTATGCACCTGTGACAGTTTCATTGCCAGTGTAATTATGCACATGAGACAGTTGCATTGCCAGTGTAATTATGCACCTGTGACAGTTTCATTGCCAGTGTAATTATGCACATGAGACAGTTTCATTGCCAGTGTAATTATGCACATGAGACAGTTTCATTGCCAGTATAATTATGCACCTGTGACAGTTTCATTGCCAGTGTAATTATGCACATGAGACAGTTGCATTGCCAGTGTAATTATGCACCTGTGACAGTTTCATTGCCAGTGTAATTATGCACCTGTGACAGTTTCATTGCCAGTGTAATTATGCACATGAGACAGTTTCATTGCCCGTGTAATTATGCACATGAGACAGTTTCATTGCCAGCGTAATTATGCACCTGTGACAGTTTCATTGCCAGTGTAATTATGCACATGAGACAGTTGCATTGCCAGTGTAATTATGCACCTGTGACAGTTTCATTGCCAGTGTAATTATGCACATGAGACAGTTGCATTGCCAGTGTAATTATGCACCTGTGACATTTCCATTGCCCGTGTAATTATGCACATGTGACAGTTCCATTGCCAGTGTAATTATGCACATGAGACAGTTTCATTGCCAGTGTAATTATGCACCTGTGACAGTTCCATTGCCCGTGTAATTATGCACATGTGACAGTCCCATTGCCCGTGTAATTATGCACATGTGACAGTCCCATTGCCCATGTAATTATGCACATGTGACAGTCCCATTGCTCGTGTAATTATGCACATGTGACAGTTTCATTGCCAGTGTAATTATGCACATGAGACAGTTTCATTGCCAGTGTAATTATGCACCTGTGACAATTCCATTGCCGGTGTTATTATGCACATGTGACAGTCCCATTGCCCATGTAATTATGCACATGTGACAGTCCCATTGCTCGTGTAATTATGCACATATGTCAGTCCCATTGCCCATGTAATTACGCACATATGTCAGTCCCATTGCCCATGTAATTATGCACATGTGACAGTCCCATTGCTCGTGTAATTATGTACATGTGACAGTTCCATTGCCAGTATAATTATGCACATGTGACAGTTGTTTTTCCCATGAATAATGCATATGAGACAGTTGCATTGCCCGGATGATTATTCACATGTGACAGTTCCATTGTCCGAATAATAATTATTCACATGTGATAGTTTCATTGCCCGTTTAATTATGCACATGTGACAGTCCCATTGCCCGTTTAATTATGCACATATGACAGTCTCATTGCCCGTGTATTTATGCAATTGTGACAGTTTTATTACCCGTGTAGTTATGCGCGTACGACAGTTTCACTGGCCATGTAATTATGTACCTTGGACATATGAATTGCCATTTTTTGCTTTCACCGTTGACAGTTTAAATGAACCGGACAATACCACATTGTAATATGAACCCATATCTATGCATGACAGATTTGGACGAAGCGAGGAGAACACAGAAAAGGAAACTGGTCAAGAGGGTTGAGGAGAACGTTTACTACATCGGGATACATGATATAGAGAAACGGAAAGTGAAAGTCGAGGAACTGGCGGTTTTTGTAGCTGGAACGACTCCGGATTACTATGAGGAGGAATTCGATGTACTTATCAGTATATTACAAATCACAACTTATTACAAAACATTAAAAGTACATTTTATTTATGTTTGTTTATTGCTTTAAATTTGTAACGAAGTAAAACAAATAATATGACTATAAATGTTTTAAATTCAATTTAAATCATTTTCACTATGATACGAATTTCGTTTGCTTATATTTGCCCTTTATCTCCTGAAGAAATTCTCTGACGGCCTCACAAGGAGCTGTGACGCTGCCAGATTACCTCAAAACAAGGCAAAAAACAGATACAAGGGATTATATGCATGTAACAATATTATTAAAGATAATTTAGTTGAGGTATAGAAGTACACCGATCAATGGACAGTTATCACTAAGTAACATTAATTATATTTTTGTTCATTTAAACATGCATTTGAAGTTATTTTTGAATTAATATCAAAATAGTTGTTATTTGAGGTTTGTCTGTATATATTAATAGGATGCAAATTGTGTTTTTAGATGATGCAACAAGGGTGAAAGTGACTGGTTTTGATACTGATTACATCAATGCTAACTACATCGATGTATGTTAATTATAATACGAATACAGATCAAATGCTTGTTTACTATAGCATTTGTATTGTGAAGTAGTGCTGAGCTTCAATTGAAATGAACAAAACCATATCAAGTAGAGTTATAACAATTTTGACATTTACTTTGATAATCTATTTGCAGGGTTTCAATGAGAGAAATGCGTACATTGCTTCGCTTGGTAAGAACAAACATTGCATTAATACGGTTCAGAAAATTATGTGTCAATGAAACCTTCATTTTTGCTTGCTTTGATCCTCCAGTTATTAATTTTACTGGAACATTGCAAATCAGTTTCCTGAGTACTATTCGGTTCTAAGAATGAGACGGACTACTTTATTGCACGCTTTTTTAAATACGAAACAACCAATAATATACATGCATGAATGACAAATACAGCATAAACAACACGATTGCTACCGTTTATATGGTGTTTGTTTTATCCCAGGTCCAATGTCGAAACAGATGGGAGACTTTGGCATGTTCTGGAATATGATTTGGCAACAGAATGTGGAGAAGATCGTCATGGTTACCAACCTGATGGAAGAAGGGGTATAAATTCAATGATTGTCCAAACGTAATCCCGCGGATATATGTTTACGTAAACATTGGAAAACCTTAATTAAGTATTCAAGTATACCAATATTTCGAATAGTATAAATATATTGAAAAAGGTTTCATTCTCTTATTTTTTTTCGAGTTTTTGAATGCCATTTTAGTGTATAACATATTCGCAATGTTACCAAAAGACATCGATATACAAGTATGTGTAAGTCAAATTCAATTAGTGCAATCGCTAAGGCGTTTGGATGTTGAACGTATCACATGGTAACACACAGCAACACAACACTTTTTTAAACAGATTTTATAATTGGTATCTAAATCCTGTTTTATACCATTCAGAAGGAGAAATGCGAGCAGTACTGGCCTCGTGTTGGGACCACTAAAGACTACAGCGGGGTGAAGGTCACCTGTCAGAGCGAGGATGAGTATGCAGAGTTCACGAGAAGGTTGCTGCTCCTAAATGATGTAAGCGTAGTTCGATGTTATTTTAATATAAATGTATTATTACATACACAACTTTTGGTCATTTTTATAATAATTTTAATGCGTACCTATATGAAATATTGTTTTAACATGTGACTTAAAGGAAAAATTAGAACCTTTTTGCCGCGACTGCAATTAAAATAATTGTTTACAATGCATATATTTTTTTCTAAATGAAATATTGTTCCTTAAAAACGAACTTTAATCTTAACAACTATTATAATATGCATTAACATACATCAGTGAGTCGGGTGTATGTACTTTTCAATTCATACACTTGACATTACAAGCATTCATCATAACTTGTGAAAATTAGGCAAAATACCCGGAAGATTAAATAGTACTCAAAACTTAATGTTAAGCGTCAGTAAATGCTGATAATTATTCTCACTTCACGCTATACAAATAAGCACAAAAGAACACAAAAATATTGCCATTATATGGAAGAATATTCATAACCTTCTCTGTGCAAGCATTACTATAGTATTAAATGTGTTTGTTTAAAGTCCTTTGCTCAATTACATGACACTCTTTATACTGATATCAATATACACATTACAAGCGAAGGTAACAAACTTTTATTTGTATCAAGCTTTCATTTTAGTTTGGTAGTTGATCAAATAATAACATATAGTGGAAACTGATATATGTACTTGATCTTATTAGAGAGAGGTATTTTTTTCGCCAACAACCTTAAATGTTAGTGCCTGTCCATAAAAACACACTTCAGTACCGCCCATGTCTTAAAGGACAATGTTTAAAAGCAATGACTTCAGTATCTTATGAAAGTTTCTTAAATACATAGGTAATTAATGAAACAAAACACACCTTAACAATAATTGAAATATAACGGTCAGCTACAGCGCGGTGAAGGGCACCTATCAGAGCGAGGAATTATGACTTAAAAGTTCCGTTGACGCGACAGAATCAAAATGCAGTACTCGAATTATAATATTAATTTAGGAAATGCAATTATTTGTTGACCTATGAAAAGGTAATTTCGGGCTGTGGCCACACACTTTCTTTAGCGCATGAAATATTTCAGCCATTGTGTATTTTATGTCTTTTCTATATTAACCAGTGTGCTTAGACGACCAATTTAAATCTTAGTCATCAAATCAAATCAATGATTCGGATATGTCTACTAGTTTTAACCCTTGAACGTCTCAATCATTCAGTTTTTAATTTGACAAAGCTTAAAGAAAATATAGGCAAAATACACGGAAGTTTAAATAGCAAGCAAACCTAAACTTAAAGCACCCGTAAATGCTAATGATTATTTCGACTTCACGCTACCGGAATAAGCACAAATATTTACGGAGCGACAGACACTGTATTGAAGCTTTTAACCTCCTGCGTTCAGTTGAGAGTGAAGTGATAAAATGTGTATTTACTTTCTATTTACGTATTATATTTCATTTTTAAAGCGATGTATCCAATTATTCTGCTTATTGATATCAATATCATGTAAACATTGCAAAGAAAGATAACCAGCTTTTACTCGTTATATGCTTCCTTATGAGTTACTGTTTAAAATATTACACAAATAATACAAACTTATTCAATAATAATAATGATGTTGAAAGGTAGAAAAAAGTGAACTAGTCAAAGCATTAAATAAATAATACATTACAAAACACTATCCGACATAAACATTACTTTGTAGAAGGATCAATGCTCTTAAGAACGGAGTTGAAGTATATGTTTCTACCTGGAGTACACTTAAATGTAAAGATTGTTAAAATCCACTTCCGTAATGGAGTTTTTTGAAAAAAGAGCCAGGTAATTTGGTGTCAGGATCAGAGTGTATGTGATGTTTAAGATTGTAAAGAACTGTATCAATTGAAACTTGGTAGCAATATGCCATCCCCTTGATCACAGCATCATGGCTGTATGGCATCAACAAAAGAACAACATTAATAATGATGCATTGTTTGAGGTATATACAATTTACAACTATGCACCAATCTTGACAATCTCATTTAAAACAGATTCATGGTGTTACGCTATCGTTTAGCAACGTAATGCAATGGAAATCAGCGTAAAGCGAACGCGACGAGATTAATAACCGGAAAACATTTGATTGTTTCAGACCCAAGCAACAATTAAACTACTTTAAATTTTAATGACACCGCCTTTGAGCCATTTCAAAAATATAGGCATTATATATATAAGAGAGAGAGAGAGAGAGAGAGAGAGGGAGAGCAGCCAGTCAGACAGACAGAGACAGACAGACAGAGATAGGGCGCAAGGGAGACCTGATTCAACGTACAACACGCTAGTATGTTTAATAATAATAGGGACAAATACCATCTAGCTGGAATACATAACAATAACTATTTCAGGGCGAATCGGAGAGGCAGCTGCACCACCTCCACTTTACGGCTTGGCCTGATAGGGGAATCCCAGAGGACGTCACGGCGCTGATTGAGTTCCGACATAGAGTGCTCAATTCTACTGCTCATCTCGACGGTCCAACGCTGGTTCATTGCAGGTGTGGATTATTTATCGTCATTGAACGTTTGCACCTGTTATAAAAGTAATATTTGAGGGCAATATAGGGAATTCCAAACAATTGAACATAGAATTGTTCTTATTTTGTACCAGTTCGTGCCAACGAGGAATTCAAGCCAAGCTTGTTTGAACTAATGAGGTTCGAATGGTATTGCAAGTGCGAGATGTTTTTTATTGCATATTTAAGAGCCCTTGCCATGTTATGAACGTCAAAGATCAGAGTGTCACGGTGCTGATTAAGTTTAGAAAGATGGTTCTCATTACTGATTGCCCCTGTACTTATTTATGTCTGAACGCTGCATATAAGCAAATTAGACCATTATTTTAATTAATATGTCCTTCAAGAAATGTTTTACAACCCTGGTAAGGCTTTATTTGACCATTTCAAAGAAAGAAACAGAACGAACTAGGGAAAGTAAAATCGCTCTCAAGGGTCTTGGCATTAGGTCAGACGGATATCGCAGATACTGTGTTCGTTTAGTACTGTGATTGTCTTTGTAAGTGTTGAAACAGAATCAACAATAAGCACATCTGAAGCTATGTTGTATCTCCCTCAAAAGGCTAATGTAAAGGCTTGTAGTAATGGTGTCCTCCTCTCATTCAAGAGGTCCTGTTTCCGAACGCCACCAGAACCATTACTTGGCCTGTAAATTATGACACTGATGACACAGAATTGGTTTCCGAACGGACTCGAGAGTGATTTATATCAGCTTTCAGCACTCGTTATAATGGAGTTGATAATACATTTCTATAAATTAACTAATAGCGCATAGCCTTAAACCATTTGTTGCGATCGATATATGTCATATATGGGTGTTACTTTTAGTGCGGGAATCGGTCGAACAGGGACCTATATTGCGTTAGATATTCTAACAAAGGAAGGAAATTCGAACAAGGCCGTTGAGATTCCAGGATGCATCATCAATATGAGACAGAACAGGCCAAACATGGTCCAGACAGCGGTAGGTTGATATTTAGATCCTTGAACCACAAATAACGTAGCGTGAGTGACGAAGTAATTGAGAAGTACAGTACAGGCAATATCGATAAAACTGTATATCTTGCCTTAGAAAGCGTGTTCTTTATTTTTTGTAACTCAGTTATGCACGTCTTTAAGATATGCTTCTTATACAATAGCTGGACATATACTGTCTCAGATAAAAATATACTGTCTCCCTTTGCAGCCTCAATTGCTTATCAGTTTTATAATTTCTCTTGCAAGTTTGTTTGTCTACGTTTGCATGTTATATTTGAACTACGCACTGTTTATGCTTGATTTATGATAGGCCATTCCGTAGACCCAATAAACAAGGATTTGAATCATGAGTATATCAGTGTTTATTTCCTTATTTCAGGAACAGTACGAGTTTCTACACCTTGCCCTGGTTCACACCCTGACATTTAACTGTGAGCAGGTACCAGGAAAACAGTTTCAGGACTACATGATCGAGACAAGCAAGGGCGATCTTATCAGGCAGTTTAAGGTAACGCAATCTCCAGTTCTCTCAATAAGTAGTTTTATACCGAAAATTACACAGCGATGTTTACTTGGTATATAAAGTGTTTTATCCAGATAAAAATAGTCAAATGAAAGTAATTTTCCAACCGATTAGGCTCAAATTAATAATTATTTCAAAATGTATTAGTAATATTTTCTTTGAAACATATGTAAATGCATATATGCTCAGAACGCAAACGAAAAGGCAATGTAAAGTATTTCTCCTTTGTAGAAAATTACAGACTCTCCCCATGTTCACACTGACGACGAAATCCTTGCTATAGAACGAAACAAGTCTGAGAAAGGAAAGAACAGAAGTGGAGCAGATATTCCAGGTACAAGTTTGTAAAGAATATCGCGTACCCATTACCCACTTTACGAAACACCCAACATTTATCAACAAGCCATACGTAACGCTTCAGCTCTGCTGACCATATATCATGACCAGTATAACTGCGCGATGTTGAAATGACATTCGGAAATGAAATACTGCGCTATCAAAATGTAAAATTATGGTAACCAAAAAGGTATATAATAAAATGGTTATTACCTTCAGGCGATGAATACCGCCCTCGACTTTATCTGGGAATAAGACATGGAGATTCAGACTATGTCAACGCTGTCTTTGTTCATGTAAGGGTATACTGTGAAATTACTATGTAACATTTTCAAAGAACTTAATCAAGTTTAAAAAGGCTTTTATTTAACATTTTCTCTCTTAACGGTAGTTTCTCATATATCTCATATATATATCTCAACATATACTGCCAGTTTAATCTGCTAAATATTTACGTTATGAGAACCTTCGATTGAAAATCCTATTCTGATTGCTTAGATCAGTGCATTCATACCGTTACCTTAAATTGCAGTAATATGTTCGTATATCGTGTTCGCCCTCGCCGTACATTCATACCGTTACCTTTAACTGCAGTAATATGTTCGTATATCGTGTTCGTCCATCATCGTACATTTAATTTGTTTTGCAGGCGTTTCAGGCGAAACGGAAATACATCGTCGCCCAGTCTCCGATGCCAAATACTGTTCAGGATTTCCTTACTTTGGCATACCAAGAACATTGCTCCTGCATTGTCAGCTTTGAGCAAAGCGACGGAAAAAAAGTACGATTAAGATGATCAATAAATTCGTGTCATTTTGTCAAAAGTCTGTAATGAGTCGACACGACGAAATAACATGATATGCACAGTTTTCTTTTACTGCTCTTTTATTCCAAGACGGAAAAACATGATAAATTTCAGTTATCTCCTATTGTAGAAGATATATAAGTCTTTATAAAATCCATATTAATGGAATTTTATTAAAAACGAACTTAACATTATTTCCACCAGGATATAGGTGAATATTATCCAGCGGACAATCAAGAACTCAAGAAAGGTCAACTGTCTATTTCATGTGGGAGGGATAAAGTCAAGAACGAGTACAGTATCCAGAAATGGCTAACTATTGAGTTCAAGGGAAGCACACAGGTTAGTTTAATATCAATCTTATACATGTAACTGAATTTACATCATTTGAAAGAAGATGATATTTTTTTTTAAAACAAGAAGGTATATTCGACGTAAAAATGTATAGGGATGACATCAAGAACAAAGCTTAATTTTGAAACTTGCATTGCTTTCATTGAACAGTATAATTTCTTTAATTTATTGATTTCGTTTAAGTTTTAAACCAGGGGATTTCTATGACAGTAATGGAAATATACGTTTATATGAGTGTAGCTTAAAATTTTGTTACAGAGTAAAGGTGGCAAAAGCACATTGCGACACTTTGAGTTTACAGACTGGAACCAGACTGGAAATGTTCCACGCAGCCCTGCTTACTATGTTGCATTTCTGAGAGATGTCAAAATGGCATCATCCAATGGGCCTGTGCTTGTTCACTGCAGGTAGTACAAATTCAAGCTTTGTAACCCATGCATTGTCGTTGGAATTTATTCCCAAGCTTATTTTTTACATATCTAGATTGCGGGTCTTTGGACCAAATATGGTTTCATTGGGACAACATATGGTTTCATTTGAACTTATATTCACTTTAATCAATCTAATATGCTATATTTTTCAGGGATGGAGGTAGTAGGAGCGGGCTGTTCTGTGTAATGGCATTCCTCTTGGAGAAGATGGAAGTAGAGCACGAGGTCAATGTGGTTAACGCCGTAAGGAAGGTCAAGGCCAGGAGACCCAACGCCGTACCCACTCAGGTTCGCTTGCCATTTTAATAGGATTAGATTTTAAAATCGCATATACATGTATATGTGCTTAATACAATTGCACATTATACCAGTATTCCAAATAAATAAATCCAGTATATGTACATTTCTTTGTCATACACGCAAAATTTGTATGTGTTAAACAGGATAAAATAGTGTTTACTCTTACAGAGAGTAACGATGATAACCCCATACCTTCAAGTAATGTACGATATAACATATTCAACCTAATATCCATTAGATAAAATGCAGAGAACGGTGACTCGTAACAGTGTATCGCGTGTAACATAAGTGTTTTGATGTTTTTTATTTGTAGGCACAGTTCGACCTCTGCCATGATGGTCTTCTGGAGTTCGTCCGTTTGTTTAAAACATACTCCAATTAGGCGGAGCTGTAAAATGTGCCTTTGAAAACAATACTTAACTATCTTGACTGCTTATTCTGTCGTCACTTTGATGTTTATTTTTGTTTGTTATAAATTGCATACCATTATGAAAGGTACGGGAACGTTCAAGTTTAGCAGTTTCCACGATAACAATTTAAACCAAGTTCATACAGCCAACACAATAACTTTATGGCTTTACTTAGAATTTACTATTCCAACATTAAGTTCGGCCCCCACTTATACCTGAACCTAAATGTTTTTTATTAACCCTGGACAAATGGGGACAGCTGAAATGGTTTATACTCAAACAATACTTCTGTGAACATACTTTCTGCATATCTAATTATATATATACGTATATAAGCTTCTACTATGTTGAACTTATGTAAAATCAAACAAATTGCTTCGTTTGTATAACATATGAACGTTTCGTATTTGAATTGTGTTTAGCTGTAGTTATGCTTCTACCAGTTCAGCTTTATCTGTTACTTCGTTCACAAATGAGTTATATTCATAAACACGCTCCTGCATGCATCAGCCTTATGCTAATTCTATAAAACTAATCGTGTTGTCTTAGTGTGTTACTTAATACAATGTTTAAGAACTTCTGCAACATGTTGATGGGTTTATTCGTAAATTAGAACATGATAAACTGTGTATATATTGAAGATTTGTGATACTTTTCTATCGTCGTTCACAACTACCCAGGACGTGCACACTTTCCGCACATGGGAATAATAATACGTAATGTTAAATCTGAATGTCTACAAACTGCTGCTTTGTTTCGACTTTTTCTATAAATGAAATATAGCCTTGCGGTAAAAATGCTTTGAATGAGTGTTGTACTAAATAAAAAGCTGAATATTTGGAGTTATATGTTTAATACATTAACATGCGGACTCTTGTGATATGGATTGTACGAAATCTCAAATAAGTTATACAATGAGTTAGTTCAACTGAACAACATAATAAATTCCTGCATATTGTAAGTATACAACAGACGAAATGGATAGGTTGTAAATCGGCTCCAAACGTAACAATTTAAACAGTTTCATCAGAAATAATAAAATGATACAATCAACTATGATTTGTAACAAATACATTTTTATTGCTTGTTTAAACAGTGTAATAGCAATATCTATGTATTATGTTCGAGAGCAAAACATATGGCCTTGCGGACAATTGTTTAAATACGAATCGTTGAATTAATAAATCAATTTTAAATGTATGTAAACGTATTAACCTTGCCGTAAAACTGTCATCACAAATGCTACTTTATAAGAGAAACCATTGACCGAGTTAATACAATGATATTAAAACCTACATATCTTTCAATTTTGATTTACTAAGAAGTAAAGTTATTCATTGACTAACGGTATTTGTGAGAAAATATGGACGCATGGTTTTATCCTGATGGATCAATACAAATAAACGTCTTACCTGTAATAATTACATTTCTTCTTGCTATTCTGTCAGGATATTTATATTATTTGTTTATTTTGCATGAAGTATGAGTGTACCCAGTGACCAAAGGTACTTATAAGCCAAAACCTATTGTAGAAGTTAACACCTTGGTTAAGAGACCCAGACGATAGACAGGCCACAACTATTTGATAAGCTGACTTTTGTTCAATTCAATTAAAAAAATGTCTTTTTCCCCAGTATCTGATATTTATCAAACAGTGAACACGAAATGCAAAAGGACAACACAAATATATTGAGGTAAATACAAACAAGCATAATACTGTCTACAGATAATGTTTCAAAATGTAAATAGGTATTTGAATATTGTTTCAAATTACCATAATTGATTATTTACACTCAAGCTATATAACGTATGTCATAGTAACTGACATTGCAAAATTCGGTATTAATGTGTTATCTCTAATGAGACAATAACGATGTTTTCCTGGTATTTAATATTAATTGTTCGACAAACACCATTCTAACATTAATATTACAATTTTGTTATTGATTCATATACTACCTCATAATTCAGACTTCTCAAAAACATCATGACGACCAGCCACCAAGACATTGTGTGTCAATTCATTTATTACCAATAAGAAATTCCATATTCCACACTCTATGATAAGACAATGATCTTTTGGAAATGGTTGTGCTTGCTTTTTTCCCCGGCCACATCAATTAATCGATGTTGTCACCGGAGCATTGTATGTTTTGTATATAACCCCTAAAATTCGTGGTCTTATTGTCAACTTCAGAAAACCTTTTAATTGAATACCTGCTAACGATAATTATAGATATTCCCCGGACCATTTGTTCTAACATTTCAAGTTCAGAGACAATTCTCACACGATAATAATGTTTCTCCCACCTCAGATAAGTAGATCCATAAAGTTGGCCATGCTGGAAATTCTTATCTTGCCCACGGGCAAAGATAAAACAAGTACCCGTATGGAACTCCTTTTTTGATTGTCATCACATAATTACCCCCCTTGTTGAAGACCGTCGTCTGTATCATCATGGAAACCTTGTTTTGTGTCAATATTTAAACTCCTAATTAATAACTTCTAGCTTCAAATGGCACCGTAAAAGAGTGTTCACGCTCCATTCAAGAAATAATGCTGCTCTCTTCTCAGAACTATTTAAAGAACGATTTGACTATTTACATAATCTGAATCACTGCGCACATATCCATGACAGCCGCGAATTATCACATATCTATACGCACAATATTTTCACTACATACAAAAGAGTTCAAGCGAAAAGATACATTTTTGTCAAAATGTCATAATTACCATGATATTGATGGGATAAAAAATACTATTGACAAATACAATAGTTTTTCTTTCAATGTATGTTTGAAATGTCTTTGAAACGCGTACACAACCTTGCATACTCACATTTGTTTATGTTATAATGACTTTAAAATAAATAATACTGGTATTCATCAAAACTGCCCATTAGGAATGTTGCATATAATTACATTTTTGAAACATTATCTGTATGATAATACTGACACCTTCGTTTTTTCACACGAAGGTAACCACTGTCCTGACAGGAGTGTACTTTGATAGGAAATGATATCGTGTGCCACTTCAACTCACCAGAGTATTTCTTTAACGGAGGCTGTGTTCCATGTACCGCCGTTGGGCTTGACTGTTTACGATGTAGCAATGCGTCTCAATGTGAAGAAGGCATCCATGGAAAATGGGGATGACAGTGTTTTAATAAATGTGGAACGGGTTGTAAAGATTGTAAATGTAATCATGAGGACGGGTCGTGTACATGCATTCAAGGATTTTACGAATCTGACTGCAAAAGGCAATGTTCACCGAACTGCTTGGGCAACACTTGCTTGGACAATGGTCACTGCAATTGTACAACGGGATATTATTAATGAACGTGTATCGCAAAATGTTACTTGGCATGTGAAGAATGTTCTAACGCTTGCTCTTGTATTGTATGCCGGACTGGAAGATTTGGAGATAAATGTCAATTTGAATGTCAATGCAGTGAGGAGACTGGCTGTGACATTATAACACGTGCATGTATAAATAGAACGTGTCAACATGCATGTACATCATGTGCTAGCAGTGATCACTGCAATGAGAGCGCTGTTGGTACGTTTGTAACCTAGCGTGTCCAGATAACTGTAACGAAGGGTGCATGCAGTCGTCTGGTGTTTGTGATACATGTTTACAGGGATATTACGGTTTAAACTGTGACTATGTATGTAGTTACTGTAGTGACTATGACTTTACACAAACTGGAGAATGTTATAAGTGCTACCCAGGTTTCTATGCTTGTCCTTCTAAATATTCAGCAACCAAACAGATGGGTCCTGTACATTTAATTGTCCTTCCGACTGCTTAAGCTGTTTGGACCGGTTTTCATGCACGGAATGCAAACTATTTTACTACGGAAGTTTATGTGGTTCATCATGTGTAAACAGGGACTCTGTGAAATAAAGTCAGGTTATTGTGTGGAATGTAATTATGTGGATTTTTGCAACACTACCTGTAGCTCCGAATGTTCAACAAATGGATGCGAAAGACAAACTGGTAGCTGTACTGGGTGCATGGATGAGACGGTTTACGGAACATTTTAGAGTATCACATGCACTACGAATTGCAGAAATCAACTGTATTCTCATGAAAACAGTCACTGCACAAATGGATGTATACCTACTTATTATGGAACAACGTGTGACAACGTCTGCTCTGAGAAATGTGCTGATTCCACAACGGAATTAAAATGCGACTCAAAAGGAAAGTGTAGTAATGGATGTTATGATGGGTTCATTGGCGATACTTGTACAATGGGTATGTACCGTATATAGTCGCGTATGTTGGAATTCTATCAGATGCTTACAAATCAAATTCTGAATCATAATTATGTCACTACTAACAGTGGAAATATCAAGAAGCACACAATTCAGGTTTAGACGAGCTTAACAATATAAATCATGTAGATACAAGATTTTAGCAAGACCACTAACGCCACTTATTTGCATTTGTGTATTGACTAATGTTTCTTTGCTGTCTGCCTGATTGAAATATTATTATACGAATTTATCACAGCTGTTTGAATTTCTTATAAGCAGAGTCAAATGCCAAAGAACTTATTACTGAACATGTACTAAAAATATAGAATTGAAAGTGAATATGAAAAGGAAAAAGTGGAATAAGGAGTAACAAGATTTTTGTTTATTCCTTATTCAAACACTCGTAATGAAATAAAGTTCTCCACGTTTCATCGTATAGGGGAGAACCTTTGTCTCAACGTGGCCATTTCAAAACTTGTTTGGGCAGTTTGTAGTCACGTGATAGTGATAATTGAAAGGCGGGAAAGGGTGTGTGCGTGTCATTTCTACGGAGACATTCGTCTTGGGAACAGTTTTGTTTTCTTCAGCCTATTTTTTGGTCATGTTGCTTCAACCAAACGTGGATCTTTTGATAGAGCAGAAACTGCAAGCTCACAAGGAGAAACTTTTGTCAGTCATACGAAATTTGATAAAGCTAAGTACAAAAAGCAATACAGAAGAATTATCAAAAATTTCTAATTTGATTGTGTCGGACACTTCAAATTTTAAGAGAAAATCTAATAAGGAGCAATATAAAGTTAACAAAAAGGTTATGTTGAAATTAGAAGAAGCAAACAGGGTTGAGAGTCTGCATGAGTCTAAAGCAATGATAAAACAAGGTAAATTATTGTTCACATTGAAAAAGCCGTCCTGTTTATTTTATATCAAGTTTATGTTCCGCACGGGCGAGTTGCGAGAGTATTGACCATTGAACGATTAATGTGTATAGTGTACACGGATTAATAGTGTAGAATGCAAAGTTTTCTGTAAGTGTATAGTTTAATAATATAAACGTAAATAACACATGAGAAATTTGACATATTCTAATAGAAAAAATGAAAACCAACAAATGATAATAGAAAATGCTAAACTTGGTTGTTTTTTTGCAGCTGTCGAAACACTGGAACACATGCAAAAACTGGTTTGTCTTGCTGACACCAGTGAACTTGGATGGAGGGTGGTATCTGAGTATGAGAGCAACCCATTGGCCGATGACTCGGATGATGAGAAGAAGATGTATAAGGCAGAATTTCGAGCAGCCAGGAAGCTGAAGGCCGAGCGAGTCAAGCAGACCCGTACCCGCTTTTCCCCCTATCTGAGGGGACCGGCACGCCAGACGCCACGTGCAACGCCGTCATCCATCGCAAATGCAACAAAGCCGGGGTTGTGTTTCTTGTGCGGCAAGGCCGGGCATTGGAGGTTGGAGTGCCCTGTGGGCACAACCAGTGGAAATAATAAGATAAGTGAAGTTTTATGTTTGGATCAGAATGAGGATCAAACTGCAGATAATCAGGTAAGTTTGGAAAATAATGCTACTTCTGTAAAAATGGAAGCACCGTCTGTTATTTCTCCAGTTGGTAGACTTAAGGAGCACATATCAATGTGGCGGTCGGCATCCGCGGACCCATACATAGTTAGTATAGTTGAAAATGGTTATAAATTGCCTTTTAAATCATTTCCGGAAGCAAATTCTATGAAAAACAACAAATCCGCAAGGGAAAATCCTGATTTCGTATCAGATGAAATTGATCGTTTGTTGTCAAAAGGAGTGATTAAGCAAGTAAATAACGTACCTAGTGTTGTTAATCCACTCACAGTGGCGTTTGAAATGGGAAACAAGCCCAGACTGGTTTTGGATTGTAGACATATTAATCAACATTTGCATCTTTTCAATGTAAATTTTGAAGATATAAAGGTTGCAGAATATTTGTTTAAGCCAGGTTCATATGTATTTACCTACGATCTTAAAAGTGCATATCATCATATCGATATTTTTAACCCCGTAGATCTTTTCTGGTATTTTCATGGGAAGTCGAAGGGCAAAAAAAGTACTTTGTATATGCTTCCCTTCCATTCGGATTCAAAACGGCAGGGCATAAATTTACTAAGACACTTCGTGTTGTAGGTAAATATCTCCGTTCAAAGGGTCATAATATTGTGATGTTTCTAGATGACGGTATTGGAGGTAGTATTAATTATACTGACGCTCTAAAATCAAGTCAAGAGGTAAAAAATACATTGATAAGTTTTATTATTTCTCTTGGCGTCTGAGAAATGCAAGTGGGTACCTAACAACGTAACCGAATGGCTAGGGTACGTGTTAGATTTTGATAGAAACTGTTTTTACATAAAGGAAGACAGGATTTGCAGACTTGAGATGGTTCTTAAAGAGGCTTTGAGCCAGGTAAGTATAGATAAATTCCATCTACTTCCAGTTAGATATTTGGCGTCAATAGTAGGACAAATATTATCGCTACAGTTTGTGATTGGCAACACAGTCCGTATGCAAACCAGGTGTATGTACAATTGTAAACTAACTCGAGCTAGTTGCAATTCTTCAGTCATGGTATCGGATAAGGCTGTAAGAGAAATGAAAATTTGGCAGAAAAATGTTCGGAAGTTAAACAATGCTGGTAAGAGTATGTCGACTTTGAAAACCTGTGATTTTCAAATGTTCTGTGATGCTAGTGCAGTAGGTTATGGTGGTTACATGGAACATATTAATCCGAGTTGAAAGATATAAAAGTGAGCAGTAGGCTCCCAAAAGTGAGAGATAGTAGGCTCCCGAAAGTGAGCGATAGTAGGCTGCTTGATGCGATCAGTAGTAGGCTTCCGGATGTGAGCGGCAGTCGGCTCCCGGAAGTAAGTGATATTAAGCTACCGGAAGTGAGCGGTAGTAGGCTCCCGGACGTGAGCAGTAGTAGACTCTCGATATTGAAGTGTAAGAGCTTCCCGGAAGTAATTAGTAGTAGGTTCTTAGAAGCGAACGGTGGTATACCCTCGGAAGTGAGAGGTAGGAGGCTCCTGGAAGTGAGCGATAAAAGGCTCCCGGAAGTGAGCGGTTGTAAGCTCCCGAAAGGGAGCTGTAGTAAGCTCCCGGAAGTGAGCTGTAGTAGGCTCCCGGAAGTGAGCGATAATAGGCTCCCTGACGTGAGCAGTAGTAGGTTAACAAAATTAAGAAAAGGTAAGCTCTCTGAATTGAGTTCTTGTACGCTTCAAGAAGTAAGCATTAGTGTGTTTTCAAATGTTAGCAGGAGTAGTTTATCGGAAGCGAGTTTAAGTGGAAGTGAAAACCTAACGAAAACAATAAGCGGAAAGAACGCAATTTCTAACAATGGTTTTGTGGTAAGATCAGAAGAACAAGTAGTTGGTTCATGGTCTGTAAATGAAGGAACTAATAGTTCAACTTGGAGGGAAACAGAAGCGGTAAGAAGGGTTGTTCAAAGCAGTGCTCATATATTACAAAATCATACAATTAAAGTGTATTCTGACAATAAAAATGTAAAATAAATTTTGTTAAACGGAAGTAAAAAGTGTGATATTCAGTCTATAGCTTCAGATTTACATGATTTCTGTGAGAAAAACTAAATAACTTTAGTTCCAAAATTGATTCCACGTATGGAAAAATGAGCATGCCGATATGATGAGTAGATGCGGCGATAGTGATGACTGGTTTATTTCAGTTAGTTGGTTTGGTTATATAGACAGCATATGGGGTCCACATACGGTAGATCGTTTTGCTTCATCAAATAATAATAGATGTAAGCGTTTTAACTCGAAGTGGTGGTATTCCGGCACTGAAGGGATTGATGCTTTTACAATGATTTGGAAATATGACAATAACTGGTTAGTTCCTCCACCGAGGTTGATCACAGAGTGCATAGACAAAATTGAGCTACAAAACGGCTAATTGCACATTGGTTGTACCGTATTGGACATCGGCACCATTTTGGTCATGTTTTGTTAGAAACAGTTCATTTAGGTTATATATTACTGATTTCAGGATATTGCCGAAAAATGGCGTTGTATGTTGCGGACATGGCAGCAATGGGGTTTTTGCCAAAGATCCTTTGCCATTCAATATAATAGCACTAAAATGTACATTTTGACTAAATATCTAATTATTCGTTGCCAACAGGTCCTGACCTAAGATCGACACTTCAAGGTCGTTTGATTGGAGCAGGGGTTCACCATCAGAGACACAGTGTGAAGCAAATAACATTGCGGCATATGTATTGAAATCACGTGCGGATTCTACGACAGAAAAGTACACAGGGTGTTTTGAAAAGTTTTCTTCTTTTTGTGTTTTGAAAAAGTTAAGTGCTAAACCGGCAAATTCGATCGTAGTATCTTTATATATCACACATATCACACGGTTTAGAGGATCCAACAAACGATTCAGTTGTGAAGCATTTGTCTGATGCTGCGAAAAAGGCTTACATCTAAGCCCAAGAAAAGAATGGACGTTATTGACGCTCATATTCTTATAGCTTTATATGAAATGTTTTCAAAAGATATGCGTGCTACTAACGTTAGAGATTTAACTATGATTCTGTTATGCTATGCTGGAATTTTGCGATTTAATGACATGAGTAATTTACATTGTTCAGATATTACATTTGAAAACGATTATATTATTGTTAAAATAAGATCAAGTAACACTGATGTTTACAGAAAGGGTCGAGAAGTATTAATAGCGAAGGGCAGTACAATCGCATGTCCTTACACTATGTTGAATCGTTATATGGAAATGGCTGGTTTGTCAAATACTTCAGATGATTTTTTATTAAGGCCTATGTTTCAATCAAAACGGGTTCATTCATTGATTCATAAAAACAAAAAGATAAGCTATACTAGGGCTAGAGTATGATATGTTATCTTAACAAATTATCCTTAGTTGCTCCAGGTTTAACATTAGGGACGCATACTTTGCGCGCAAGTGGAGAAACGTCGGCAGCAAACGTTGCAGGGCTTTCAGATAGGTGTATTAAAAGGCATAGTCGTTGGAAGACTGATCAAGCAAAAGATGGATAGATATGTGATTCTTTGGAAAAGAAACTTATGATTACTAAAAGCTTAGGCTTATAAATAGTTTGTCGGTAACTAGAATGTACAGGACAAGTGAATTTGAATGTTTTATTTTCCTTCTAAGTTGTGTTATTTCTATAAACGAGTCTCATAAGCAGTGTGTTTGCTTATGTTTTTGTTAAGGGTGTGTTGAGACATAAAGTTCTCCACTTTACATCGTATAGGGGAGAACCTTTGTCTCAACGTGGCCATTTCAAAACTGGTTAGGGCAGTTTTTGTCACGTGATAGTGATAATTGAAAGGCGGGAAAGGGTATTTGCGTGTCATTTCTACGGAGACATTCGTCTTGGGAACATCAAGTTTTTAAAACATTCAAATTCATATTATTGTAAAATAATGGCGAGAAGGAGAATTATATAGATGATAAGATCATATTTGTATTTGTAAAATGGAGCATGTTGAGATATGTTCGTTATCTGATATTTGGAGGGTTAGTCTAAGAAACATTAATTGTTTCGCGCATTGTTACGAACACAGGTTTCCTCGTCCATTTAAAAAAAACAAAAACGGGGTTTTGCCTGGGCGGCTAGTAACCCAGAGATAAATATTCGATCTTATCACTAAACAATGCATGGCGTAAGTTTGTTTCGCCATGTTTTTTATTCTGATAAAATCGTGACATGCTCAGTTTGGGGTGATTTTTATTTATAATTGTTGATCGGAATATTTGACACTCGGATATGTGTATGTATGTTTTTTCAAGCATTTGATGATTTTGCTATTGTTTTGTTGTCACCCCATGTATCTGTTGTTGCCCAAAATAAACGAGTCTCATAAGCAGTGTGTGTTTGCTTATGGTTTTGTTAAGGGTGTGTTGAGACTACAAATTTCTCTTTGTTTCAAGCAGTTAAATTAAACATAATGTGTAGAAACATTATGAAATATGAAGACCCAGTTACCTGTTTTGTCATTATCAGTCACATTGTTTATTCTGTATTATTATTATTATTATTATTATTATTATTATTATTATTATTATTATTATTATAACTATTATTATTATTATTATTATTATTATTATTATTATTATTATTATTATTATTATTATTATTTAGCCACCTGTGTGCCTTTGTATTTTATTTTCCTTTTGATAATTGATAGTATTTTAATTCGATAATTTATTGAAGTGTAATCAGTTTAGTATTAAAGGTGTAAAATATTTGCGAAACAGGAAAGTTGCATTATTAAGAAACTTGTGATTCTATATAAATCAAAAGATGGCGTGCATATTACTTATGTTGAATTCATAGTTACTCTGAGTGGCACTTAGGAATAACATAGGTCTGGATGAGATGTAAATAAACACATGCATTTTTAAATACGTTTTGCACGTGTGTTGTTATTTGCTATTTCGCTATTTACTACAAACTTTGGCTAAATAAAAATGGACCCTAATTATAATGTGAAACATACTTAACCTGTTCTATTGAAGATCATATATTTATAATTCAAAACATGCTTTAGCACTAAAATGTGGATGCGGTTAACACCACGTAATGCTCGTGAATCCAAACGGGTGTTACTTAGTGGATAAAAAACAAGTAAACGGACATGGCGCAGTGATAACAATACAAGTGAACGGGCGTGGCGCTGTGGTTAAACACAACTAAACGGGCGTGGCTTAGTGGTTAAAATACAAGTAAATGGACATGGCACAGTGATAACAATACAAGTAAACGGACGCGGCCCAGTGGTTAAAATAAATAAAATAAATAAAAAAGTAAGGCATGGGTCATTTGTAACTATCCAAGTAAGCTAGCATGGCTCAGTGGTAAAATATAAGTTAACAGGCAAGGTGCAGTGATAAATGAGTACCTCAGGTTTGACACGGATAATAGTAATTCAATAATACAAATGCATTCGGTTATAGCCATCAGTGTTATAAACGCTATTGAAACTTAGTTGTTTTGTACATAAAGTTTTTTTGAAAAAGATAAACCCCTCAAAAAGTGAAAACGAAATTAAGTAAACTACTGACACAGGGAAAAAAATGTGTATCAATAATGTACGCCTGGAAAACAAACTACTAGTACACAATGAGGATGGTAATTCAATAACCGAACAAATGTCTTTCAAATAAGTGGTTGATGAAATTGTTTAAAAACATGTAAAGGGCTCAATAAGTAGATTAAATACTGTCCTATTTAAATACTAACTTTTTAGTCTGAATGCATTCGATCAATACTTAGCAAGCACTTATCCTATGCCAAACAGATTTTTTTCTTCTCTTAGGAGTGTGGTTATTTGCGGCACGCAATGTACACTTTAATATAGGTTTTCGATTACCACGAATGTCAGTAAGGACAGTCATCATTGTATTCAAGAAATATGTGTGCTTATACGCATCGTAAAAAACTGGCAGCCAGTTCAAATCCGACCATTCATTGGAATTCACAAAGGACTTCTAACAAAAGCATTTTTTTCGTTCATGTATTATGGTTAAATCGTAGCCCTAAGTGACAACGCGATAATTAAGTGGCATCCCAAACAAAAGGACTTAGAACCTTTCTGCTTCCATCCATTTATCTGAAATTGTTGAGCCATTAAACCAGACTAATGAAAGATTAAGCTACAGCATCTCCTGCCCCATGTCATTTATTGGGCATTGGATAAATGATATAGACTCATTAAATTCACTAGTGATATACAGAGCACTAAAATCTACTATGCATATGTCACCACAAGACGAATATCACTTGTTTTGATATGTCCGCAATATATGATATTAGGAGAAAATAAATAAATAATTTTAACTTTGCAAGATCAAGCATGTTTAAATTCATTCAATCATTAAATTCGGAAAATACTGCATGTCTACGAAAACTTGCTTTGTATTGCAAACATGCTTTTAAGCTACGATATAATGCTTGATAACCATGAAGTATTCTAGTGCCTTATATATTTGTCTTGATTCACGACAATCATTTAATAGTAGCTTGCCCTCTAACTTATGTTTGAAAAATTAGGCCCGAACTGGTACGTGTGCATTATTTTCTGTAGTGATTTTCTTGAAAATATGTAAATGTAAAATGTTGGTGATATTAAGAAACGACAAAAATTAAATAAATAAACCACAGCAAATAGAAACGGTTCTAGTAATAGTAAACATGTCGTCGACGGGAAATTGATTTTTGTGTTAATGAGAGTGGTTGCAGTCGTTATGCTATCTTTTTTATTGTTATTGGTATACATAACAGCGTTTTAAAACTTTGCATAAGTTTAAGTGTTAACGTTTTGCTTTATTTTACCGTTATAAATAGGGATGGTTACACGGTTATTGATAGTGAGGTGGCTGTCTACTTTGATTCGGTGAAAATCACTTTCCATGTTCCAGCATGTCAACGATATTATCAGTCTGTAAGTCATTTATCATAGGATTTAAGTAATTATCACCCTAACGATTTTTGTTTTACACAACACTGTAAGTGACGTCACTAACAGTTTCTATATTTTATTTCGTTTATCTTATCATAACAAACAACGGGAATGACGTCGAGTCATGATACGCACGCGAGTGTATTAGCAAAAATATCATTTATGTCGGTGAATACCACTTTATAGCATTTTATGGTGCCACATGGCAGCATCTCGACACAATAACATGGCGGAAACATATCAAACATATATCATTAAACGTCGATGGGTAATGAACTCCTTCACAAAAAAATCAATTGTAAATAAATCTGTTGTATTTTTATTTCGGTAATGTGCATAGGTTTTTTTTTTAGGTAAATATATTTATATATATGAGAAATAAAAGGTTCAAGCCAATCGCGAACTTATTTTTGTAACAGACGTTCGCAAAATCACCAGACATCTATGTTTTTCTTAAATATTTAAGTTTTGTCTTCAAATTCCATTTCGAGGGGTGAAAGGGTAAAGGTTCTATCTTCTCTTTATTTATTGTCACTTAGAACCTTTTCGCATTCACCCCCGAATTGTATGATGAAAGGAGCCAATATAAATCTAGTTACGCGTTATCCGCGGATTTGCAAAAACATATAATTATACAACTGTGTGTGTGATATTTTCGTAGTGCCCCCGTTTATACTTGTATATAAAGACAGGTTAAAATTGTCAAGTAAGGGGTATAAACACACTCGCTTGATTTATTACATTTAAGGAAGTTAACGCCTATTTCTAATTACAAACAATCGATTACATGCCAATCTAACAGTTTAAGCAAACTGCTTCGATCATCAACTTGTATTTGAAACATGACATTCTAAATCACGCGAACGAGTTGAATCGGTTTAAAGGGGCTGTACTCCGTATGATGAAATACTGGAAAAAAGAAAATTGCTGAAAACTGACATAAACTTGGTATCGATGTGTACAATGCATTGAAACTTACTTACTTAGTACCACATAGTTTACAATTTATTTATCTTTTGCAGTTTTTTCGTATTTTTCTATTGAAATATATTACTAGGTTTGTCTACCTAGTAGAATTCATTTCTTATGCATGATTGGCTAGTCGATGTTATCACATGATATTACCAAGATAGGTATATAGCTTAAATTTCCAACCGTTTACGGTAAGCCTTCGTAGCACAGTGGATATTACACTGGACTGCAATTTTGGCGACACCGGTTCGAACCCGGTCCCCGACTCAATTTTCTTTTACAGCTTGGTATTTCTTTACAATTATGATATCAAAGAGTAAAATATTTTACTGAATAATTGTCCTGAGATTCGTTACAGAAAATAACTTTTTTGGTGCTAATCTAGCATAAAGTCCCTCTAATGGGATACTCAATTCATACGACCCAAAGAATCATAAGTAAACAACTTCTTTAAAACTTCCGCGTCTACTCTAGGGTGTGTTGGGATATAAACAAGTTAGCTTTAACTTTGACTTCTTTTTATATCATACATATTCAGATAGATTGTTCACCTGATTCGGATATAAAGATGAATAGTTTAAACAAATCATTAATTGTTGTGTTTATTATCTTGATCAAAGCCGATTCCTGCGTCTCTCAGCCGAGTAAGTATTTTTTTTATATTTTGCTAATTACCTTCTACATCGAAATATTTTGGTAAGATGGACTTAAATTTATTTAAAGCTTTATGGTCTTATTTTTTAGCAAACATTTATTTTATGTAATCTGTTTTAATATAAGCGCTATTAATATTCATAGTATATAAGATTTTATAAACTTTATTTATTAAGCATACTAGGGTACTAAAGTAACACAAACACAATTAATATTCGTTGCTTTTATATGATCATGGTGTTATGTTTGTGATGTGTTTTTGGTTTGTAGATATCAATGTCATCTGGTCAAGTGTTTAAAAAAGTGTAATATTTTCAATCAATTAATTAAAACAAAAAACTGATTTCTTATTTCCTTTTGACTTTAATTCTGTATTGACTGTAAGTTAACAAGCATTTATTTTCAATTTATCTAACCTTCAACGATAAGTAAACGACGTAACAAACAAAAAGCCTACATATTAGCCTTTTATCTTTGAAAGGAACATTATGTTTCTGACACTGTCTACGGATACTGTCTGCTTTATATCTTATTTTTATATTCTGTTCAGGTTGTTTCGCAAACTGCGCAGCATGTTCAAATTCAACCGTGTGCACATCATGTGACTCTGGATACTACTTACGGAAAACTGAGGAATGTAGAGCGTGCACGTACGTAGGGACGAACTGTGTTGCATGCAGTAATGAAACGCATTGTAACGAATGTAGGGCAGGATTCTGGGGCACCACTTGTAGATATTTTTGTTCTGATGGTTGTAACACAGAAACGTGTAACTCGTTTAATGGGACATGTACTTGTAGACAAAGGTTTTATGGACCTACATGTGGAAACAAATGTTCGGAAAACTGCCTTACTGACACATGTGGGGTTAACGGTGAATGTGAGTGCAAAGACGGGTATTATGGAAATCAATGTATTGGAATGTGTTTTTCTGGATGTGAGAAATGCTCTGATGGCACGTCATGTTCTGTGTGCCCCACTGGAAGATATGGACAACTGTGTGGGATGCATTGTGAATGCGATGGAAGATGCGACATACTCACTGGTGAGTGTATAAATGAAATGTGTCCTGAAACGTGTGCATCATACGGAAAAAGTGAACAGTGCAACAAGTGTACTTTCGGTTGGTATGGTGCACGATGTAACAGCACTTGTTTAGATAATTGTAAAGGGGGTGGTGAGCAATACTCCGGACATTGCAATGCATGCTATTATGGCTACTTCGGAAGAGAATGTGATTTTCAATGCAATTATTGTCGTAACGGTAACTGTACTCAAGAGGGGGAGTGTATCTCGTGTTATAATGGCTACTTTGGGCTACTATGTAATAACAAATGTTCTGAGGACTGTGTTGGCCATTTTTGCAACCAGATAGATGGAACGTGTTAACAATAGGTGAAGTGTCCTGTTGATTGTGTCAGTTGTACGGACAACGTTACATGCACTGAATGTAAAAACTCTTTTTACGGCTTTATGTGTACGTTTAAATGTAGCAGTACGTGCAAGGGTGGAACATGTGACATAGAATCTGGACGTTGTGAGAATTGCGAGTTATCACATTACGGGGACTTTTGCGAAAATATCTGCTCACAAAACTGTGCAGGTTCCCTAACAGATTTAAAATGCGACTCAACAGAAAAGTGCAACCGCGGATGTATTGATGGTTTCATTGGCGATACTTGTACTTCAGGTATGCACGTGTTTATTTTATTTACAATGTTATTTATTTATTTTAGACATTACTGATAATGTTTTAAGGATGTTATGCTATATTGAATAAATCGGCTGAAAAATATCCCATAGTACATCATACACCACCAGGATATTATATTGTATTAACTTTATTTTAAATTAATTTATGCACTATATGGCATTTAACCAACTTTCGTTTTTGCTCAGAGAAAGATTTTCATTACTTTGCTTTTATGATTCATCATTGATTATTAATAATTCATTCTGTATTTTGGTGAACCTGAGAATCCAGCACATTTCCATTTGAATTCCTAAATATCAGCTTTTGTTGAAAACATCCAATTGTTTGTACATATTTTAAGGCCTTGTCGCCATTATTACAATGTCTAATACTACTTTCACCGGAATGAAACTAATCATATCAATCTATATAGCAAAGTGGAAAGAGGCCCCGAATAAGCCATTAACTTCCTCCCCAATTCTAAACTAGGGAACAATTTCATGGTAATGTTAAAGTTTTGTTAGAATGTTTCCATTTATTAAATCTCGACCGCATATGAAAGTGGGTCACTTGGTTTCGAAAACTAGGTCACTATGTCAAATCTTAAAAAAATCGTTCAAACCAACTAGATGCATCATATTTGGTCCAACATCAGAATATTTCTCTTGATGAACTCTTGGACGCATTAAAACTGGGCCAACATGTGATCAAACATTAGGTCCTTAGGTCAAATATTCAAAAAAGTGTATGGAACCATATCATCGGAACTATATCTTGGTAGGTTTGATAATGTACACACTTGGTCGAACTATTTCCCTTTTTAATAATCAATTAACCGCTTACACCATCAATAAACCAATTAAATAACATTTATACTAGTTATATGACCTTAAAGCATATCATTTAGATACACAGTGTTTGTTTTAGTTGTGTATTATTTATATTTTATTTCGTGAACGTTGTAATTTTTATCGCGTGGCGCTGTTCTGTTCTAGTGATTAAATATTAATGAACATATAGTCTTACTCTATCCCTTAAGCGGCCATTGATCACTGTGAGCCTCGGGACATTTATAAAAAAGTCAATGATTCTTTGATGGTGATGTTTCAGAAGCCGAAAAGCATCACACCGTTGGGGCGGAAGAAGAAACTGGGTCTGGTTCGGTCATTGGTGGAGCAGTCGGTGGTGCCCTTGGTTTGTGTGTTGTCATAACACTGGTGGTAGTGATGGTAACTAAGGAGAAAGGGGTTCTTAGGTAAATATGTATAATAACTGCTATTAAGATATAAAATACTTTCTAACTTTGAATTCATTACTTCAGCTCTTACTCTGAAACTTTTTATCATAATAATTATTAATATTCTTACTGTTAATATGATTATGATTATTTTTATCATTTTTATTATTATTATTAATATTATTATTATTATTATTATTATTATTATTATTATTATTATTATTATTATTATTATTATTATTATTTTTATTATTATTATTTATATAGGAAAGATAGGAAGAAGATGTATAAGCTCGTCCAATTTAAAAAGGGATTGTCCGATCAATCCCAATTCACAGAAAGCTTTTCTGCATATTTCATGCCAATTTTGAGTGTTTTTTCATTGAAAAATAGAACCAACACAACAACAAAATTAGTTTTTAGTCTTTATTCAATAGCATTTTCCATCAAAAAACAGTAAGATAATAGAAAATGTTAGGATGTCCTAACAAAATTTGAAACATTCAAAGTAACACCAAAGATATGAAATCCAAAAATGTTAGGACGTCCTAACAAATTTGAAAAATTCAAAGAGGAAACCATTGAAAATTAAAGATGTGAGATCCCAAAATGTTAGGACGTCCTAACAAATTTGAAAAATTCAAAGAGGAAACCATTGAAAATGAAAGATGTGAGATCCCAAAATGTTAGGACGTCCTAACAAATGTGAAAAATTCAAAGAGGAAACCATTGAAAATTAAAGATGTGAGATCCCAAAATGTTAGGACGTCCTAACAAATTTGAAAAATTCAAAGAGGAAACCATTGAAAATTAAAGATGTGAGATCCCAAAATGTTAGGACGTCCTAACAAATTTGAAAAATTCAAAGAGGAAACCATTGAAAATTAAAGATGTGAGATCCCAAAATGTTAGGACGTCCTAACAAATTTGAAAAGTTCAAAGAGGAAACCATTGAAAATTAAAGATGTGAGATCCCAAAATGTTAGGACGTCCTAACAAATTTGAAAAATTCAAAGAGGAAACCATTGAAAATTAAAGATGTGAGATCCCAAACTGTTAGGACGTCCTAACAAATTTGAAAATTCTTAGTTAAAGGTATTTGAAAATCAAAAATAACCCAAAATATTAGGACGTCCTAACAATTTTGAAACATTCAAAGTTAAAATATTGAAAACCAAAATATTAAATCACAAAATGTTAGGACGTCCTAACAAAGTTGAAACATTTAAAGTTATAAGTATTGAAAACTCAAATATTAAATCACAAAATGTTAGGACGTCCTAACAAAGTTGAAACATTCAAAGTTGCAACTATTGAAAATCAAAGATATAAAATCACATAGTGTTAGGACGTCCTAACAAAATTGAACCATTCAAAGTGAAAAGTATTGAAAATAAAAAAATCTCAAAATGTTAGGACGTCCTAACAAATTTGAACCATTCCAAGTATAAAGTATTGAAAATAGAAAATCTCAAAATGAAATCACACACTTTCTTTCAATCTATGTATAACAACCAAAAAATATAAAATGGACAAATACCGTGTTTTAGCCGAAAGAAATATTACTATTTTGGAAGGAAGAAATCAATAGTATTTATTATATTCTCTTATTGTCGTTGGACGACCAAGAATTTTGTGAATTCATCTTTTGATTTAAGTTTAAACTTTGTCTATTTTAAATTTGTTTGGACAACAAAACATTTAGTATATTTAATTACTGATTAAGAATAGTTTTGAATGTTATTTGTAATGCAATGACATTGTTATTTTAGTTTAAAACTTGTTCATTTCAAATTTGTTTTGACAACAAAATATTTGGTACATTTAAATACTGATATTAAAAAGTTTGATATTAAGACCTTACAGTTTGTGGATATATATCTTCATTCGTTTTGAATTTGGCTCGGACGACCATTTTGTGATTTAACATTGTGATTTTTGACCATTTCAATTTGTTGGGGAAGGCAAAAATTCATAGTTTTGATATTCAGTCATAAGTTTTGTTAGAACGACATAGCATTTTGTGATTTCATTTATTTTGGTTTGTAATTGTTATGGAATTTGACCATTTCAAATTCGTTAGGGTGACTTAACATTTTGGCAATTCACATTTTGATTAAAGTTAATAGCTTTAAATTAAATGCTTCAAATTATTTTCTTTGACCTAAAATTTTGTCTATTCATTTTTAAATTTAAGTTATTTTTTTTCTATTTCAAATTTATTCAGACGGCAAAACATTTACTACATTTGAATACTGATTATTTTTAAGAGTTTTGAAATTTAATGGTTTCAAATTTGTTAGGACATATCCTAACATTTTGAGAATTCATAGTTAAGATATGCAATCGTTTTGAAATTTGTTAGGACAACCTAACATTTCATACTTTTGATATTCAATACTTTAACTTATGTTTTAAATTTGTTAGGACGTCCTAACATTTTGTGATTTCATATTTTTGATTTTCAACATCTTTAACTTGGAATGGTTCAAATTTGTTAGGACATCCTAACATTTTGGGATTTCATATTTTTGATTTTCAACATCTTTAACTTGGAATGGTTCAAATTTGTTAGGACGTCCTAACATTATGGGATTTCATATTTTTAGTTTTCAGTACTTTTAACTATGAATGTTTCAAATTTGTTAGGACGTCCTTACATTTTGTGATTTCATATCTTTGATTTTCCATATCTTTAACTTTGAATGTTTCAAATTTGTTAGGACGTCCTAACATTTTTGGATATTTTTGATTTTTCAATACCTTTAAATAAGAATTTTCAAATTTGTTAGGACGTCCTAACATTTTGGGATATTTTTGATTTTTCAATACCTTTAACTGAGAATTTTCAAATTTGTCAGGACGTCCTAACATTTTCTGATTTCATATCATTGATTTTCAATATTTTCAACTTTGAATGTTTCAAATTTGTTAGGACGTCCTAACATTTTTGGATATTTTTGATTTTTCAATACCTTTAAATAAGAATTTTCAAATTTGTTAGGACGTTCTAACATTTTGGGATATTTTTAATTTTCAATACCTTTTAACTAAGAATTTTCAAATTTGTTAGGACGTCCTAACATTTTGGGATTTCATATTTGTGATTTTCAATGGTTTCCACTTTGAATGTTTCAAATTTGTTAGGACGTCCTAACATTTTGGTATTTCATAGTTTTGATTTTCAATCATTTTTACTTTGAATGTTTCAAATTTGTTAGGACGTCCTAACACTTTGGTATTTCATATTTTTGATTTTCAATCATTTTTACTTTGAATGTTTCTAATTTGTTAGGACGTCCTAACACTTTGGTATTTCATATTTTTGATATTCAATCATTTTACTTTGAATGTTTCAAATTTGTTAGGACGTCCCAACATTTTTGGTATTTCATATCTTTGATTTTCAATAGGTGTTACTTTGAATGTTTCAAATTTTGTTAGGACGTCCTAACATTTTCTATTATCTTACTGTTTTTGATGGAAAATGCTATTGAATAAAGACTAAAAACTCATTTTGTTGTTGTGTTTGTTCTATTTTTCAATGAAAAAACACTCAAAATTGGCATGAAATATGCAGAAAAGCTGTCTGTGAATTCGGATTGATCGGACAATCCCTTTTTAAATTGGACGAGCTTGTATGAAGACATATTGCCAGAAGGAGGCCAAAATAAACCGTACACAACTTTAGAAGTCGCACAAACGAGTATATAAGTCTTGTTATTTTAGTTCAGATATCAGAAACGAATGCATTTTCTGTTTGTATGACAAATTTAACACACTTATTTCATACTATTTAGTCGTTTGCCACATGTTTCAGACGAGTATGAACATATTACATTTTAGATTCATCAGATATATTAAGCTTTCAACAGAAACGGTCTAAAACTTGGTCGAGATAAAGCCACAAAATAATCTTTCCATTAACGTCAGTACCTTAAATACACAATTTAAATAAAAAAATGCCGTGCGTACTAAAACAAAACTTAAAATGGCTCTTTCTGAAACCAATTCGTTTTAAAGAAGATAGTAAGCCTACTTGTCTGGTATTTGCATCCAAATTTTAATTTATAAAATAGTTTTATCTTTGATTTATTTTACAGCCGAGTATGAAATACCCGACTCAGAGCCGCGGTCTGGGTTGAGCATGGAAAGTAAAGACACCGGGGTATACTACAATAATGAAAATGCCTACTACAAGAATGTCGGTGGAAATGTTCAAAAGACATGAGTATCTACACCAACAATTAAAATACAGTGGTTTTGTTTATTGATCTATAACTTGTCACAGCTGTATAGTTTCGCACAATTAAATATTGGTATATCAGTATATGTGTTGGTTAGTTTAAGATGCATCCATGCACTTACTCATACATTAAGTATGAAAACGTTTTTGCAATAAATTTGCCTTATATTGGTTAAAATAATAAAAGAAAGGACAGTTATCAAAATTGTCTATAAGTCTAAAAGACAGTGCGACAGTTCGGCATTTGTATTTAGTAGAAAGATTACATGCCAGGCATCATAGAAGTACTGTGCTTTTTTGATACAAACACGTATTGATACAGATATAATGATGCACGTGAAGTCAGTCATTGTTGTGCAATGACGTTGTTTCTCTCGTGGGTGCTCATATAAGATGTAATCCATTTACTTGGTCAGAAATGGTGTCAGCAAATTACATGATGTGATGTAAGCCGTTTAATTGCTTTCAAATGATGTAATCCTTTTGCATGCTCATTATTGATGTAAGCCGTTAACATGCTCCTAGATTATTCGGTCCTTCGGATAATGCTAAATGAGGTAGGTCATTGACATGATTTAGTGATGTAGGCCATGTGCGTGCTCCTTTAGGTTGTTATCCATTTGCGTGCTCATAAATTATGTACGCCGTTTGACGTGCGGATAAATGATGTACGACGTTTGAAATGCTCTTAAATGATGTACGACGTTTGAAATGCTCTTAAACGATATACGCCGTTTCAACTGCTCCTAAATGATGTATGCCGTCCAAAATGCTCCTAAATAATGTGCGCCGTTTTGCATGCTCCTAAATTATGTACGCCGTTTGACATGCTCCTATATGATGTACGCCGTTTGACATGCTCCTAAAGGATGTACGCCGTCCGACATGCTCCTAAATCATGTACGCCGTTTGACATGCTCCTAAATGATGTACGCCGTCTGACATGCTCCTAAATGATGTACGCCGTCCGACATGCTACTAAATAATGTTCGCCGTTTGATATGCCCCTTACGGATGTACGCCGTTTGACATGCCCCTAAACGGTGTACGCCTTTTGACATGCTCCTAAATGATGTACGCCGTCCGACATGCTCCTTAATGATGTACGCCGATATGCTCCCAAATGATATACGCTGTTTGACATGCCCCTAAACAGTGTACGCCGTTTGACATGCTCCTAAAGGATGTACGCCGTCCGACATGCTACTAAATGATGTTCGCCGTTTGATATGCTCCTTACTGATGTACGCCGATATGCTCCTAAAGGATGTACGCCGTCCGACATGCTACCAAACGATGTTCGCCGTTTGATATGCTTCTTAATAATGTACGCCGTTTGACAGGCTCTTTAATGTTGTACGCCGTTTGACATGCTCCTAAATTATGTACGCCGTTTAATATGCTCCTTGATAATGTACGCCGTTTGACAGGCTCTTTAATGTTGTACGCCGTCCGACATGCTCCTAAATTATGTACGCCGTTTAATATGATCCTTAATAATGTACGCCGTTTGATATGCTCCTTAATAATGTACGCCGTTTAATATGCTCCTTAATAATGTACGCCGTTTGATATGCTCCTAAATTATGTACGCCGTTTGATATGCTCCTTAATAATGTACGCCGTTTGATAGGCTCCTTAATGATGTACCCCGTTTAATATGCTCCTTAATTATGTACGCCGTTTAATATGCTCCTTAATAATGTACGCCGTTTAATATGCTCCTAAATTATGTACGCCGTTTGATATGCTCCTTAATAATGTACGCCGTTTAATATGCTCCTTAATTATGTACGCCGTTTAATATGCTCCTTAATAATGTACGCCGTTTAATATGCTCCTTAATTATGTACGCCGTTTGATAGGCTCCTTAATGATGTACCCCGTTTGATATGCTACTTACGGATGTATGCCGTTTGACATGCCCCTAAACGGTGTACGCCGTTTGACATGCTCCTTAATGATGTACGCCGTTTAATATGCTCCTTAATCATGTACGCCGTTTAATATGCTCCTTAATAATGTACGCCGTTTGATATGCTCCTTAATAATGTACGCCGTTTAATATGCTCCTTAATAATGTACGCCGTTTAATATGCTCCTAAATAATGTACGCCGTTTGATATGCTCCTTAATAATGTACGCCGTTTAATATGCTCCTAAATAATGTACGCCGTTTGATATGCTCCTTAATAATGTACGCCGTTTGATATGCTCCTTAATAATGTACGCCGTTTAATATGCTCCTAAATAATGTACGCCGTTTGATATGCTCCTTAATAATGTACGCCGTTGAATATGCTCCTAAATAATGTACGCCGTTTGATATGCTCCTTAATAATGTACGCCGTTTAATATGCTCCTTAATAATGTACGCCGTTTAATATGCTCCTAAATTATGTACGCCGTTTGATATGCTCCTTAATAATGTACGCCGTTTAATATGCTCCTTAATTATGTACGCCGTTTGATAGGCTCCTTAATGATGTACCCCGTTTGATATGCTACTTACGGATGTATGCCGTTTGACATGCCTCTAAACGGTGTACGCCGTTTGACATGCTCCTTAATCATGTACGCCGTTTAATATGCTCCTTAATCATGTACGCCGTTTAATATGCTCCTTAATAATGTACGCCGTTTGATATGCTCCTTAATAATGTACGCCGTTTAATATGCTCCTTAATAATGTACGCCGTTTAATATGCTCCTAAATAATGTACGCCGTTTGATATGCTCCTTAATAATGTACGCCGTTTAATATGCTCCTTAATAATGTACGCCGTATGATATGCTCCTTAATAATGTACGCCGTTTGATATGCTCCTTAATAATGTACGCCGTTTAATATGCTCCTTAATAATGTACGCCGTTTGATATGCTCCTTAATAATGTACGCCGTTTAATATGCTCCTAAATTATGTACGCCGTTTGATATGCTCCTTAATGATGTACCCCGTTTGATATGCTACTTACGGATGTATGCCGTTTGACATGCCCCTAAACGGTGTACGCCGTTTGACATGCTCCTTAATGATGTACGCCGTTTGGCATTCTCCTAAATGACGTACGCCGTTTGACATGCTCCTAAATTATGTACGCCGTTTGATATGCTCGTTTATAAATAAATAAGGAGATTAGGCGTCTCTAAATAATGTTAGCCAGATAAAAGAATAAATTGGTTTGCCTACACATGAGAGTCATAAGCTTGTGTACTTTTAAATGGTGAAAGCCGCCTGCCTTCTCTTATGTGTTGTGTTGTGTCTGTTGCTGCTCTAAATGATTGGAGTTTCTTGAATGACAAAAGTTGTTTGATGAAACTCACTTTTGTGACATAAAACAAACATTTAAAAAAACAACTTTAAAATAAACAAAATGGTTTAAAAGACGCTTATGAATACACGCATTTGCACTTTTTTATTAGTTGATCTTAAATTTCATCATTGCATGTATCATATATTATATGAAAGTATGGTAGCTTTGTATGTTTTGAAAAATTAAGGGTATATTTTCTCATGAAATATATTTACTATTTTATTGTTATTGCGTACATTAAACATAATTTTATTTAAACTTTTAAATTATACATAATATTTCTACTTATTGAATGTTCTGCTCGACATACCAATTTCATTTTAAGCAATATATATCAGCAGCAGTGAAATGTAATATGATTCGCTTTAATGCCGCCAGCCCATGCATAAAACGTGCACATATATTAAATATGTGATGTTATACTCAAAGTTTCAAATTCGCGTCCTCCTTCTTTAAATGCTTGAACTTCACTCTCTTCTTTTTCAGGTTATACAAGTTAAGCTTTTAAAGGTACTCGCTCATGGTTTGTAAAATGCACTTTTGTGATGAAATCAAGTATGGCATTTATACGGACTGATACAACTAAGATACTGACATCTAAAACCCTCCAACATATATTTATTAAATTATTCACCTTTATATACCTCGTTCGCGAGCGATTTTGTTGTCAGTTTTTTTTCTTGACTGTAACGTGATGGGTTCGTCCCCATTAAAACCGGGGTTTAATACTCTGATTGTATTTTGTTATGCAATTTCGGTATCAAAGAGTAAAATAATAATAATAATAATAATAATAGTGTTTTCGGATGTATTACCGTAAGCAATGGTCCATAAAACCTAAGCGGCACTCTCACAGATTGAACGTTTTGACAACTGTTTATTTATTTTTTGTCTTGGAACCAGCCAATTTATTCAAACATTCATGGACACCAGTCATAAAAGACTGGTGACAAAACAAAGATCGCAGATTTCTATATTTAAGTTAAAACAATGATGCTTTATGCGCGTTTTCTTAAACCGTTCAAAACGCTTTTAGCCATAAAACATTAATTTTTGGACGGAAATATCAAACTCTGCGATCTGATCTTCGGCAGCAATCTTTTAGAACTGATTAGCAGATACGTACGCAAAAATTGGCTCTTTTCAAGACCAAAAATAAAAAAGTTGTCAAAACGGTAAATATGTGAGAGTGCAGCTTTAACAGGTCTTGCTCACGTTTTATAAGGAAGTTTAAATCCGAGGTGATACATATTTATTGTAGGCGGTATACAAGCCAATGATTCACGCTACCTAGGAGTCATATTAACAAACGCAATTGTATTCAGTGGAGCGTAACTACCTACCCTAATAAAGTAAAATAATCATTCTTAAACTGCGTATATAAACAGGATCAGGAACGATAACTAGATTCAACTGGAAAGAATGTGTCGTCACTTTATTATCTTCCTTATACAGTGCGAAATTGACTATAAGGTATTTTTAAATCCTATCTAGAAATTCTTGATATAATTAAATTACAACGATGGCATAACATACATCTGACATAGATCTCTTTTATTTATGCCGAGCGTAACAAGCTACATAAAAGAGCAATACAAAACAAAAGGTTAGATGCATGTATCACTTAGTACTTAATAATATAAAACATTTAAGGGCGAACCTGTGAGGCGGCTACAATATTAACATCCCACTACTTGGCTAATTTTGAAGGAAATCTAGGCGTTAATTGAATTCGGACATAGTGTTCCTAGCTCCGACTTATTTCGAAGGTCCAACCCTAATCCACTGCAGGCGCAATTGTATTTCATTAAGATACTAACAAATCATCTGTAAAAACCGAAGGTCAAAAATCGTTTTGCGCTAATCAAGTACAGACACATAGTGCTTAATGCATTTCTTTACCTTTAAAGACAAATACTGGTTCATGCTGGACCGAATATATTTATTGTTTTCTTTATTTAGCCCCATATTACGCTTTTAACGAACATATAAATAACCGACGCTAAGGCGATAATCGAATGCATAGTGCTGAGTTCCTCTTAACACTTTGAATGTCCAATGGTGGTCTATTGCAGGTCAACTAATATGTTCCTAAACAGTATGAAACCCATTTAATTACGATGCAATTCATGTCAAAGGATAACACAAAAATAAAGTTTTAGGTATATGCATTTTAACAATGACAATTAAATTCGTAAAAAACAGCTCATTTTGTACCAATGATCGTTAGAATGCTTCAACGTTATTCCTCAAGTCAATAAACGCACAAAGGTTCCGGAAATGATTGAAGCAACAGGATGGGCCAGATAAGGTCTAAGGAAAAAAGTGGGTCTTACGTCGTTATTGAAAAGGGGACTTTAAAGAAAGATACCCAAGAACAAAACAATTGTAGGAACAACATATTCCTTTAGAAAGTATCAAGATTCGTTATATCATTCGATAAGTTTTATAAAAAAAAAAATATTTTATTTTGAAAGCGACCAAAAAGAAGATTTGTTAAGTACACTTTTTCTTGTCATTGAGTGTGTGAGAACACTACAATCTACAATGATACACAATATAAACTAAAATACTTATACACAATATAAACTAAAATACTTAGATATATTAGGCCTCGCAAATTCTGACCACAAACGTTTCTTCAAAAATGCACGTTTGAATTTGGTTGTTTTTGTTCTTATCGATACACACCACTGAATATCTAATCGACAGTTAATAATAGCCAACATATGTTACTATGATCTTGATTAGTTGCTCAGATTTGTCAATACCATAACCGGAAACAGTTAATCAAATTACGCCACAATAACGCGGGAAACAAATCATTTAATAAGATACTTTTTAACATAACATTGAAACACGAATGACAATAATACATTGATATATTATACATTAACACTTTATAACATTTATATAACATTTATATTTATATTTCTTAGGGATTTGCTGACATAATACAAGCAATAACAAGATAAAAAAAAAACAACAACTTAGATGTATATCGTTATGCGATGAATCGGGATCCGAAGATGTTGCGTTCTCGAAAAATATTCGCAATTGTCGAAAGGCAGTTCGTAAAAGGAATTGAAGTTAAGGTGTAAATATTGAGAAAAAAAAACATCCTTGTCTATTGTTTTGATTATTCTGTTATAACTTCACTTTTATATATCGATTAAAAACAGTTTATCATAATCAATACTGTATTTATACTGCATTATACTCACTTTTCCTTACAATAACGATTGAATACTATAATCTATATTTCAAATGTCATAAATAAAGACTTTGATATACTTAAATGAAGAACATATTATTATGCAAACGTTTCAATGACGGATATGTCAGTCTTACAACTAAATACACACATATTTTAAAAACAAACCGATTAAACATGTATGCTCCGCTAAAGAAACAAAATATTGTGGGAGTGCGTTATTAAACATGTTTCGACATAGTCAAACCATCGGGGCGTACCCCATGCATAATTCAAGGACATATGAATTGGAATGCCACTCCTATTGTGGAAGTTGTGAATATTTTAAAATTCGTCAGGTAAGATCAGCTTTACAATTTATTTGTGAAGGTTGTAGACTATCAATGTTTCATTGCCCAAGATGCATTGCGACAACACAATTTCGAAATATGTGCAACAGATGGTTATCCTGTTTCTTATAAGTGGTAATTATGAGCATGTGTTTTGTGACTGTGTAAAGCATTAAATTCATCAATACGTCGTCTTCCAAAATAGCTTCGTTCAGATAGGCAGAAAAAATATCAAAATTTGAATTTGAAAAATAATAAATTTAAAAACTTTAAAATTAACGGTTATATGCTCAAAAGCCACATCTCCGTATACCACTGCTCATTTCTTCTCTAGCTTGTGAATTGAACACTTGTTCATCATATAAGGACTTATTTGAGGGTGAGCGTAATGATTCAAAGAAAACAAACTACGATGAACCATAATTTAAAGAGATACACATCATCCATTTACCGTCAATGCTGTTGGGATATAATTAACATGCTCTCCACGAAATCACACAACACCCAAGCAGATTTATGATGATGGGTTCACACTTTGACTTTTTGTTTCCGAAAGCCTTATGTGCAATTATGGAAATGGTAGTGTGGAAGAACTGTACGTTTGTACTATAATACTAATCTTTAATAAAAAAAATGTTGATTGTATAATTGAAACAGACGATATTGATCATTAAATAGATTTCGATTTCGACGACATGATAAGGATATTAAGCGTTCTTGGGAGGATGTCATGGCAGTATCCAATATTATGCCAGTATTCGTGAATCTACATAACTGTGCAATGGAAATGAAGGTTAATAAGATCAAAAACCTACATAATGAGCCAATAAACTGGTATGTAAAACATAACAAAAATGATTCAATACTTATGTGAAAAACTACAGAAACAAGCTCAGTAGCAAAACATTTAAACATAAACCCGGGACAAAAACTAAGAACGTCTTTGGTATGTTGAACAAATCTTAATATATAGAAAAGTCAAGGGAAAATTATATTATCATGTCCCAACGGAGAGGTTTCCAAAATCATTTGACAGTAACTAGACATTTAGTAGAATGATGCGAAAAGTATTAATTAAAAACTATGTGAATGAAAGATACACAGAAGGCATTCATTTTTTACTGAATCCTGTAAATTCAAAACACAGTTAAAATGTCCACTAAAGTTTGATGGATGCTGAAAAGTAGCATTGTGTGAAATCAGTAAATATCCAAAAGCAAGACTTTTAAGAATTGCAAAAGATTGAGTTCGATATAAAAACTGTGAATGATTGTTTTGCCTCATTTAAAAGTTCGCCAGTGCATATTAATTCATTTAAAACAAGTGAATCCCAAATATGAATAAATCAAGGTTGTACGTACCAAATCCACAGAAATGGATAGACTATTTTGAAAAAACAACCTCAGGTTGGAGAAGGATACCACACAAATTTTCTGCAAGATGCAAAAGTGTAACAATCAATTCAGTTTCTCAAGCAGATCAGATTGTGAACCTGGAAAAAGCGAACTGAAACGGGATTTTATAAAAAAATGTCTGAAGTATTATCTCTGGGTAACAGTGTAAGAAAACGATATAAAAAGACGACTAAACAAAATATGTCGAAAAAATCATACCTAAAGGACAGAGATTTTGACAAAGGACAGAAAAATAAAATAAATGTTAAAAAATTGAATTCAAACAAGAACATGTTTGAAAAAACGGCAACTGTGAAACAAACCTCTTAGAAAAAGCCCCTCAACCAATTACAACATGGGACATATTTGGTTGTTAAGATGTCAAAGTTTACACAGAACATAATTCTATGGACGTTCTTTGCCTTAAAATAGACACGTGTGCGTGAAATTAACGTGACAGAGAGTATTCATATAACAAGCAGAAAAGTGGAAACTGTAAAATTAAGCCTACGGACATTAATTTTAGACACCGAAGTGACTACAAAACAAGGCTATATCATCTTATTATAATCCATATATAGCTATGTTTATTCTTTAATACATAATGGACAAGATATAACATCTTCTTTATTAACCTCTCAACTATAAGATGATAATGATCAGCCCGTAAATTGTGATGCAGCGGGGAAAACAACGGATTGGTTCTTAGGAAAAAGTACATAATTCCATCAAAAATCTTTATAGTTACAGGGACTTATATATCATGGTTTATTTACCATCAATCCTTACCTGTTAAACCAAGTGGATGTTTAATTAAAGTGGTATCGTAGTTTGTCCTCTGGTGATGCAACACCGAACTATGAAGTAAACATTACTTATATTTACCCCTGGCTAAAAAGTTTAGAGTCAATCCAGCTTTCATTGTTGCTCATTCTGCTTTGTTGAAGGATAGTATAGCCAAGTTTATATCCAATCAAATGTAGAATAAAGTTGGTGGAGTTGTTTTTAATGGAAAGGAGGTTTTGCTTAAACATCCTCACTATTCATATTTCATAGTTAGATGCATTTTTTTTTCAATAAGATCACCTTTCTACCTCTGATAAAAACTGAAAATGTGCGGCTAGTCGTACAGTTTGGAACAGCTTTGCCAAATGCAACAAGTTGTACATTTGATCACCAGGGTGTTTCAAAATTAATGATAAAAAGACATAATTACAGAATGAAAACATCAAAATGTTGGAGACAATTCAATGTTGTAGCCCATTGATTAAATTTTAACTTTGGCTGTGGTTGCAGCTGATCATCTCCCGAAAATTTTGCAATATATATGTGGTTTAATTGCAAATATAGACAACTATTTGAAGAGGCGTAACAGACTGCAAAAAATGCTATATGCACCTGTGTCGGGGTTTGAACTCACGACATCTTGCTCTGCAAGCGGACACTTATGCGTTGCTATAAAAAAGTTCTTTTGCAAGCTATTATAAGTGCAGATTTATACATATCGAATACCCGGTTACATATTTCCTCTCTATTTTGAGCTTCGTCCTCGAATTTGCAATGATCTTAAGGCTTATCGTCCAACATGGGTCCCTATATGGGCACCATATGTAACAGACCACACAAATTGCTATGTGCATATGTCGGAGTTTGAACTCACGACCTCTTGCTCCGCATGCGGACACTCTAAAGCTAAATATATAGCGAGACCGTATGAGTGCCGCTATATACATATCGAATACCCGGTTACAGAAGGGAAGACACTGTTGTAGGTTTCACGTCTAGAATTCGACAATCGAATATTTTGATATATATGGGAAACCTGTTGACTACTTTAATACTTATTTCCTGAAGCATGCTTTTGATTTTCCAATTTCAGTTGTCAATAATAAACAATTAAACAGCGATAATTGTGGAATGTACTGTTTTTATTTCGTGTTGCAACGAATAAATGGTTTATCATTTTGATTATGTGCATAGTTTTTCAAATTACTACAATTGTAATGATGTAAAGTTAAAGTAGTAGAGTGTTTCTATATTGCACACGAAGTGTTTGCTTTTTAAAACACAAATATGTAAACCTCTATTAAAGAAGTGTATTTAACTGCTCATATAGTCTTTCATCACAATATGAACATTATGATGAATACACTTATCAAACTTCAATGCTCCGCTAGCTGTATTGTCGCTGGAGCAAATGGAAGTAGAACGTTTACTTTTCTTTTTGAAATGTTATAAGATTTTCAGAACACTACTTATGTGAACAACTACAGAAACAAGCTCAGCAGCCAAACGTTTAAACCTAAACCCGGTTTAATGGCAATGGGTAAACGCCAAGGACGTAGAACACAAAAACAAAAAATCACAAACAAAAAACATGGAAGAATTAAGGAAACTTAATAATAACACAAATAATAATAAACTGATAGGTGATATTTGATCAAAGATGTTCATAATAAAAAGCATCATTGTACTTAAACTGGGAATAAATAAAGAAAACATTATTAAAAAATGTTTAACAAGGTTCCATAGAAAATAAAATATTGCTATCAACCTATCAATCCCTATTTGATGATAAGTGGGGAATACTATTTTTAAGGGTTTACCCAGCAAGGAGGACTTGAAAATGGAGTCGGATTTCAATAATTTATTTTTTAATGATTTTGCACAAAAGGCTTCATAAAGTGTTGATATAGTTAACTTTTTTCACTTAACAGTCATAATTGAAATATTTCCGTATTTTTTGTGGTTCAGAAACTATTTACAGGAGGGAACCATTTTCGCACTATCAGTTTAAACAGTTTAACAATCAAAGAGATCAATTTCAGATTCAAACATAAGCAAAGCAAATGTTTGGAGGCGGAACAAAATACATTGTGGATGCCTATTGGAAGGCTACACAAAAGAATTGCAGTGACTTACTGGTCCATATTCAAACCAGTTATATAAACTTCGCACAGATATATTTCCTCATCAAACTTTCAATGTGTTGGGTCCTGAAAAAGAGAATTATGGGAGATACAGATATATAAATCAATTTCTTTTAAATGTCAGTGAACAACAACAACAAATGATAATGAAAACGTAACAAAATGTCAATTGGATGTTTTAATAGAAATAATTTACAATTGAAAAAATCATAAGAAATATTACAATATCGGACAGAGATAAAAGGTTTTAATACGGTTTAGACAAGATATTCGTAAATTGGTCTCCAACGGATTATCAAGAATAATATTATTGTTAATATTATTTATTATTAATGAAACCCTGGGAATTATTGCTCTGTAAAAAGTGTTTATTCCTAAATCTTAACATGAACATTTATTTTTTAAACGCAGTGTTACTGTTCTAAACAAACAACACTTATATGTTCAGGGCAAAAATATAGATTCACAACAAACTGCCCGACAAACAACATTAAATAAAGTGAAACGAAATTTGTTTGTTAAATGAAGCAATAATGCTTATGAAAAATGTAAATAAAAAAATCTAGAAGTAAAAAAAGACAATGCCTTATGCTAAAGATGCTAACAGAAAAGAAATTCATGGAAAAAAATATAAAATGGCTATCCAACACTGTGTAAAGTATTTTTCCTTCAAATTATGTTTTCCTCCAAACATTTAGCGCATTTTCCCCTCCAAATAGATTCCAGCGGATTGTTTCCGCTATTTTAATTGATTTCATACAGTGTCACTCTCAGTTTGAAAGAAATTGCTCATCATGGAGGGCATAGAATTCGATCGGTTAAGTATAAATATCCATCGAAAAAATGAATTTCGTTGAATTATGAATTCAGTAGAAATCCATTCTTTAAAACAAAGTATACTGCAAAAAACAAGGAAAATGAAAGAATAGATTTCAGTGAGAATGTTTGTTAGAAGGTGTACAAGAACAAAACTCATCTGAACAGACCCTTTCTCTCACACTGTGCACTTCAAACACGCAATAATTGTTGGCATGAATTGCAAATAAGATACGTTCTTTAAAACCACGTAAATGGAAATCATCAATTGTGATAATCATGGAAGTAATTGATGTCTAATAACTCTTAATGAAGTTAATATTACAAAGCAAAATAGTGAGATTAGCTTAATATCGTTATAAGGGCCAAAAGAAGTTTTGAGAAACTGAGGCCAACATGGTGGACGTATAAAAAATGTTGAAATTGTGGATTTGTCATTAACTGATCACAACAATTCTTCTTCATCACATCTAAGGCACAAACCCAACGCTAAACATAAAAAAAACGTAGGTGTTACATTAATATTGTAGTCACACAATCAATGCTAAGCGTACACATACAAAGATTTGACTTGGTAGGCACAAACATCAAGGCTAAGCAAACACACACTTCGATATTGTAGGCAAAAGCACCAAGACTTAACAGACATACAATTAAATTCGACATTGTAGGTAAAGCATCAATGGTAAACAGACACGCAATTTGGTTCGCTATATATGCACTGTGTTGTTTGTGGAGCTTTGTGCTGTTGTTCCATGATTCTTGTTTGTTATTCTTTGTTTTTGTGTTCTATGTCTTTTGCGTATACCCTGTGCCATTACAAGGAGCTTATGTTTAAACCTTTGGCTACTGAATTTATTTCTGTAATTTTTCATATACATATTTATATTGTAGACACAACCGCTGTGCCAAGGTTACTCCTTTTTCCGCAATCAGTGCGTCCACTAAAAAGAGTTCCACATTTAATGGAAATGGTTGTTGCAATTGAAATTGTTTTCAGATAAAACCCTACTAACATCAATGAAACCTATGATTTTATACATGTATTGAGGCACAAAACAAGTATTTTATAAAAAACATTTCGGAAATAATAAAAAAGAAATTGCGTAGAAATACAATTGAATGAAACTGGAGCATATGGCATTTTTTGTACATTCAAGAACAATTTCAACGAATTTAAATTAACAAATGTGGACTTCTAATGGTGTGTATGCGTACAATCAACGGACATCTGTGTTCAGGGTTTTTCGTAGTGTATGTATTTTCACTGTCGCTCTCAGACTGGATGTTACGGTTTTTTTCGTGGAGAATTCATGCTGTGCAGCCAAAGGGTGTTTTGTTGTTGAGATAGCGAATTAGTTTCATATCAATTCAAGTTGAATGTCACGTTTCCGCTAAATTTTGGGTTTACGTAAACCCAAGAGGAAATGTCGAGGATGTGCCCGAAGAATCTTTTGAGAAGGATGGAGCGCAGGCTTCGAAAGTTTTATCGACAATATGTCGGAAATCACCATGAGCTGGTCCACCTACATGGCCGTCAACGAGTCTTTTCACGATTTTTTACTATGGCAGACTCGAGTAACAGGGAAACATGAGAAATGTGAAAATAAGAAAAAGTACCCCTGATCGCTCATTATTGTAGCTAGGACTGCTGCGTTTTACAATCTGCTATAATTGTTAAGGTGTTTATGGCTGATGATCTTAACTTTTTAATAAGGCGGGACTCCTTTATCGTTCAGCTTTTGTTTAGATAAGCCTTTTCTGAGCATTATTTTTAAAAAGAAAACAGAATTGATGAACTGATGAATGTAAACAGTTTAAGGATATTAGTTTAATTCAAAATGCTTGTGCATACATGTACGCTGTTAGAGTTTGAAGGTAGAAATGATCTTCAACTCTATTACAAGCACATATGGCCAAGTAAATATGCAACCGATATCTAGGAAGCGGGTTCAATGTAACAGTATGTTACATGAAATAGTAAGTTTTTCATAGTTATAATGAATCACAGAAATGATCGTTTCATTAAAAATATTGCATAATTTGATATTGACAATTCCATACGATTTGGCCAATGTATCTAAAATATTACTGCACCACAGACGCCAACAAACAAGTATTCTTGTTACATACATGTACTTTTCCAGTCAAAGGAAGCAAATCTTATAAAAGATGGAAAAATTAGACCTGAGTTGTCCATAGAGTGAAATGATCAAATGTTATCATTTCACTCAAGCCATAGTGAAATGATCACGTTACTATTCACAAATTCATTGTTTCACTGATATGCATAAAATAAATCAGTATAGTTGGTTTATCAAGTTTCGATGATAAATAGTATTAATTAAATGATGGTATCACCAGTTACGCCTATTGACAATGTAAACTACCAAAGAAATGGTTTCTTGTATGTTTTGTATTTTTATATATATACTATGTAATTATCGTGTCCAATAAGAACATATTTGTTTTCAATCATATAGATTGCTTATTTGTCTTTAGATGAAAACATATTTTATAAGTTTTTACATTTTATACATCGGGTATATTATGCCTAATGCGTTGTTTAGTGCGATTCATTTGTTAATTCTTCAAATAGAAATAATAAAATAACATTGTCGTTTTCATTACAATAAGAACAAACACGTCTTGGTATTTATGTTGGTTCTTTTTAGAGGGGCTGAACTCCGTATGATGAAATAGCGAAAAAAAAGAGATTATTTTCGAAAACCGACAACTTGGTATCGATGTGTACAATGCATTGAAACTTACTAACTGAAGTACCACATAGTTTACAATTAATTTATTTTTCGCAGTTTATTCGTATTTTACCATTAAAAAAAGATTACTAGGTATATCTATCTAGTAGAATTCATTCCTTATGCGTGATGAGCTAGTCGATGTTATCACGTGATATTACCAAGTTAGGTATATAGCTTAAACATTTCAACCATTAAGGGTAAGCCTTCGTAACATAGTGGATACAACACTGGACTGCAATTTTGGCGACACCGATTCGAACCCGGTCTCCAACTCGATTGTTTGTTTACATTTTGGTATTTTCTTTTCAATTATGACATCAAAGTGTAAAACATTTTATTAAATAATTGTCCTTAGATTCGTTACAGAAAAAAAACTTTTTTGGGTGCCTATCTGGTGTACAGTCCCTTTAAGGGACAACAGAGCAACAATGAAATGTAAACGAACATCATCACCTTACACGTATCCAAATAGAGAAACTCAAACAATATTTTATATTGCTCTTATAAACTTAACAACTGCGCATTTGAAGATATTAATTGCGTTAAGGTGATGATTACATGATAAGAAAGTGTTTAAAAACAATGATTCGAAAATAATGCTGAACGAATGTGACCAAAGGAATGAAACGGATAACACCTAATGACCCGAGGGTTGGTATTTCACAACGGTTAACTCAGTGACCTTTTGTGATAGTAACAAAACAATAAACGAACTTTAGTTAGCCTGGATGATAACCTAAATGTATGATTACGATAATAATTTCAATCTCGTCTTTTGGATTTTCAACCCATTATTTAACCGACTTTTCACTTTTAAGGTATCACAATGCGTCGGTGGCGTGTGATTTTACACAGAAGAGAATCAAAAGTTGGATCACTCATTAAAATACAGGAGGTTACAAATGGTCCATCGTCTGATAATGGGAAATCAATTAAATGCAATACTATTAAATAAATTGATCGATAATTCTCTGTTCAAAGCTTGGGGGCGTTGTCAAGTACAATTCACTGATTTTATGAAAATGACAATGCTATTGTTCGAAGCGTATTATAAACCCCGTGAAAATGAATACTCTCAATCAAACAATGAACCGGTCAACATTCCGCGGATCCGTCAAAGATGGCCGTTGGCGGTACCCGCCAGTTATGTTTTTTTCCTTTGTGAAAATGAAGGGCATATTTTTTTGTTGGACAAAGATATCATATATATTTGTGATAATGCGGAACATGAAAAATATTTGTCTTAAACTTTCTTCCAAAACATTATTGTATGAAACGTGATTCTTTTAGACTAATGAATCATATACAATGATTAAAAGGAAAACCCACTGTCATTTTATCATAAAACAGATCAGAACAGAACATTTATTGTTAACTTGAACATATACAGTTTATCGTAATTACAATAACATAACACGTGGCATGACAATAATTGATAAATGCGAGAGTGCATATACATATATTCATATATAAATTATCAATGATTTTAACAAGTTAGAAGCAATAAAGTTAAGCATTATTATTCAAAGCACTATATCATAGCTTAAAAGCATACTTGCAATACAAAGCTAGTTTTCGTAGACACGCAGTATTTACCGAGTTTAATAATTGAATAAATTTAAACATGCTTGGTCATGCATAATAAAATTTATTAATGCATTTTTTCCTTATTTCATTATATTGCAGACAAATAAAAAAAGTGATATTCGTTTTCAATATCATTATGAACTCATAAAACACATTTGTGTTGATTTCTTTCAATATTAAAATATCTGCCCCTTTCAAAATTTAAAATATGAGAGGCCAATCATTACCAATAATATTCCTAAGTCTATAACTATACAGTATAATCTATAAAAGATGACATATGAATAGTACATTTTAGTTCTCTGTAGAGAACTTAATAAGTCTATATCATTTTTCCAATGCCCGATAAATACGTCGATTAATCTTCTCCTAAAAATAGGAATAACTAGTGAGATAAAGTTTTTGTTTATTACCTGATTGAAACAAAAAACTTTTTTAATTTGCGAAATTGTAGAAAACGATGGTTGTTATCATAACCTCTCAACTGTTAGGTCAGATCAATACAGTCTTTATCAATACATTATGTAAAATAAAGATGAATCCCTTGTAAAAGATGGATATCAAGTACAACTATTATAACAATCGTTATATGATAAAGGTAATTGTTAACACGATAAGATTGTTCTCCCTATTTATATAGTTTATATAATGAACAGCCGAAAAGTGATAGAGGTTAATGAACCAGACAAAAACTGCTTTGTGGGAATGATTTTGTCGGTGATTCTTCAGGAGTTTCCTCCTATTTAGTTATAACTCACCTTCAATGTCTTGCATACCCCTATTAGGGTAGGGGCAGAGTTTTTGCTATAATTTGATTAAAAATAGTTTTTTTATGATGATGTAAACTCCATTTTTACAACAAATTACATGGTATGCGTACGTTATTAAAACATTATATAATTCATTGTCTTAATATTCATAGGGATGCTATTTATTGGCTTTTAAAAACCTGCAATTCTTGTTCTTTGGTAAATAAATCTTACAAGATAAAATTATACAAAGTTTATTAGTGAATAACCTTCACAACCACAGAGCTAACTAAATGATACTTTCAGATAATATATTATTACACATCTGATACATTGACAACAACCAATTACCAACACGTTTGGATATTTACTGTATGAATAACGTATGCGGTAGTTTCAACACTTAACGATTAATTAGTGTTGTCTTACAGTTGCTTGATGCTAGGAACTCGACTAATGTTTTTCTCTCCACAACTAACGGGAAGTTTAGTTTGTATTCTTATTTACATCTCATCATTGCACATACCATAAAACACATACAATGTAAAATAACATTAAAAAACAGTACAATGCCATTCCATTCGGAATTATAAGAGATGGTCCATGACCTTTACAGTAATATTTTACATATCTACACAATATTTATGTACATGTATTCTAAAAGCGAACAGATTTGCTAAATTTATCATTAAATATTTCATATCGAGTAGTAAAATATAAAAATTAAAAGTGTTTTTTTTTTTTTAAACAAACAATATTAAATGAGCTAAAAAAATAATATAACTTATTAGCAAAAATGTTTGAAAGCATGACAACATAATAAAACATACATAGTGAAGATGCTTATAAAAGAGTAACTTTATTTACAAAACACATGTAAAAATCGACGTCTTTGTAAAATACTGTAACAGAGTTTGGCACAGGTCCTTATCATGGTTGGATCTGTGCTGGAAAACAGGTAATTATATTTATCACTATCTTGCATATCACTAAATATGTTATTTTTCATGAAAGCTATAGTATATAAGTCTTCCCTTAGATCATTGTAAACATTACAGTGCAACATAACGTGCAACTCACTTTCTATAGAATTATTTCCACAAAAAGGGCAAATTCTACTTTAAACATTCAGGCCTTCATACCGACCAGTTTCAATACGAATCGGGGCAACCCCGAGTCTACATTTACTTAAAGCTGACCGATGAGCAAGAGGCAAAATTATTTTACAATATTGTTCGGTTACATATTCAGACTTAAAAGTTCTATACAGTCTTAGCTTATTTTGACCATACCCAGAAGACCCAATAATGTTCTGCAATCTATCATACCATTTGCTCTTGAAATTATGATATACACGTTCCTCAACAACTTGCACGAATCTAGCACAAATGTGACCATCTAACCGTAAATACATATTTAAGTCATTTGTCAAAAGAAAGGAATGTACATAATAAAACCAGTTCTTGCACAATTGAGTTGCATTGCTGTATGCCCAGAGTGCAGCGCGTTTGTTAAACCTGTAATCGTCCGTACATGCTATCTTTGACCAGTACAGTGATATACTTTTCAACTGGCGAACAATCGGGGGTTTCCAACCCATTTCAACCGCCAACCCATCGTTAGGCGTATATTTACCAACACCAAAGAAAAATATCTGAGCCCTGTTGTGTACAGCTTCAATACAAGCGTAAGACCGGTATCCCCGAAGAGGAGCACTATAACCAACAACAGGCCAAACAACTGCGTCATCAAGTTTTGTAAATACATCGTATGGGAGTCCTCCAACAATCTTACATTTAGCAATTAGTAAACCTAGGGCTCGACTTGCACTTTGAGCAACAGACTTGACAGTAACATTTAGATCTAAGCGTTCGTGAAAAACCACACCAACGTAAGTATATCTATCTACCGTTGTTAACTGACTAGAACCAAAAACAAATTTATAAGTTGTACGTGAAACTGAATTGGGTCTAAAATGGACTATGATGGTCTTAGTAGAATTAAAATGCATATTGTTTATAGAACACCAGTCACCCAAGGCAGACAAAAGTAACTGCATTTCGTCTGCGGACTCTGCTAACAGTACAATGTCATCAGCATACATAATAATACAGACTCTGTCGTCATTAACAGGCACACCAACACCAAACGATTTGAGATAAATTGACTAATCATTAATGAATAAATTAAACAATAGAGGCGATAGAATACAACCCTGTCTTAGGCCAAAATCTACATCAAACCATTCAGTTTTAAGGGAATTAACCCTGACACAAGAGGAAACCGTATTATAAATGGACTGTAAAGCTGTAAACATTTTGCCACCAATACCTAGATCGAAAGTAACCAAACTATTTCGATCATTAACACTACTTTGACTGCCAACAGATAAATAATTTAAAGTATTAAACAGTGAGCTAAAATCATGTTTCCATTTGTTAACGACAGTATTTACATCATTGGAAATAGAACCATCTGGCATAACAACCTCCATTTGGATAACATTGCTAGTTGTGACGTTGACACCTATTTTACCAACTGACTTCCAAAACTTCGAAGAGTCAACATTACATTCATCAAGCAATTGCGTTTGTAATGTAAACCAGTATAACCGTTAAGCACGTTGTACTTGACGATCAAATAGTTTACATTTATCTTAACAGTTTTAAGAGTTTTCTTAATACCAATATTAGCGCAAGATAGCCATGCCTTCTCTGCAATACATACGTTATACCAAACCTCAGTTAAAGTATCAGACCACCAAGGTTTCCCGGGACGTCGTTTCTTGTTATTATAACCAAATGTTATAACTTAAATTGGCAATTTACTATTCATATTATGGCTAATATTATTACACCAATCATTGTACACCCCATCTATATCCGATTGTGTCTGAAAACCCGTCTCGAAAATGGTATTGTCTCTTGGTAATGGTATTGTTAACATGGTATAATGTTTCGACATCAAGCATAAAATCACCTGGTATATTTTTAACATCAAATTTTGTAAACCTAGATACGTAAAAGTAATTTACAGTACTGTTATAAACATCACATTCTAGTAAAATATCCCACACCAATAAAGAGCGGTCAGGTAGTGCACTTGATGCAACTGTTGCAAATATACCCGATCTGTTTATGAGATCTGTGACCTGAATTACATTCAACTGAACAAAACCTGATAGCTTTTCGTGGCTCACAAACCAATAATCAACTACAGACTTTCCTTTAGTCGATACAGAAGTAAAGTTATTACATGTGTTATTTCGGCCATTTAACATTCACATGTTTGCATTAATTAAAAAGTCTAAAAGTAGTTCACCATACTTGTTCATAGTAAAATCAATAACTTCCCGGTCAATAACATCATCAATACCACGGATAAAGTCATCAATATTTCCACATCTGCTATTAAAATATCCACATATATATATTGTTCCAACATCTCTTTATTGATAAATCAAAGAGACTAATGAATCATAAAAATGGTATACATCAAACATTCTGGAAGAATTTTCGGGCGGTAAATAACAGACACAAGGCAAAAAAACTATTTCACTATGCTTATGAGCTAATTTTAGTAATAGAATACCTTCAATAAAATTGTCAACCACTGATACATTAAATTCACCAAGTTAAGAGTTTCTAATAAAGAAACCGACACCTCCGGAACCAGTCTTTGCGTTCCTGTGAAGATGTGTCCTATTATGGCCATATCATGAAAGCCATCCAGATCTTCATTACCAAGTAAATGGCTCTCGGCAATACCTATTATATCTTAGTTCAAAGTTAGAACACAGGAAGATCGTAGTATATGGTTGTCAGAATAAGCGTCTGTTCTCCAGCCTCGCACATTCCAAAACCCGGCGCTTATCTATCTACGACCACGGTTGTGGCCGCTAAAGCTATCACGAGAATCCCCTCGACCGCTGACAGTGTTCCACTGACCCCGTGTGTCCGACTGGCGATTTTCGCAACGGTCATCCCTAGTGTTTGAAAATCGGACTCCATTTGCTATCGATAATCGAATCGAATCGGACCAAGTATTTCGATTTACTATCGGACAATAATCGAAAGCTTATAATATCATTTAGAAATACATTCTTTATAGTATAATCATGATCATTTAAACGATTTAATCTGGAATCAGCACGTGAGATGCTATAATCATGCTTTTTGCAACAGTAGGCAAGTATACATAACCTTTTTCTGTCTTTAATAACGTAACGAAAAAATATAACAACAAAACACATATGTGTACTTTATAATTGTACATCAATTGCAAAATGATGCACACCGCATCATGTAAGTTATCTTAGCATTTTATCCATGTAAAAGCGTATTAATTATTGGTTAACCAGCTTATCATCCAATAACCGGTAATATTGAAGATTTTATCAAAAGATCCTTATTTCATAAAACTTTCACAAAAAAGTAAATGTTAATAACAAACGATACAAAAAAGGTTTCGAAATGCATCGAGCCGGGATCCCCGGTATTTGCAGGTAAGACCGGACCTACTACACCATAGCGATAGATTTTTGAGGTTTTATGAAATATATAAACAATTAAATTAAAAACAATTTAGGGAGTTTGTCAGTTTTTAAGCCAAAGTATTTACATTCACCGCACTCTTCTTTTACCGCATAACAAAAAATACGTAGTTACCGGAAGTTACATTAGCGACATTGATTTTGGACAACCAATCGATTGTCGCCGACATAGCATTGTCAGCGACGATTTATCGATTGTACTCGATAATCGTTTCATCACTAGTCATCCCGATTATCACGAGTTCTGTCGCAATTGTTGCGCTGACCATCTCCCATGTAATAATTGTCACGGCGTAAAATACGATTGTCGCGCGGCCCCTGATCTTAGGCATTGATCCAGCGCCTATCATCGGTTCGCTGTATAACCCGAGATCCTTTCATAGCAAGATCGTTTGATTTTGTTTAACTGTTATACTACATTTAGGAAATTCATAAGACAGATGACAAACGTGTACATCACTGGTTTGTGTCCACATGGTAGACAGAGACTCCAAATTTAACGATAATAGTCCCAGGGTTCATACTTGTTATTCACTTTTACTTCTTTTATCTACAAATATTTTTGGTATAATAAATTACGTATATTGTATATATGCTTTGATAGAAAACTACAGACACACAAATCACAACAGAACAATATTAGTTTTGACATCTCTTGTGTGAATTCGTAAAAGGCGTAATTTTAAAGTCTCTTTCGATTGGTACCTTCTTTTACCCGGTTAATAATAGAACGTTATGGTCATATTTTCATACTCTTAGTTAACATTCTTTAACAAAGGGTTTAAATAGAAAAGAGGAACTGACCCACTGCTTTAATATATTGCGCAAGAACCCGGTAGTCAAGATGACGGACTAAGTCATCGAAATCAGGATGATTGCTAGGGTCAAGCTAAAAGCTGCATTCTTTGAATCGACCCACCGACAAACAAAATGGCCAGCAAAATGGCTGCAACCCCTCGACCTACTAGAGATGACGCAACAACATGGTAGTCAAGGTGGCGGACTAAATCATCAAAATCAAGATGAATGCTAGGTCATTTTCGACCCACCAGAGATGATGTAACAACATGGCCGCGAACCCCCTGGACCATCAGAAACCACCGACCAACCAAAACTTTATGTCCGCGAAAATCCTCTTTTTACCCTACTGACAAGAAATGATTCAATTAATTACAGGGATAGTCTTCTTTGTAAGTGACAAATTGTAAAAGATTAACACATACATTGTTAATAAACTTGAGGCGGCAAAGGACTAAGGCCAAACACGGATTACCTCCTCAGACCACAAACATACCGCAAACGCATTAAAATATCTTAACGGATACATGATGGGATTACCGCCTTGGAATGATCAGTGAGACACGAGTTAACTAGAGCACGAGTCTACCGGGGGCTCAAACTAGTTTATATAACGGTTTACAATAAATATTAACAGTGTCAGTAAACAGCAACAAACGAGGAAATGAATGTAACAGAACATACATATTCAAGAAATAAGCAGTATCTTGATAAATGTTTCGGTATCGCCCTTGAACAGTCAATCTGACTGGTTTTAATGGCTATAACAGATCACATGTATCGACATCAATTTTTAAACCGGTTTCAGAAGACTTTTCCTAATGCATGTATCGATTTTCCTTCGATAGTCCCTTCAAAAAAGAAAATAGATTTGAGTGTCAACCAAAGAACCGTTTTCCAGTTTTGAAAGTGTTGGGATTTTAACAAACACAGATCATGGAAAAGTTTTAAACCTATACCGAACCCCCTAGACTAGCTCGTTCAGATATTTATTCATTTAGCCTGATCCTACCAGGAGGAACGCATTGCTGCAACAAACCTTCACTTAATGGTTATGCGCGGTAATATAAGTCTTCTTCTATCAACTTCTTATATTAAAGGATATCATGTAGATTTTATGGCAATATGCAATCAGTGCGCACTCTTGCTTATAATTTACAAAGAATAGTTTGTTTGATAGAAATATTAGTTCTGAACCAAATCAGTCTGCGTCAAATACGTTTGTTAACCAGTTGCCGAGAAATACATATGTCAACGCTGTTAATCGTAAACCTTCATCGAAAACATAAGGATAAAGCGTCAACAGTAAGAATGCAACGAGATGGTAAAATGCCATGTGGATCGGGGTCGGGGGAGTGGTGTTAGAAAGTTTCGTTAAAATAAATGTGTTTATATGAATTTCGATGTTAGTGTTATTAATGGGATAGCATTTTCCTTCGATAATGTTACACGAACTAAATTGTTCCTGTGTGTTACATTTCCCAATGTCAATTCATCTAGACATACAGATGCAATATTTAATATCAAATATAAACCGTTCCCAAGATGCCGGACATTTCTGCAAACGAGCATTGGCTTTATAGTCATATTACAGATTCCAATAAGTGTGAAGGTCAAAATTAATGTTGTCATACCTTATACATTTTAACAAAGCCATATCATAGTATTAATAATGTGTCTTACAGTATATGTCGAATGTCTAAATGCATTAACAATACTTAAAGTGTAGATGTACATTATTATACATTAATATCAAATTGTTTCGCATTTCGTGCTAAACGTAGTTAAACGAATGTTCTTTAGAGCTCAGCATAATGTAGTAAACATGCATTGAACTGCGACAATTGCGTTCATTACGGGTGAGAGAAAAACTTGATTGAATTCATTCTGTAACCGATATGCTTCGTGTACCTCATTCTCAAGCTCGTATCAATGTAGTCGGGTGAAAGCTTACAGGTAATATGATATAAAGTTAATTCTAAGTGCTTTATCGTGCGTATATACTACAACTTATTTTTACCTTAAGTGTAAGTCTATTACTTTATCGTATATTACATATCCTATTGAATATCTTTGCACCTACTAGAAAGTGTTGCTTGAACGACTCTCATGAATTGAAATTGAAATAAAACGCAATTTTGATTCTGTTTAGAGTGACACTCTTATTCAAAATCAATATATACACACATATAACAAGCATGAATTTTGAGTGATATACCCTTAACTACTTACTAAATGATGCATTTATGGAAAATATTAATTATAGACAACAAGATTTTAACCGTGTATTGAATAGCTGAAAACGCAAACATACTAAAAGATTGATGGTGGCTAAAAGATTTACTGTGATCTACTATGGTCTCATAAGGTAGAAATACCATGTTTTCCGCACCTTTCTTTCAAATTAAATTCGGAATCCTCCATTTGCACCATTTTTTTCGATATTTGTTGTTCTCTTTTGGTATAGCAATTCTATTGGTTTATTTTTATTACTGGATAAATGGTAATTGAAACATATTCACACTGAAGCCAATTATACATGACGGAAATACGTACCTGGGAAAAAATAGCAATTAATTCTCTAGTTACATATTTCCCCACCTGGGAAAGCATTAAGTATTAAGAAAGCAGATCTCCATTTAGATAAATAAAAAGACTTAGATGAAACCCAAATTTAAACAAATGATAAGTAACCTTTGCTTACAAAATTATAAACATCACAAAGTATTGCAACAAGCAATAGTAATAATAGCATGATATAGGAGGTAATGGATGTATGAACTGTGAACTGAATATGTAGAAGTTGTCGCCCTTGCTTTCGAAAACGGACTGCATATTGTGATTAATTTAAATATACAAAGTTGTACAAATATCAATAAGAATGATAACGATCATCCCAGTTTAGATAACCAGAATAAAATATGCTGATGTACACCTTTTCTAACTATCTGAACAAAATGAAAATAAAAAAAAATATATGTTAAGTATATATTAAGAATACACAGTGAAATGTAATATATACAGCTCAGGAAATATCTCTGCAATGTCTGCAAAATAAGTATAAATTAAACACAGCAAACCGGCAAACAAGTATAAAGCAAAATATTCACAAATTCCCTTAATAGTGACAAGATATTGTATTAAAAGAACAATCATGCAGTTACATACAAATTTGAAACTTAAGGGGACACAATCAAACTTGAAATAAGAGAAATATTAAAGACACAACAAAATCTTTACAAATTAAATTTACTGATGAAAATCATAATGTAAATTATAAATAAAATCAAATGAATTGCATAATATGAAATAAATAATAACTGCATGACAAATCCATCAATTACTATTTCATACCACAAGCCTGATAATATGTTATCAGTAATAAAACCATACAACAGAAACCAATTTGAAAAAATGCTATGTCATGCGAATACCAAAATGTACCCTTAAAGGTCCATTTTTATTATACATTACCTTAACATAAACGTTTTCAAGGTCGTGATTCTTCATTGAAATTGCAATTAGTTATACAATATTCACACACAATTATCAATGATGAAAACGGTTACAGAACACTACAATTGTCAATAAGTTAACCCGTGTATATGCCTTTATCTATACCACAAAGTCGTAGTTACAATACTTGAAAAAAACTATTGATTCTGTTTAATATACATTTCACATACTTCTGTGTAGTTTTGTGACTTTTTTCTGTACTTAACGTCGCAGATTTCGCACGATTTTTGAGACACCTGACCGGTCCCGCTTCCATTCTGTGGTGGCTCGGGTGAGGGTGTGCGACCGTCCTAGGGCATGTGATATAAGACTGCAAGATGTTTATTTACAAAACTGGTTTGCAGAAATTAACAACTCATCCAGAGCAAAATCATATGTGCTGTTTGCAGAAATTAAGTTACAATCGTACTTGTGTGATGTAAATATTGTAAAATTTCGGAAACCCCTTACGAGGTTAAGACTCTCATCACATAGACTAGAAATCGAGGCCAGTAGATGGCATAAACCTGAATCTATACCTGTTAGTGAACGAAAATGTCAAATTTGTAATATCCTCGAAGATGAGTTTCATTTTTTGTAAGAATGTACATTGTATAATGATTTAAGAAAACAATACATCAGTAAATATTATTGGAAAAGACCAAATGTACTGAAATTTGTTGAACGTATTGCTAGTGATAGGAAAGCTACATGTAGAAAATTATCGATGTATGTATATAAAGCTTTTGAATTAAGAAATACATTTGTTTTTATCTAACATATGTAATAAGTTTATATCTGTATAACAGCCACTGTCTCCTCACTGTGATAATATTATAGTATTATATATATTTTAGTTTGAATTATATAATAATATAGTGTTATATATATTCAAGTTTGAATTATATAATAATATAGTGTTTGTTATTGTAAAAAAAATAATGTATCTATGAAATTGTATTTGACCACTGATCTATGAATTGTCATGATATGTGTATGTATGCAAAATTCTTGTATGCTCATGGGCCTATGGCCTTTATGCATATGAAATAAACTATGAAAACTATAATTTGAAACCGGGTTTTGATTAGATACATCATACAAGAGATCCAGGATACAGGAGTCTTTATGTTAAGTAAAATACTAGCAAAATATATCGCATTAAACTTTCTTTTAGCAATAAGGGTATAGATATTCTTAATCAAAATAATTTATTTAAGAATAAAAACGTAGAAAAATGTATTCCACAATACTTTAAGAATAAAGAAATGCCAATGATATGTTACAAATATAAAAAGCCTTTTAGAAATTTCATATTTAATTATAATAAAGTAAGATCAGAAGACGATATTTCCGCAAATACACCTTCTTCTTCAGATTGTATAGACTCCATGTACCGCTACGACCCTGTTGGACGTATTGTTACAGGATTTTTTCTTTTATTAAAAATAATCTTCTAAAACTAAAACTACTTACATGGCAGTTTATGTTAAAAAAGCTTTTTTTACTAATGATCGCTCAGATAAATATATCTATTGGACATGCACAGATGTCATTGAAGTTTTAAATTTTGTACTCAATAATTCTTTTCATAAATACGGTAAATGTTGATATAAGCAAACGATTGGAATTCCAATGGGTGCAAATTATGCACCTTTACTTGCACCTCTTTTTATACTGCTATGAAAGTGAACATATGTTGAAATTATCTAAGTCTGGAGATCTAGCTCTTGTTGATAAATTCAATAGCACTTATAGATATATTTATTATATTCTTAGTTTAGATAATCCTGTGTTTACAGATAACATTCATTCGATATACCCTTCACAATTGCAACTTAATTAATCTAATACATCCGTTTTAAAGGATCATATTTAGATCTACAACTCGAAGTATAGGGAGATATATTGAGTTTCAATCTTTATGATAAACGTGATGGTTTTAATTTTAAAATAATGAATTACCCTTCTTTAGATGGTGATGTTCCTTGTTCACCATCATATGGTGTTTTTATTGCACAGTTGATAAGATTTGCAAGAATATGTACAGATGTTAATAATTTCAGCTCTCGCAGTAAACTTATGACACAAAAACTTCTAAAACAGGGTGTCAGATATTATAAGTTAAGGAAAACTTTCTCAAATCATGTGTTAATGGTCATTATAATTATAATCTCATATCAAAGTACAATAGTAGTCTTAAATCGCTGATTGCTAATAGTATTGCTCATCCCGATTTTTATGGTGATGTTTTAAAGAAAATTCGTAAAATTAAAATGTTTCCAGCAGATAGACTTAATGAATTACTTGGATTTTATTTAAACCGTGGATATAAAGGCAATATTTTGAAGAACACTTGTCTTCTAGTTTTTGAAGATGAATACCTGAAACAAAATGTAGGGTTGAAAATAGCACTTTTAGTGCTTTGATTTTTTATGAAGATATTGCTTATTCATGTTATCTTTAAAACCGTTTTTGGCTGACTTGGAGTGAATTGGCATGTGACTTCATTTTCTTCAAATATTTTACATTTTCAAATCATTTGGATGGAAAGATTAGCGAATACATGTCGCTTTTATTAGACTATCTGCGCATGCGCGCAGGTAGTCTTAAGACCGCAAACTCCAAAGAACTACTTCTATTCATGTCGTTTTAACCCTTTTTTGTCTCAATGCGCTCTATGTTTAGCAGAATGACGTCGTAAACCATAAAAATAGATTGTTCGTTTTGCAGTCCGAGTATGAGTTTTTGTTTGTTCGGCTATTTCCGCGTTGTAATTATGTATCCCGGCGTTTTATGTTAGCAGAATAGAACTATTTTTAGATCGGTATACTTATCAGATTAATGAGGGTCAAAATAATGGAGGCTCTGGTAGGAAGGTAACAGAAGGATATTCACACAGATATTCGTTTAGCCCATGATGTTCCAGATATTATTACCGACCGCAATTGTCCCATCGCCTGCAGGATTTGTTATTTTAACCTGACGTGACCCTGAAGCACGCTTATTTGTAATGGTGCTTTTTTATTTTACTTTTTAATATGAGCACGGACCTAAAAACCATAGGTCCATGATATGAGATAAGAAACAAAAATAATTGTCTGAGTGTTAGAATAGTTGTTTCTCAGGTTTCGCGTTGCTATTGCTTCAAATACTATACATTGTAATTTACCTGCTACACAATAACAAGATACTATTCATTCTTTGATTTTAGGCGTTTATACTTCTAATGAGATGTTTTCATTTTTTGCATAAAAGCTTCGTTCCGGAGTATTCTTGGCGCAGTTTTAGACATAAGGCTTTCAATTTATATAAGCACACATACCCTGATACGACACTGAGTCATTCATAAGTTTGGTGAAGCAAAGTAGTTCGGATAAAATCTGTAAAACATCCAAAGAGTACGAAGCATTCATAACAGCACTAGTACTATTCCTACACAGGTACTTACATAAAACATTAATATCATTCAATTTATCAATATCTTTCTAAAAATGCACAATCATATTCTCATTTATAGAACAGACAAGTTCCGATAATCTAAAAATAGTTTCAACTACATTAACTGACCGATATTCTAAACATAGTTTCTACAGATATTAACTGTTCACATGTTTGTCGTCACCGCGGGAAATCGACCATCTGAAAATCTCTGCATTTTGAAAGATAATGCATTGGCACATTTAAAGGGAATTATTGCTGAAGTTGCTTTGAAACGAATGATTTTCCTTAAACAAAACGTGTATGCTCATAAAAGGAAATGGTATATATGATGTATTATACTTTCCTATCGTATTATATTTATTAATGTTTTCTTTATTTGTTCCCAGTTTTAGTACAATGATGCTTTGTATTATTAAAATCTATGATCATACAGTTTTAAACCTTTTATTTTATAAGGCAGACTGTGTGGGATATTTATAGTTTCTTACAATGACTTCATCGTACCTTTGAAAAGTTTGTGCATTAGGTGCTCTGAATTGTTTCCCTCCATCTGCAGATAGAGTTGGGATCTCTAATCATAGAAGTACTTGGGGTCTACCTATACGTTTATTATTATTTGTTTAATTGATAAGTTTCCTCAAGTTAATGCATACTTTGATAAGATTTACCTTTTGCGTTTTATCTTTATTACGGATTGTTGGGATAAGAGT